>NW_027508953.1:11180000-11517500 GCF_051911475.1 Siphateles boraxobius | reverse complement strand
GTCTAGCTTTGAACTGACAGACTGTGTCTGCTTCCCGGACAATGTTAGGAAGATTGTTCCAAAGTTTTGCTGCTAAGTAGGAAAAGGATCTACCGCCAGCAGTCGATTTATATATTCTAGGTATTATCAACTGGCCGGAGTTTTGAGATCGCAATAGACGTGAAGGACTATAATGCGTTAAGAGCTCGCTCAAGTACTGGGGAGCTAAACCATTTAGTGCTTTGTAAGTAAATTTATACGATGTTTAATAGGGAGCCAATGCAGTGTTGACAGAACCGGGCTAATATGGTCGTACTTCCTGGTTCTGGTAAGAACTCTAGCGGCTGCGTTTTGGACTAGCTGTAGTTTGTTTATTAAGCGTGCAGGGCAACCACCCAGTAGAGCATTACAATAATCTAGCCTTGATGTCATGAACGCATGAACTAGTTGTTCCGCATTCTTCAATGAGAGCATATGACGTAATTTAGATATATTTTTAAGATGGAAAAATGCGGTTTTACAGAGACTAGACACATGACTTTCAAATGAAAGATTGGTATCAAAGAGCACACCCAGGTTCCTAACTGACGGCGAAGACTTAACAGAGCAGCCATCAAGTGTTAGACGGTATTCTAGTTTATTACGTGTGGAAGTTTTTTGTCCAATAATTAGAATCTCTGTTTTTTCAGAATTTAGTAGTAGGAAATTACTAGTCATCCAATTTTTAATATCAACTATGCATTCCGATAATTTTGTGAATTGGTGAGTTTCGTTAGGTTTGGAAGAAATATAGACATGAGTATCATCAGCAAAACAGTGAAAGCTAATTAAATGTTTCCTATTGATATCTCCTAAAGGTAGCATGTAGAGAGTGAATAGCAACGGTCCTAGTACTGAGCCTTGTGGTACGCCATACTGTACTTGTGATCGATAAGACATCTCTTCATTTACTGCTACAAACTGATAGCGGTCAGATAAATATGATTTAAACCATGCTAGTGCAATTCCACTAATGCCAACATAGTTTTCTAGTCTATTTAAGAGAATGTTGTGGTCAATGGTGTCAAATGCAGCACTAAGATCAAGTAACACTAATAGAGAGATAAAACCACGATCGGATGATAAGAGCAAATCATTTGTGACTTTAATGAGAGCTGTCTCAGTGCTATGGTGCGGTCTAAATCCTGACTGGAAATCCTCGCAGATACCATTTCTTTTAAGAAAGGAACACAGTTGTGAGGATACTGCCTTTTCTTGTATCTTTGACAGAAAAGGTAGATTTGAGATCGGCCTGTAATTGACTAATTCTGTAGGATCGAGTTGCGTTTTTTTAACAAGCGGTTTAATCATAGCCAGCTTAAAGGTTTTTGGTACGTATCCTAGAGGCAAAGATGAATTACTGATGTTAAGAAGAGGATCTATGACTTCTGGAAGCATCTCTTTCAGTAGTTTAGTCGGTATAGGGTCTAACATACATGTTGTCGATTTAGATGAATTAACGAGTTTGCAAAATTCTTCCTCTCCTATGGCAACAAATGAATCAAATTTTACCTCGGGGAGACTATAATGCACTCCCTGATGCGATGCTGTAGTAGACGGTTGCATAGTTATAATTTTGTCCCAAATATTATCAATTTTATAAGTGAAGAAGTTCATAAAGTCATTACTGCTGTGTTTCTTGGAAACTTCTGGGCTTGAAGCTTTCTTTTTCGTTAGTGTAGCCACTTTTTCAAATAAATACCTTGGATTATGTTTATTTTCTTCTAATAGGGTTGAAAAATAAGCAGATCTAGCAGCTTTTAAAGCCTCTCTGTAAGCAATCGAGCTCTCCTTCCATGAAATCCGAAATACCTCTAGTTTTGTTTTCTTCCAGTTGCGCTCCATTTTTCTGGCTGCTCTCTTAAGGGCCCGGGTGTGCTCGTTGTACCACGGTGTTGGACTATTTTCTTTAATCTTCTTTAAGCGCAACGGAGCAACTGTATCTAAAGTGCAGGAAAGGAGAGAGTTAAAAGTTTCTGTTGCAATATCAAGTTCTTCTAAGCTATCTGGGATGCTGAGACGATGAAACTGATTAGGAAGATTATTGATAAAGCAATCTTTAGTGGCAGAAGTGATAGGTCTAACATACTTGTAACACGGAGTTGGCTTTGCAGCCTTGGCTAAATGTAATTTACATGAGACTAGATAATGATCCGAGATGTCGTCGCTCTGCTGCAGAATTTCAACAGCATCAACATTGATTCCATGTGATAATATTAAATCTAGAGTATGATTACGACAATGAGTAGGTCCTGACACGTGTTGTCTAACTCCAATAGAGTTAAGAATGTCTTTAAATGCCAATCCCATTGCATCTTTTCCATTATCTACATGTATATTAAAATCACCAACAATTAGGACTTTATCTGCAGTCAATACTAATTCTGATAGAAAGTCAGCAAATTCTTTGATAAAATCTTTATGGTGCCCTGGTGGCCTGTAGACAGTTGCCAGCAGAATTCTCAAACTTGATTTATCGTTTACATTATATATTTTTACATTAAGCAACAACACTTCAAAAGAAATATATTTTAAACTAGATTTTTTTGTGGTTTTGAAAATATTACTATAAATTACAGCAACACCTCCCCCTTTGCCTTTCAGGCGAGGTTCATGTTTATAACAGTAATCATGCGGGGTGGACTCATTTAAAGTAATGTAATCGTCTGGTTTTAGCCAGGTTTCTGTCATACACAGCACATCTAGGTTATAATCTGAAATCATATCATTAACTATGAGTGCTTTTGAAGTAAGGGATCGAATATTCAGCAACCCAAGTTTTATCGTTTGGTCATCTGTATTATATCTATTTTTTATTTGTTGAATATCAATTACATTTTTAACCTTAGATCGGTTTGGACGTTTTTTGGATTTCCAAATTTGGGGAACAGACACAGTCTCTATATGATGATATCTAGGTGAAAGAGCCTCTATGTGATGGGATTTATCTGACCTTGGTGACGCGAGGCCGCTAGCAGATGGTCGGTTTAGCCAGTTTGTCTGCTTCCTGACCTGATCCCCAGATTGTCATGTTTTGTCTCTAAGAATATGAGCCAAATTACTAGAGAGAAGAGCTGCACCATCCCAGGAGGGATGAATACCATCTCTTTTCAACAGGTCAGGTTTGCCCCAAAAACTTTTCCAATTGTCTATGAATTCTATATTATTTTGCGGACACCACTTAGACAGCCAGCCATTGAGTGATGACAATCTGCTAACTATCTCATCACTCCTTCGAACAGGAAGGGGGCCAGAGCAAATTACAGTGCCTGACATCGTACTTGAGAGTTCAAACACCTCTTTAATATTAATTTTGGTGATCTCCGACTGGCGGAGTCGAACATCATTAGTGCCGACGTGAATAACAATCTTAGAGAATTTACGATTAGCATTAGCCAGCACTTTTAAATTTGCTTTGATGTCAGGCGCTCTGGCTCCCGGCAAACATGTGACTATGTTGGCTGGTGTCCCTATTTTCACGTTCCATGTAATAGAATCGCCAATTACCAGGGCACAATCAACAGAATTCTCAGTGGGTGTTTCACTGAGTGGGGCAAATCGATTTGTTGTGGTAATCGGAACGGAAGAATGGTTTTTTGATCCGTGACTAGAGCGATCCCTCACTGTCACCCATCTGCCTGGCTGCACCGGCAATAATTCAGCCGGAAACAAATCATGTAAAGAGTTCACTATGCTAGGCGCATCCAAAGTAGAATCTAAAGCTCTAGCACACTTACTATCCTCAATTAAAGTTCGGATGCGTGTTTCTAATTCTGAAATCTTCTCCGTCAGCCTGACTGTCTCCTTGCATTTATCACATATAAACCCTATATTGCCGACGGGGAAGGCTATGCTAAACATGTAACATGAAGTGCAGGTGACAATAACAGGACAAGACATTACTCACCGTGTTTGTTGACTGATTCTTACTCACCTGGGCTTTTTATGAACTCAGACGCGCGGGCGCGCGAGAGAATAAATAAATAAATAAATAACTGAGCGCACGGGTGGCGCGTTAACAGGCTAGCGAGTTACTAGCGTGTTGTTCTAACAATAACGGAAGCTAGCGATGTCAGGTTAATCTGGGATGTTGTCTAAGCAGTATTTAGTAGTATAAACAACTAGAAATGGTAGTAAATGATGGTTCAAAACAGAAAGAAATACAGAGCTAATACGAGGCTTAGACGGAGCTTACAGCCTCGAAGCAAACAAAACACAGCAGGCAGCTAGGCAGACAGGAGCAATCGATCAGGATCATCAAGGATTGTCACAAGTAGGCTGCCTACAAAAAACGTGTCTCTGTAGGCAGCCTAGGCTCTGAGATCTGCACACAAAAACAAATGGGTTCAACCACCACTCAAAATCAAAATAAACAGTGTTCTAACCAATCACCGACAGGTGTGGGTGTTGTTTGTTTTTGCGCTTGTGCACGGCGTCTGCACGCAAAGTCGGAGCTGAAGAATAATCAAGCATCTATCAACCATATGCTATCAACGGACCAGATACATTTAACATGGAAGAGGGCAATCCCCAAGACGAGAAGGAGGATTAGGGCAAGGGAATACCGTCGTTTTTTCGTCAAATAAATGAATAATAATCGGGAAGGCTTTTGAACGGTGGAGAGAACTCAAAGAATTGAAAGATTTTAAATCGGACGGGATTGTAGGGATTTAGTGTGTGAGTTGCGTTTGTTATATGTGTCTACTTTGATGTGTAGCCATAACATTGTACTATTAGCAATAACACTAGCCTACATTCAGGACTAACGTTAGCCGAATAATAATAATAAGCTGTTATAATATTATTCCAGATAACTGTTGTTGCTCAACATCAGCTGTGGTAGGCTGTAGCTCTTGGGAAGCAGCCCGAGCACGACCTCTCCCTCTCCCTCTCCCTCTCCCTTGTACAGAACTGTAAAAGGTAAATAAATTATAATAGGCAACGTTCTGACAACTTGCTAGAAACCATTTATATTACAAATTACTATTCTGTTAGCTGGGAGAAAAGCTGGAAGCTAGCTATGTGTTTAGTGTGGCAGGTTCTAAAATGTGGAATGCCCTACCACTTGAGATGCGCCAAAGTAAAAGTGTTACCATTTTTAAAGCTAAATTAAAAACAATTTTTTTTAGTTTAGCTTACTTGTCAGCCCGCTGATTTTGTTTGCACTGTCTTCAGCTCTTGTTCAATGCACTCATGTATACCATTTGAGGACGTTTATATTTTCTCTGCATCTTGGCATTTTATGTACTGTGTACTTCACAGTGTACTGTTTATGTACTGTGTACTTTTGTATGTTCTTTACTATACCAATTTGTACAGTGTCCTTGGGTACCTTGAAAGGCGCTTTTCTAAATAAAATTTATTATTATTATTATTATTATGTAGTTGATAACATAATGTTCATGCATACGAAGTAAAAAAAAATAGAAACATTTTCTGCATTAACCTATTTTAAAATAAACAATATTGAAAGTGTAAGTACGGATATTATATTTACTTGGTTATAAAATTATGTTAGAAAAACAACTATAATGACTTACCCAGCAGAATGAGCCATCATTGAGGTAGACCGTCAATCTGAATATAGTGTGTTTTTGTCGCTTTAAGAAATGCGCGTGAGTAGTTATATGATTCGGCTTATGTCAAAATGATTTATGACCCTATGATTGACAGGTGGGCGGGGCTAACCTTTGACCTTCCGGAGGGTGTTCCGGAGGTCCTTTGATGTAGGGATTAACCTTTGACCTTCCGGAGGGGTTGTTCCGGAGGTCGCTTAATGTAGGGATTAACCTTTGACCTATCGATCGATCAAGTTGACAGTTGTCTTTACCCTATTGACCTTTGTATGATATATGAAGTTGCCAGTTGTCTTTGCCAGTTGTCTTTGCCCCATTGATTTTGACCTATTGACCCCGGGGGAAATAACTTCTTGGTGTTGGAAATCCCCTCCGTGTCGGGGTGAGAAAATAATTTTTCTAATGTCGCATATAGATTAGAATAGATTAGAATTACAAAAGTAAAATCATCTTACCGTTTCACTATGGTGAAAAAAAGTTCCTCCGAGTGATTCTCTCCTTTTGCATCTGACAGTCTCCGCACTGTGTGTGTGCGTCTGTGTGTGTGAGTGTGTGCATGACATCCGATATCCTGGCATTCCTGAGCACGCTATATAAATGGGTATAGTGAGAAAAAGTTTTTCTAATAATTTCACATTTTACACTAGAGTTGAAAAACATTGATCTTTAAAATGGTTATAAATTTTAGTCATTTACAAATATCTTACACTAAAGTTGAAGTACATTGATCTTTTAAAAGTGTATCAAATATCTTTTCAAAACAAAAATAAAATCATCTTACATTTTAGAGAGTTGAAGAAGTAAATCCCAACACATCATTGTCCATATAACGTATGAATGTATTTACAAAGATGCAATAAGTTTTGATACAAAATATCCCCGAGTGTTTTTCTCCCACACCGGTCGTTTTGACAGTCTGTGACTCAGAGTGGAGTAGGAATGTGTGTGTGTGTGTGTGTGTGTGTGTGTGTGTGTGTGTGTGTGTGTGTGTGTGTGTGTGTGTGTGTGTGTGTGTGTGTGTGTGTGTGTGTGTGTATGTGTGTGTGCGTGTGTGTGTGCGTGTGTGTGTGCGTGTGCGTGTGCGTGTGTGTGTGTGCGCACGCGCCTGTGCGTGTGTGTGTGTGTGTGTGTGTGTGTGTGTGTGTGTGTGTGTATGTGTGTGTGCGTGTGTGTGTGCGTGTGTGTGTGTGTGTGTGTGTGCGTGTGCGTGTGCGTGTGTGTGTGTGCGCGCACGCGCCTGTGCGTGTGTGTGTGTGTGTGTGTGTGTGTGTGTGTGTTCAGCCAGCAGTATGAGACGTTGAGGATGTTTTGTTAGTGTTAATCTTAAAAGTTAATGTTAAAAATAAAAGATAATTTAAATTCAATTCAATGAATTATTTAAAGTCTTAATAAAAACGTTGTAATACAGTCGTATCTTCTATTTATCTTTTGAAGATTACTGTAATGATTTTATTTAACGGTGACCTAAAGTATAATTTTTATTAATATAGCCATAATGATTTTTGTACTGTAACAGCATATTTAATCCCGTACACAAACACGACCATCACAGAAAACAACATCTTTACATTGTTTTTACATACATTGCACTCACACTAACTCAGTTCCATAAATTAACTAATCTCCATATTTAAATTAAATGATTATAAATATAGAATAATAACAAGTATGTTACTAAAATGAATTCAAACAATTTAAACATAGTTTTAGCTAAATGAATTTATATAAAAAAGTATATAAAAATACCTTACATTTTCATAGTGCCGAAGATGTAGTTCTTTATGCAATGATAAAAACAATCCAAAGTCATAAACAAAGCCCTCCTGGTTCCTTCAGTGATAAACTACAGGGTGAAATGAATGCATGACCCCCGAGATACAGGACAGATGAGCCTCTGGGACACAATTTCATAGCATATGTAAAGTTAGTCTGCTTTCCAAAGTTTTATTCATACTAAATTCATTTCAAAATCTTAAAAGCTTAAATTAGATCTTTTAAAATTAAAAGACTGTTTAAATCTAAGCTTTAACGTTTTATTAAAATTGTATCTTCTATTTATTTTCTTAGAAGACTTATGTATGATATAAATGAATTTACATAAATTTAACCTAAGCTATTATTTTTACTAAATAAATACTGTTCAAAAAATAAAGCAAAAACCGTACTTTGGTATCTTAGACAAAAATATTTCAAACAGTATTTTTTGTCCATGCCGCATGAAACATGTTGTCAAAGTTTGTCACAATGTTTTTTTTTTGTAGTTGTTGTTTTTGTTTTTAAGAAATCCCAGGACTCTACATTGCTCTTATTTAGATTAAGTTGTATCATTTAGAAAACCACTGTACATTTTCAGAGACGCAATGTACCTTTTTTGGTCCATCACACAGCATATTTAATTTTACTCCTCTTAATTCAAAGCATGATCTTACTTTTTCTATGGTAGCTATATGATCTAAAATTGCACGTATAAGGTGTATATCATTTTTTACTTTTCTTGTATCTCCCAAACTATCCTTAATCAGTGTGGAAACACACAGGGTGAAACCCTTTACTGAGAATATACTATCGGTTATCTACTCAAAATATATGTAGAACTTTAAAATGTTAGCATTTGTTGATGCAACAGTTTGTCTGTAGGCTGCATGAACAGCCTTTGGGAGAGCAGCTGATGATACTATATAGCAGGAAAACATGCCCTTTGACCTCCTCCATTTTGGAGGCTTTTTTGTTAAAGACCCAACAATTTAGTCCTTAAGCGGCTATAGTAATTTATTGCCATGTGTAACCTGAAAAAAAAAAACTGAAAGAACATTGTGGACACGCAGCTCTGACGTTTTCCAAGAGTATTTTGCCCAGCCTCTTCTTTATAAAAAGTCAAGACAAATCATTTCTGGACCAAAAACTTTTGCACCCTCACTCCTCTTACCACCTCATCAAAAGACATGTCTAAAAGTGAGTATTGTCTCTATAATTCATTTATGCTACGGTGTTTTATTTAAAAAGATTGTTTATACATAAGGAAAAGACGGTATAATTCATTAGTGTTTTAAACGTGCTATTGCTGTTTAGCTTACCCTCTAGCATGCTTTGTTGCTCTTACACATTGTTATATGTTCTATATCATATGTTTTTGGCATCATATATGTTTCAGAAATATATATATATATATATATATATATATATATATATATATATATATATATATATATATATATATATATATATATATATATTTCCCCCCCATCCAAGCACATTTTACTGTAGTTGGCCGCTGCGGGGTTTCCATAAAGGACTTTTAAAATAAATGTTTTGGTTTTTATTCAGTTTTAAATCTTATTTAGATTATTTGAGTCAAACATGGTTATATGTGCATAGGCCTATTTATTATTTAATCTGTATTTTATTCCTCTTCAGTTACTTACTTTTTAAATTTCGGTAGCTTTTTAATTCTTCCTTTACTTTGTCTTTGATTTTAACTTTTAGCACTTTGCATGATAAAATTGTTTAAAATGTAAGCTATAAATATGAATGGCACAATGTGATAACCAAAATATATAAAAGTTAAGTCAAAGCTATTTATATAGCGTAGCGTTTTTCACATTCTCATAATTTAGTTATACATTCTGACGCCGGGCACTGTCAAGCGTCTTCTTTCAGATGGTTCAATATTTATGATATTATGCTCCCCTGAATGGAAAAGAACTGTAAACTTCATCATTGTACTGTAATGAACTGCGTTACTGCCTATAGGATGATTGCATGATTTTTTCCATTTAAAATAACATGGTCTTTCCTTTTCTCTCTCTCTCTAGAGACAGCAAACACTGCAGGACGACCGGACATCCAAGTAACATGTTAGTGTGGTTTATATTTATTTTTAATGAGAAACATTATAGAGTGCAACAGGCGTTTTCTGGAAGTAAAAACACTTCCGGTAACCAGCAACTGTGAAAAAGGGGGCAGGTACTCTATTGGGTGTATAATGAACAATTGACAGATGAAATGACAGATATTTTATGTAAACAGGCAAAATCTCTTCATCTGATGGTGGCCATGTGTTTTCGCCTATCATAACTGGTTTAACTCATGGCTCCTCCTTTGAGATCAACATAACATCTGACGAATCAAGTGTACCGGCACATTGTAAGTGTAATAAAACAGTTTCGCCTATGTATTAAATTAATCTTAATTAAGCAGTCCGAGTTAACTATTTGGGACCAATTGGAAATTTACATTCTGATCTAACAGCGTCATGTACAAATTTGTCATGCTCCTGGATTATTTTACTATACTACATTAGCCTTTTATTTAGTGCTGATTCTATCAAAGCGACGAATTAACTCAATTCATGGTTGCAATAATAAAATAAATGAACAATTGACAGATGAACTGACAGATATTTTATGTAAACAGGCAAAATCTCTTCATCTGATGGCGACCATGTGTTTTCGCCTATGATAACTGATTTAACTCATGGCTCCCCCTTTGAGATCAACATAACTTCTGACGAATCAAATGTACCGGCAAATTGTAAGTGTGATGCATGAAAAACTATTAAAACAGTTTTTCGCCTATGTAATGTATAAAATTAATCTTAATTAAGCAGTCCGAGTTAACTATTTGGGACCAATTTTAAGGAAAGTTACATTCTGATCTAACAGTATCATGTACAAATTTGAAATATTTTGGTACTATTGAATCAAGTTAAGTCATGATGAATTTATCTTATCTGGTGTCATGCTCCTGGATTATTCAGAATTGTAACTATAGCCTTTTATTTTACGGCACTTATTTATTTTACTACAGATTTTATCAAAGCCAAATACTGTCCAAAAGGGGCGACTGGGAAAGAAGAGAAACAGGTCAATACAAGGTTAGATTCAATCTTTATATTCTTTCCCCATTTTGCCTTCATTTTCCTTTTCCTGTTTTAATTTTTCTATTTTTATATTCTCAGATCATCAAGGGTTTCTGAAAGAAAACACCAGTCAGTTGGTTGAAAATATGAAGAACATTGATCCAATCATTGACGATCTTGACTTGCACAATGAATCAGTTGCAAATGTGCGAGCGAATCCAACACGCCCGATGAAGATGAGGGAACTGCTTGACTGTGTGAATTGTGAAAGCATTGCCAAGGAGCTGGTCAATGCTTTGTGCAAGCCCATCATCAAAATGTTTTAACATATCGTAAATTTCAATTGTTTGATAAATTATCTAACGATTATACCTAACTATCAACAGTTATATGTGAAATGAGCTCAGTCGCATTAGAGATGGATTCTTGTTTATATTGAACCGCATCTTTAACAGCTCTAGGGTTCTTAAATTGTTTACCGCGGTTTCATTTTGAACAACACTATCGTAACACTTATCGTATCGCCGGGTGTGATTGTAATGTTTTGTATGGTGTTTTTCTTTACACTTTCCCCCCTGGATATCTGGTTCCTACAGTTAGCGGTAATGTTAGTCAACTCTATGTCTTCTCTTTGTTCATATTTGACAGTATTCGCATGAATTGGCGTGATTTAATAAAATGACGGTTTAAACCATCATCTTCGCTTGAGACATTTACATTATATTTTATGGTTTACAGTATATTTTACAGTATTTTACAGTATATTATACCATCCTAGTTTTAAATAGCGCTTAAATGTATATTTTACCCCTTTATGCGGCTACAGAACACCGCACAAGGATCTCTGAAATATTTTTTGTGTAAAACATCTATGTAGATCTATCTATGTTTTTAAAAATACACCGAAACAAAGAATGAATACATCTTTCTATAAGTGACCCTCAAAACACAGTGTATCCGTGTACGATGATTTATCAGAAAATTACTTTTTCTGAATAATCTCACCAAGTGCGGGTGCTTGATAACTATTGAACAACCCTGAATTCGGTTACTCAATAATGCGCTAAAGGTCTATAACTGTACTTTAACATCTTAATAGTTGGTAAAAGTTCACTTAAAGTCTGCGCAAAATAAAATACATCCTAGCTACTATCTAAACGCTTGTTACGGAGCTTATCGAGATCCATTCAATCATCCATATGTTTTGAACTTTTAATGTTTAATCAACATTTTGTTGGAAAACAACTGGTGGATTTACTCAACTTTTTATGTCAACAGGTTCTGCATAGCGGGGTAATGTCGCATTTAATTAACATTGTTTATTTCAGTAAACTTAAGTTCATTACATAGGATTAATTCAATGCCATTTAGTTGAATCAGGTTAACATTCTTAATTTAGTCCAAAACTATTAAGTTCAAATAATCCAATTGTTTCGTTTATTTAGGGATAGTGTTCAACAATCTTTACAAATATATCTAATAAGATAACCTTTTACAAAATCTTTACTCGGTAAAGACTCTTATTGGTTTTGTCGCATCCAATGCATCCCCAAAGTAGTTGTTTTTATAATGATTAAAACCGCTTTAATTATTATTATCATGGTCTACACTTTATGGTAAAACACTAACATATCAGAAACTCTTTTAAATATAAACATTCACAAGTCAACGATTTTTTATCTTGCTGTTAAAACACATAAATAACGTTTTATTTCAAATTGCACACCCCTATCCAGCATGATGGGAAGGGGAAATCCATAGGATCTCTGAAATATTTAATCTCTTAAATATTCTCATCTAGTATTTATTTATTAAATTATTAATGTGCAAGAATCAAGACACATTTTTTTGTTTTATTTTTAGTAGCTATCTTAAAAAGATATTCTCTTTTAAAAGAAGCAAAAAATAATTTCATTTCATTTTTATATCATCTGGACTTAAATAAAACATATCCAAAAGATTTTTTTTTTAAATTTGATATATTTTGGATTATATCAAGAATCCTAATGCGACTGAGCTCATTTCACATATAACTGTTGATAGTTAGGTATAATCGTTAGATAATTTATCAAACAATTGAAATTTACAATATGTTAAAACATTTTGATGATGGGCTTGCACAAAGCATTGACCAGCTCCTTGGCAATGCTTTCACAATTCACACAGTCAAGCAGTTCCCTCATCTTCATCGGGCGTGTTGGATTCGCTCGCACATTTGCAACTGATTCATTGTGCAAGTCAAGATCGTCAATGATTGGATCAATGTTCTTCATATTTTCAACCAACTGACTGGTGTTTTCTTTCAGAAACCCTTGATGATCTGAGAATATAAAAATAGAAAAATTAAAACAGGAAAAGGAAAATTGTAACGAATGGATAGAGGGGACAATAGCAAGTAAACAGATCCTTTATTAGAGTAAGTATCACCAGTCTCAGAGAAATGAGAAACAGACAAGGTCTCAGAGGTATAAGAGAGTCGCAGCTGCAGTTCACAAGATGATTCACAATGCGGTGTAATCCGATAGTGGTGGTGATGGCAAGGCAGCGCAGGTTTGCGTGGCCAACTCGATCTGGTGGTCAGACGTGAAGTGATGAACCCAGTGATGGTGAGAAGTGAAGACAAGGACTGCAACGGCGAACCTCCAGACGAAGACAGGGCAGGAAACACGGGGAGCCGAAGAGACAGGAACACAACAGGCAACATCCACAAAACAACGATCTGACAAACACAAGACGCACTAGATGAGTATAAATAGCAGTGGTAATGCACAACACCTGTCGCTGATAATCCCGAAGGATAATCAGCGACCACGCCCACACACACACATTCATTCACAAAAATACACACACACAGCGCGAGGAAGCGTCCATGAATTTCTCAACCGTGACAGTACCCCTCCCCCTAAGAGCGGCTCCTGGAGCTCCCAGAGGAACCTACCTGTTGATAGTAATCATCAATAAGGGACTGATCCAGAATGTCCCTAGCAGGAACCCAACTTCTCTCCTCCGGACCGTAACCCTCCCAGTCCACCAGATACTGAAATCCGCGTCCCCTCCGTCTCGAGTCCAGAATTCGATGTACCGAATACGTGGGTTCCCCATCTACGAGTCGCGGCGGTGGGGGAACCGGGGCTGGCGGATTAATGGGTGAATAAAATACGGGTTTCAATTTGGAGACATGGAACACGGGATGAATTCTTCTGTACGCAGGATGGAGTTTGAGGCGAACTGTCACCGGACTAATAATCTTGGTAACAGGAAATGGGCCAATAAATTTGGGAGCTAGCTTATTAGAAACGGAGCGGAGTGGAATGTTCTTAGTAGAAAGCCACACTTTGGAACCGACGACATACACGGGAGGTCTTGACCGGTGGCGATCGGCCTTAACCTTGGTGCGCGCCCTTACTTGGAGCAGAGTCTCACGGGCTCTGGTCCATGTACGGTGACACCTCTGGACAAAAGCGTGAGCGGAGGGAACCGCGACTTCGGATTCCAGACTAGGAAAAATAGGTGGCTGGTATCCTAAGCTACCCTCAAACGGAGATAGGCCCGTGGATGACACAGGTAACGAGTTGTGTGCGTACTCCACCATTGAGAGTTGTTGACACCAAGAGGAAGGATTCTTGGCGGCAACACATCGCAACATTCTCTCCAAATCTTGGTTGGCTCTCTCGGTCTGCCCGTTGCTCTGGGGGTGGTAACCCGAAGATAGACTGACAGTGGCCCCCAGTAATTTACAAAATTCTTGCCAAAATTTGGAGACAAATTGGGATCCCCTGTCAGAGACCACGTCCATCGGGAGGCCATGTAACCGAAAGACGTGATCGATGACAGTCACCGCTGTTTCCTTGGCTGAAGGCAATTTGGGCAAGGGAATAAAATGAGTTGCCTTCGAGAACCGGTCCACTACGGTTAAAACAACCGTATTGCTTTGGGAGGGCGGGAGGGCGGTAACAAAATCTAGCGCTATATGGGACCAGGGTCTCGAAGGGACAGACAGCGGTTGAAGAAGCCCATCTGGGGGTCGATTGGAAGTCTTACCAATCGCACAGATCGAGCAGGCCAAAACAAAATCTCGAATGTCACAAGCCATAGATGGCCACCAGAATCGTTGCTTAACTAGAAATCTAGTTCGGTTTACTCCTGGGTGACAGGCTACATTGGAACAATGACCCCATTGAATAACGTCGGCCCGTAATCCCTCCGGCACAAACAATCGGTTCGGTGGGCACCGGGACGGAGGCGTTACCTCTTCTAAGGCCGTCTTGACCTTCGATTCGACCTCCCATCGGAGTGTGGAGATGAATCGAGTCTCCGGTAAAATGCACTCGGGAGTAGACAGGCGTTCGGATGGATCAAAAATACGAGATAAAGAATCGGGTTTGATGTTCTTAGAACCCGGGCGGTACGAAAGAGTAAAATCAAAACGACCGAAAAAAAGAGCCCACCGAGCCTGCCTGGAGTTGAGTCTTTTGGCAGATTGAATGTATTCTAAGTTCTTGTGATCAGTCCAGACGATAAAAGGTACCCCCGACCCTTCTAACCAATGTCGCCATTCTTCCAATGCTAACTTGACTGCCAACAATTCTCTGTTACCAATGTCATAGTTACGTTCGGTAGGCGACAAGCGATGAGAAAAAAACGCGCAAGGATGCATCTTGTCGTCTGAAGAAGAGCGCTGCGAGAGCACTGCGCCTACCCCCACCTCTGACGCATCGACCTCCACCACGAACTGACGTGACAGATCAGGGGTCGTAAGAATGGGAGCCGAAACGAAGCGGCTCTTCAGGTTGGCGAATACAGCTTCGGCTGTTTCGGACCACCTGAACGTCGTTCTGGGGGAGGTCAAGGCAGTCAGAGGTGCGGCTAGTTGGCTGTAATTACGAATGAAACGTCGGTAAAAATTGGCAAACCCCAGAAACCTCTGTAGGGCCTTACGGGAATCTGGACTTGGCCAATCCACCACAGCCTTAACCTTGTCAGGATCCATACGCACTCCCTCAGACGAAATGACGTAACCTAGGAAAGGGACAGACTGTGCATGAAAAGCGCATTTCTCCGCCTTGACAAAAAGCCCATTCTCTAGCAACCTCTGAAGCACTCGTCTGACGTGCTGAACGTGTTCCTGGAGAGACGAAGAAAAAATCAATATGTCATCCAGGTAGACATAAATGAACTGATCGACCATGTCTCTCAGCACATCATTGACGAGTGCCTGGAAGACCGCCGGGCTATTGGAAAGTCCGAAAGGCATAACCAAGTATTCAAAGTGCCCCCTGGGGGTGTTAAAAGCGGTCTTCCATTCATCCCCCTTCCTGATGCGGACCAAATGATAAGCATTACGTAAGTCCAGTTTTGTGAAGACCGACGCTCCCTGCAACCTCTCGAAGGCTGAAGACATCAACGGCAAAGGATAAGTATTCTTTACCGTGATGTTGTTCAGCCCTCGGTAATCAATGCAAGGTCGCAGAGAACCGTCCTTCTTCCCCACAAAAAAGAACCCCGCCCCCGCTGGAGAAGAGGAAGGTCGGATGAATTTGGATGCCAGAGAATCAGAAATATATTTCTCCATGGCCTCCCTCTCGGGAACAGACAGAGAGTAAAGCTTGCCCTTGGGCGGAGACGTACCTGGCAGTAGATCTATAGCACAGTCATAGGGACGATGCGGAGGAAGAGAAGCAGCTCTGGACTTACTGAACACTTCCTTCAGGTCGAGGTACTCAGCGGGCACGTTTGACAAATTCACCGACTCTTCCTGCAAAACAGAACAAGACAGAGACGAACCAGCAGACACTAAACAAGACGCATAACACTCCGTGCTCCAGGCAGAAACAGAGTTATGTCCCCAGTCTATCCTGGGATTATGCTGCACCAGCCAGGGGTGACCGAGGACAATAGGAACCTGAGGGGAGTCCATAAGGAGAAATGACAGTTCTTCTGAATGATTGCCGGATGTGATGAGTGTTATCTGACTGGTGGTGTGGGATACTGTGGGTAACTGTTGACCATTGAGTGCGTTGACAGAGATCTTGTTAGTGAGTGGTATGGTGGGTATCTGAAGCTGTTGTGCAAGTGACCAGTCCATAAAGTTACCTTCTGCGCCGGAGTCGAGAAGAGCTTGGCAGTGATGTGACCGAGTTGACCACTGCAATCTCACCGGGAGAAGGGTGGAAGAGGTTTTCTGGATGGAGACCCCGCCCGACAGGATCCTCTTCCTCACTGCCAGGCACGCTCTTTTACTGGGCAATTATTGAGAAAATGTCCAGCCCCGCCACAATAGAGACACAATCCTCGGGACCTCCTCCTCTCTCTCTCCTCCCGGGAGAGCCGGGCTCGACCCACCTGCATGGGCTCGTGATCGTCGACGGGGCCGACCGCATCACGAACGTTGAGTGGGGCAACCCCAAGGCTCCTCTGTGTAGGCGTCGTACGAGTGCGTTGTTCCAACCGATGCAAGCGTGCATCCACTCTTAAGGCCAGTTCGATCAGGTCGTCGAGCTTCTCTGGCAGGTCCAGGGTATAAATCTCGTTTTCGATGCGGTCAGCCAGCCCATGCAGGAAGATGTCCCATTGCGCCTCCTCGTTCCAGCGGCACTCTGCGGAGAGGGTGCGAAACTCGATTGAATAGTCGGCGACGGATCTTTCTCCCTGACGGATGTCTGCGAGCTGGCGAGCCGCCTCCCTGCCTGCGACTGCCCGGTCAAACACCCTCTTCATCTCCTCCGAGAGTGCCGCGAACGAGTCACAACAGGATCGATGATTTTCCCACACCGCCGTCCCCCATAGCGCAGCCCGTCCGGACAGAAGTGTAAGCACGAAGGCCACCTTCGAATCTTCAGTGCGAAATGTCTGGGGTTGGAGAGCAAAAAACATAGAGCACTTGGTCAAGAAAGCTCTACAATAACTTGGCTCACCAGAATAACTCTCCGGCGTCGGCAGACGCGGCTCATGTTGACGGACGGGTGCGGGTGGTGCGTGGGGAATCGGCGGTGGGTTGGGCGCAATGGGCAGTCTCAGTTGTTGAATCTGTTGGGTGAGCCCAGACACCTGCGCTACCAATGCCTGCACCGCTCTTCCAGTTGCAGCGAGATTCTCTTCCTGCTGCTCCATTCGGGCTGTGTTATGTGCGAAGTAGTCATTGACATCAGATCCACCTGCTGCCCCCTGCATGGTCAGATCGTTCTGTAACGAATGGATAGAGGGGACAATAGCAAGTAAACAGATCCTTTATTAGAGTAAGTATCACCAGTCTCAGAGAAATGAGAAACAGACAAGGTCTCAGAGGTATAAGAGAGTCGCAGCTGCAGTTCACAAGATGATTCACAATGCGGTGTAATCCGATAGTGGTGGTGATGGCAAGGCAGCGCAGGTTTGCGTGGCCAACTCGATCTGGTGGTCAGACGTGAAGTGATGAACCCAGTGATGGTGAGAAGTGAAGACAAGGACTGCAACGGCGAACCTCCAGACGAAGACAGGGCAGGAAACACGGGGAGCCGAAGAGACAGGAACACAACAGGCAACATCCACAAAACAACGATCTGACAAACACAAGACGCACTAGATGAGTATAAATAGCAGTGGTAATGCACAACACCTGTCGCTGATAATCCCGAAGGATAATCAGCGACCACGCCCACACACACACATTCATTCACAAAAATACACACACACAGCGCGAGGAAGCGTCCATGAATTTCTCAACCGTGACAAAAATGAAGGCAAAATGGGGAAAGAATATAAAGATTGAATCTAACCTTGTATTGACCTGTTTCTCTTCTTTCCCAGTCGCCCCTTTTGGACAGTATTTGGCTTTGATAAAATCTGTAGTAAAATAAATAAGTGCCGTAAAATAAAAGGCTATAGTTACAATTCTGAATAATCCAGGAGCATGACACCAGATAAGATAAATTCATCATGACTTAACTTGATTCAATAGTACCAAAATATTTCAAATTTGTACATGATACTGTTAGATCAGAATGTAACTTTCCTTAAAATTGGTCCCAAATAGTTAACTCGGACTGCTTAATTAAGATTAATTTTATACATTACATAGGCGAAAAACTGTTTTAATAGTTTTTCATGCATCACACTTACAATTTGCCGGTACATTTGATTCGTCAGAAGTTATGTTGATCTCAAAGGGGGAGCCATGAGTTAAATCAGTTATCATAGGCGAAAACACATGGTCGCCATCAGATGAAGAGATTTTGCCTGTTTACATAAAATATCTGTCAGTTCATCTGTCAATTGTTCATTTATTTTATTATTGCAACCATGAATTGAGTTAATTCGTCGCTTTGATAAAATCAGCACTAAATAAAAGGCTAATGTAGTATAGTAAAATAATCCAGGAGCATGACAAATTTGTACATGACGCTGTTAGATCAGAATGTAAATTTCCAATTGGTCCCAAATAGTTAACTCGGACTGCTTAATTAAGATTAATTTAATACATAGGCGAAACTGTTTTATTACACTTACAATGTGCCGGTACACTTGATTCGTCAGAAGTTATGTTGATCTCAAAGGAGGAGCCATGAGTTAAACCAGTTATGATAGGCGAAAACACATGGCCACCATCAGATGAAGAGATTTTGCCTGTTTACATAAAATATCTGTCATTTCATCTGTCAATTGTTCATTATACACCCAATAGAGTACCTGCCCCCTTTTTCACAGTCGCTGGTTACCGGAAGTGTTTTTACTTCCAGAAAACGCCTGTTGCACTCTATAATGTTTCTTATTAAAAATAAATATAAACCACACTAACATGTTACTTGGATGTCCGGTCGTCCTGCAGTGTTTGCTGTCTCTAGAGAGAGAGAGAAAAGGAAAGACCATGTTATTTTAAATGGAAAAAATCATGCAATCATCCTATAGGCAGTAACGCAGTTCATTACAGTACAATGATGAAGTTTACAGTTCTTTTCCATTCAGGGGAGCATAATATCATAAATATTGAACCATCTGAAAGAAGACGCTTGACAGTGCCCGGCGTCAGAATGTATAACTAAATTATGAGAATGTGAAAAACGCTACGCTATATAAATAGCTTTGACTTAACTTTTATATATTTTGGTTATCACATTGTGCCATTCATATTTATAGCTTACATTTTAAACAATTTTATCATGCAAAGTGCTAAAAGTTAAAATCAAAGACAAAGTAAAGGAAGAATTAAAAAGTAGCCTACCGAAATTTAAAAAGTAAGTAACTGAAGAGGAATAAAATACAGATTAAATAATAAATAGGCCTATGCACATATAACCATGTTTGACTCAAATAATCTAAATAAGATTTAAAACTGAATAAAAACCAAAACATTTATTTTAAAAGTCCTTTATGGAAACCCCGCAGCGGCCAACTACAGTAAAATGTGCTTGGATGGGGGGGAAATATATATATATATATATATATATATATATATATATATATATATATATATATATATTTCTGAAACATATATGATGCCAAAAACATATGATATAGAACATATAACAATGTGTAAGAGCAACAAAGCATGCTAGAGGGTAAGCTAAACAGCAATAGCACGTTTAAAACACTAATGAATTATACCGTCTTTTCCTTATGTATAAACAATCTTTTTAAATAAAACACCGTAGCATAAATGAATTATAGAGACAATACTCACTTTTAGACATGTCTTTTGATGAGGTGGTAAGAGGAGTGAGGGTGCAAAAGTTTTTGGTCCAGAAATGATTTGTCTTGACTTTTTATAAAGAAGAGGCTGGGCAAAATACTCTTGGAAAACGTCAGAGCTGCGTGTCCACAATGTTCTTTCAGTTTTTTTTTTTCAGGTTACACATGGCTATAAATTACTATAGCCGCTTAAGGACTAAATTGTTGGGTCTTTAACAAAAAAGCCTCCAAAATGGAGGAGGTCAAAGGGCATGTTTTCCTGCTATATAGTATCATCAGCTGCTCTCCCAAAGGCTGTTCATGCAGCCTACAGACAAACTGTCGCATCAACAAATGCTAACATTTTAAAGTTCTACATATATTTTGAGTAGATAACCGATAGTATATTCTCAGTAAAGGGTTTCACCCTGTGTGTTTCCACACTGATTAAGGATAGTTTGGGAGATACAAGAAAAGTAAAAAATGATATACACCTTATACGTGCAATTTTAGATCATATAGCTACCATAGAAAAAGTAAGATCATGCTTTGAATTAAGAGGAGTAAAATTAAATATGCTGTGTGATGGACCAAAAAAGGTACATTGCGTCTCTGAAAATGTACAGTGGTTTTCTAAATGATACAACTTAATCTAAATAAGAGCAATGTAGAGTCCTGGGATTTCTTAAAAACAAAAACAACAACTACAAAAAAAAAACATTGTGACAAACTTTGACAACATGTTTCATGCGGCATGGACAAAAAATACTGTTTGAAATATTTTTGTCTAAGATACCAAAGTACGGTTTTTGCTTTATTTTTTGAACAGTATTTATTTAGTAAAAATAATAGCTTAGGTTAAATTTATGTAAATTCATTTATATCATACATAAGTCTTCTAAGAAAATAAATAGAAGATACAATTTTAATAAAACGTTAAAGCTTAGATTTAAACAGTCTTTTAATTTTAAAAGATCTAATTTAAGCTTTTAAGATTTTGAAATGAATTTAGTATGAATAAAACTTTGGAAAGCAGACTAACTTTACATATGCTATGAAATTGTGTCCCAGAGGCTCATCTGTCCTGTATCTCGGGGGTCATGCATTCATTTCACCCTGCAGTTTATCACTGAAGGAACCAGGAGGGCTTTGTTTATGACTTTGGATTGTTTTTATCATTCCATAAAGAACTACATCTTCGGCACTATGAAAATGTAAGGTATTTTTATATACTTTTTTATATAAATTCATTTAGCTAAAACTATGTTTAAATTGTTTGAATTCATTTTAGTAACATACTTGTTATTATTCTATATTTATAATCATTTAATTTAAATATGGAGATTAGTTAATTTATGGAACTGAGTTAGTGTGAGTGCAATGTATGTAAAAACAATGTAAAGATGTTGTTTTCTGTGATGGTCGTGTTTGTGTACGGGATTAAATATGCTGTTACAGTACAAAAATCATTATGGCTATATTAATAAAAATTATACTTTAGGTCACCGTTAAATAAAATCATTACAGTAATCTTCAAAAGTTAAATAGAAGATACGACTGTATTACAACGTTTTTATTAAGACTTTAAATAATTCATTGAATTGAATTTAAATTATCTTTTATTTTTAACATTAACTTTTAAGATTAACACTAACAAAACATCCTCAACGTCTCATACTGCTGGCTGAACACACACACACACACACACACACACACGCACAGGCGCGTGCGCGCACACACACACACGCACACGCACACACACACACACACACACACGCACACACACACACACACACACACACACACACACACACACACACACACACACACACACACACACACACACACACACACGCACGCACAGGCGCGTGCGCACACACACACACGCACACGCACACACACACACACACACGCACACACACACGCACACACAAACGCACACACACATACACACACACACACACACACACACACACACACACACACACACACACACATTCCTCCTCCACTCTGAATCACAGAGTGTCAAAACGACCGGTGTGGGAGAAAAACACTCGGGGATATTTTGTATCAAAACTTATTGCATCTTTGTAAATACATTCATACGTTATATGGACAATGATGTGTTGGGATTTACTTCTTCAACTCTCTAAAATGTAAGATGATTTTATTTTTGTTTTGAAAAGATATTTGATACACTTTTAAAAGATCAATGTACTTCAACTTTAGTGTAAGATATTTGTAAATGACTAAAATTTATAACCATTTTAAAGATCAATGTTTTTCAACTCTAGTGTAAAATATGTGAAATTATTAGAAAAACTTTTTCTCACTATACCCATTTATATAGCGTGCTCAGGAATGCCAGGATATCGGATGTCACGCACACACTCACACACACAGACGCACACACACAGTGCGGATACTGTCAGATGCAAAAGGAGAGAATCACTCGGAGGAACTTTTTTTCACCATAGTGAAACGGTAAGATGATTTTACTTTTGTAATTCTAATCTATTCTAATCTATATGCGACATTGGAAAAATTATTTTCTCACCCCGACACGGAGGGGATTTCCCACACCAAGAAGTTATTTCCCCCGGGGTCAATAGGTCAAAATCAATGGGGCAAAGACAACTGGCAAAGACAACTGGCAACTTCATATATCATACAAAGGTCAATAGGGTAAAGACAACTGTCAACTTGATCGATCGATAGGTCAAAGGTTAATCCCTACATTAAGCGACCTCCGGAACAACCCCTCCGGAAGGTCAAAGGTTAATCCCTACATCAAAGGACCTCCGGAACACCCTCCGGAAGGTCAAAGGTTAGCCCCGCCCACCTGTCAATCATAGGGTCATAAATCATTTTGACATAAGCCGAATCATATAACTACTCGCGTGCATGATCGTTTTTTTTCATTATGCACGAAACGGGAGGGAGGGACGAGCTAACTTGGTTTGTTTGGGATCTCGCTTCAAACACAAACAGAAGTGACGTCCCCCACAATCGCTGATACAACCTTTAAGTAGCGTTGCCGTGACACAGTGTGGTGGCCCCATACAGACACTGATGTTGAGGAGCTGGTACGTAACTGCGCTTGAAAACGAGTCAGCCTGCCACAGCCCTTCTCACCCCGACCACTTGGCTGTCTTCACCCTGGCAACATATTCAGGTCGACCTCTGTGGTGAACTTCACAGGGCACCTGCTCACGCTCGCTACCTGTTGGTTGTGCACAATCGATAACGGGCCTCAATTTGCGTCTACGGAGTTCACAGAGTTTCTCACAATACGGTCCATCAAGCACATTAGAGAGGCAGTGTATCACCCAGAGAGTATTGGGGAGGAGAGAAGACTGAATAAAACTCAAAAATGGAATCTGAGCCTGTCTGAAGGAAGGGAAAACCTTCAGTGACACACTCAACCAAACTCTCCTGACCATCCGGGCATCCAAGCATTCCACCACAGGAGTGTCACCTGCATTACACATGATTGGACGTGAACCACTGGACTGCTTGAGAGCTGAGCCAGCTTCTGCACGTGGTAGCCCAGGGCTCCAGAAAGCCAGAGCTCAGGTGAAGGGTTCGCAGGCTCGGATGAAAGAGAGGTTTGATGCCACGCACAGAGTGCAGACCCCCTCACTTTCTCCAGGGGTTTGGGTCAGGATCAAACACCTCCACCGCCAAAATAAGCTGCAGTCATACTGGTCAGAGCCCCTGACCAAGCAGTTGGGGCCGGCCACTTACAGACTGGAGAATGGGACTCGTTGTAGTCTGCACAGAGTCGCAGCCCCCTCACTACCTGCATCACCTCTGTCCCCAGCAGTGGCTCTAGGTTGGCAGCTCAGGCCAAGGGCTAACTGGGTGTGGGGTAATCCACCAGCACCGTCTGACGCAGAATCACGGCCAGCATGCCCTCAGAGAATGAGGGTCCCGCCTGTGTGCCATGGGGACTGTGTGACAGGGTGATAGGGACACTGGGGAATGTGGGCTGAATGTTATGTTTCAGTTTCCTGGGGGGGGGGGGGGGGGGGTGTTATGTCTGAAAACGTTCAGTATTGTGTCCTGTTGGGAGGTTAGGTTACTATGTCCTGTTGGGACACAATAACCAATACTGTTTATGTTATGCACTGTGAGTGACAGGTTACTGCCTAAATAAAATATTATAAATAAAATATTATATAATAAAATATTTTTACGTTTTCTCCCGGAATCGTTCTCGTGTAAACAGGGCCTAAACTCAAAAACGGCATTTTCAAATGTATCCACTTTGGAGAGCATTTTCAAAAAGTTTCATTTTCATTTATAAACACGCCATCTCAGGCCCCGTTTAAACGAGAACGATTCCGGGTGATAACATAAAAATATTTTATCGGATGTGCCTTTCGTTTACACGCCGACGGCGTTTTGGGGGCTTAAAAACACAAAAAAGTGAAACCACCCTCCAGAGAGGAAATCTTAAAAACGCTCCACCGTCGCGTTCCTGTCTAAAGGGTAAAAACGCAAATCTGCTCACTGTGGCTCTCGTCGCGTACGCGTTTACGTCACAGGCATGCGCCAGTACAGGAAAATAACAACCAACATGTCGGATTATTTCCATACGTCGGACCTTCAAGTTGCCCTAGCAGCTCTGATAAACGTACAAGAGTCTTTTCAGCAGTTGTACAAAATATTCTCAGATATTGGTGTTGTTGTGTGGCAGTGCTTCACATTGCCACCTCTTCGCCTGGAGTGCATACTACATCGAATTTCACACACTTTTGCGTCACCATATGCACGCGGATTTCCCCCCCATAACGCTTGTCTAAACGCATTGACAAGTGACAAGTGTCTACACCAACGACATCTTTCTGACAAAGAAGTCATGTTCGCCACTCGCCAGCAAGCTTTTTGCCAGCAAGTGGAGGGAATGGAACTTCACGTTGAGGAATTTTTGTGATGGTGTTAGGTTAGATATCTAAATATATTCAGACAGGATAGCAGTGCGCGAACGGCTAGTTGATAACGGCTAGTTGTTCACTAAATGTTTCATCAGGTGTGATCCGCCGAATCAGCGTTTGATTGACACGGTCGGAAACAGACCACACAATCGCACATCTGTATACAAGTGAAATCAACGAATATTGACCTCGTGGGTTTTTGTGAGAGGAGTTTGATTTTGAGATAGCGGATTTTTGGTGATATAGTGACATTTATAGTGCGATTTGTTCAGTTATATTTAGGCTTACATTTAAATTTACACAACACATTGACTGATAGGCTAGAGACACAGAGTATACATATAGTGACACATTAATAGATACATCGATATAAATATATATATAGACAGCTAGATTAATAGATAGATAGATAGATAGATAGATAGATAGATAGATAGATAGATAGATAGATAGATAGATAGATAGATAGATAGATAGATAGATAGATAGATGGATAGATAGATAGATTAAAGATAGCCTACATATATAAATACATAGATTATAGATACATTTATAGATACATGTCTAAATACATATATTATAGATACATATTATATCTAAATTATAGATTGTAGATACATATATCTAATTACATAGATAGATTAGAGATACATATCTAGATAGACAGGGCCGTCGCCAGAACATATAGAATGGGGGGGCATTTCATTTTCATGGGGGGGCACACTTTTTATGATCTCCAAAACAGAAAGTCACAAAAACAATAACATCCCCTATTTAATCTAATATAACTGAAATAGACCAAATTCTATATTTAAACAACACCAAAACACAAAATATTAAGTTTCTGATCATTGGCGGAGGGTGAACCAACACCATGAGGATATGCGCTTCCCCTTTAAAAACATTTACTAGGCTATAGGTTATGCAGGATTTGACATGGCAGAAAGCTCGCAAAGAGCGCCTATTTTATTATCTTTAAAAAGCGGTTATACAACTTCATCGCGATCTCACAAAGTTCCTAGGCTATCAGTAAAGCTGATACACAATAATGCCTTATTTACATAGCCTAACTGCTTATTATAACGAGAGGATTTGCACGCGCGTAAACTAATCCACTCACCGCTCAAAACACCGGAGTTTAGCCAATATTCTTTTATGACGGAGAAAACTGATCCTAGACCAGCATTTATGGACAGCTTTTCCCTCTAAAAGCAATCAGAAGTATATGGAAGCTTGTTTTCGCCCCGGAATAAAAAAAGTAGCCTAAAAGATAATTGCGACTTTTTATCTCACGATTCTCACATGGATTTCTCTCAATTCAGAGTTTTTCTCACAATTCTGACTTTATAACACGCAAATGTGACTGTATATCACTCAACTCTGACTTTATAATTTGCCATTTTGATTTTATATCACGCAATTCTGAGAAAAATTACCTTTTTTTACGTGGAAACAGTAGGCTGTTTTTAGCAGGCAAATTAATCAGAAAATTCGACAAGCCAGCTTGGCCAGGGGAAGGTAAGCCTTGCGCAGAGCCTTACACGCTCCGACTAATTTTCATATTTCTGAAGACAAGTTACAGAGATTAGTGCACCTGTGTGCTAAATGCTGCTGACGACATTTCGTTAGGGAATACGTGGATACGTTTTTTTGCTCTCAATAGTTTGCTCAATGACCATATGATTAGGGGGGCACGTTGTGTCATCTGGGGGGGGGGGGGCCCTAATGCCCCCCCTTGGCGACGGGCCTGTAGATAGATTTGGATAGATAGATAAAATGGAGGCTCACCAGAAGAGATGCCGTACATCTGTGGTGTGGGAGCATTTCCATTTAGAAACCCCAAATAAAGTGAGATGTGTGTATTGTGATCGGCAGCTCGCCTACTGCAACAATACATCATCCATGATGCGCCATTTGAGGAGCCCTCATCCTGCCATTTTGCAGGGTGCAGAGGATGGCATTCCCCCTGTACCTAGGCCTGCTACTGACACTGCTGGGCCATCTAAGCAAGGTATGCATAGATGTATCCATCACCATCAACATCATCACCATCACCATCAACACCAGTAGAAACACAGGGCATTTTATGGGAACTTTTTGATACTCGTATCCATCAAACCCAGATGATACACAATGCTACAGCTGATGCCACAGTGGAAGTGAAAAAATACATCAACGATGCGTATTTGCCCAGAACTCATGATCCACTAATTTACTTGAAAGAGAGAGCAGTAATCTTTCCTCATTTGTATGTCCTAGCTAAAAAATATCTTTGCATGCCAGCAACAAGTGTCCCTTGTGAGAGGATTTTTTCAAAGGCTGGAGAAATTATCTGTAAAAAAAGAAGTAGGCGAAGTCCTTCCACAGCAGAAAAATTAATATTTTTGAATAAAAATATGTAAAAAAGTGAGACATTGTGGCTTGATTTATTTTATTAATATTCATTTTGCAAGACCAAAATAACATTATGCACAGGGAGGAGCCTATAGGTTACAAGATTCACATATTAGAAAAGTACAATAATAAAAAAAAAACAAATTTTCATGGCTCGTCAAGGTTGTTTCAGATCAACACCTGCAAGTGACCACTAGGTGTCACCGTTGAGACGGGTGTCGGATTGATTCGAAGCCTCGAAACAATATGGACCATTTGGTTCAACTGTTTCATTGCTTCACGAAGCCTCGATCTGCCCATCACTAGCAAATATTTCGCGTGCATGTTGCTAACTCGCAACAGCTGCGCTCTCACTACAGGGGAACTACGGCAACCGTGGAAGCTCAAACAAGTCGATCTACTCTTTTTGAGCTAGTGTGTGCAGTGTGCACTCATTAGACAAACTGATATCAGTTTATGGATACGTATTTATGGATGGATAGATAGATTGATAGATAGAATTAATGCACACATATAGATAAAGAAATAAATAACAGATTGTTTAACTTGATGTATGATTGTGTATTTATTGTCATTTTCAGCAATAGACAGCTAAATACAAAATATGGAACAGATTATTCAATTCCTGAAAATAATCATAACCACAACTGCGTACATCACTTGGTTTTAGGGTGCTAGGTGCAAGATTGACTATAAACCAAAATTACAAATAATTGGAACACTCATTTGATCATCAGTTCACTACCCCCTGTACTTGGCCGCTGCAAGGCTCACAGAGATAGATCTGTAGCTTCAGGAAAATGAACTTCACGGCTGCTCCCTCCACTTGCTGGCAAAAAGCTTGCTGGCGAGTGGCGAACATGACTTCTTTGTCAGAAAGATGTCGTTGGTGTAGACACTTGTCAATCAAACATGTCTGATCAATAGAGAACCACCCGACCACTGCGGAACGTTTGTGTCAAAATGATTCAATCAAAACAATTTGAACTTCTAAATTTTTTTCACTTCAAATAATAAAAAAAACAACAACGAAAAAACCCATTCTCTTCAATACTTTTTTATTCACGGGGTAATTTTTTTTTGCATTTTATCAGTTTTTTCTTTTATTGAAAATATTTTTTTTGATTGAAACAACTTTTTTGGAATTGAATGATTAAGACACAAATGTCCTACCCATGTATGGCCCAAACACAAAAAAGATTACTTCAATCAAAGAGAACATTTTCAATAATAATAAAAAAGTGTTCAAATGCAATTTTTGGAGTCTCAAATATTTTATTTGCATTCAAAAACGATTTTCTATATTTGAAAATGTTTATCTTTTCATTGAAGTGACTTTTTTATTGATTCTGTTGTTTGTTTGTTTGAAGCAACTTCTTTTTTGATTGAATGATAAAGACACAAATGTCCTACCTTTTATATGGTCCAATCAAAAAACAATGTCACTTCAATTAAAAAGGTTGCTTTAAACAAAACAAAACGTACTTCTATCAAAGAAAACATTTTCAATCAAAGAAAAGCAGTGTTCAAATTAATTTTTTTGAGTCTCAAATATATTTTTGGATTCAAATACTTTTTTTCTTTGATTGAAAAGTTTTTCTTTTATTGAAGTGAAGGTTTTTTTAATTGAAAATATATTTTTTGATTGAATAATAAAGAAACAAAACTACCTTCATTGAAATGGAAGCTAACTTTCTATAATTCATAAGGTTTTGTTATTCAGATCAATACAATATTTTTTCCTTTTTTGAAAAAAAATAAAAAAAGACTAAACCACGCGCTGGCAGTATTCATCGAATACTCTACCATCAATTGCGCATGTCTTAATTTGAAATTGGAAGTGGGAGGGTGTTTTTACTGTTTTGTTAATAATCACATAGTGACACGGACAGGTATTGAGGCACATGCGTTTCATTAATATTGTCTATAAAAAAATAGGTTTTGACGTGCATCTGTATATTACCGCTTGCCATTTTAGTGTATAATGTTACCAGCTTTATCGCGATTGATGCACGTCTAGCTGGAAACAGCGAATTTAATGCGACGCTTTCTTTAACATTCTCTGTGTGCCTTAAATCGACAATATGTTCAGTATAAATTGTAACATGTTGATTTTTAAGTTCATTGAGGAGAAAAAGATTTGAGTTAATTCATGCGTGACAAGTTTTTCGTTAACGTTAACTGTTAGTTTAATCGCAGTTGGCTGTAGTAATGTTTCCATGCAACGGCGTTTCGAGGATCAAATTAAAGAGGGATTCGTTTAAGCAATATAACAAACTAGAGCAGAATAAACGGCGATGGACTGGGCCTAAAACTGTGTCTGGTTTAAATCCACTTGCTGATCGTGGCATACAGGTACAAGGCCAAGACAGCTATCCAGCTCCGGAGGCAGCAGATGTCGTTTCCTCAGAGCTAAACGCCCACGATATCTGCGCTACCGCCGACCACGAACCACCGTCCTGTTTTGACGGGCAGGCGAGCTCCAAACAAGACGCTCATGCTGAACTTGACGACTGCCGAAGGCATTATAATCAAGGTACTTTAACATCCAGAGTCAGTGGCTTTAGTAACTGTGGAGGTGGAATTACTAAAGCTCAAGTTACATGTACAAGGAGTCGGTCAGCGTCCAAAAAAGCACTGAAAAAATTGACCGAACATAAAAAAGAAATTTTCTACCGTTTGCGCTTAGCTTTGTGCTTTGCCAGGAAAAAACATCGAAGTGGCGGGAAGCGCGTGATACACGGGCCAACAGGAACGCCGTGTCGCGCACTGTCGTATATAAACAGTAAAGAGTCGGTTGAGTCAGATACTATTTCAATTAAATCCACCGTCTGTGGAGAATCAGTGGATCAAACTCCACCTGTCCAACTAACATTAGATCCAAAATACGGAAAAAAAACTGGCAGTCAAGAAAACCAAAAATCTCGTCGGGGAAGGAAACCGAGGAAACACTTTATTGATCATTTTGGTGGGTCTGATGGACAGGTGAAAACTACCATCAAGACGGAAGTCCGGAGAGCTCATGCAAGTAAAGCCAGAGCCACTATATCTGGACGAACACCAAGTAAGGGTCAAGACATCCTTATACATGCAAATAAAGGTGGAGGTAATTTAGTGAGGAACATGTTTACCAGTTATTTATTTCCAGACCTCATGTTTCCACAGACAGCAAAGTCAGTTGGGCTAACTACAAGTTATATACATTCAAAAGGCAGAGATAAGCAACAGTTTTGTTATAAGTGCATTGATTTATATCCATCTTAAACAGAAATGAAAATTCACATAATTTACTCACCCTCTTGCTGTCCCAGATTTGTATGACTGTTTCTTTAGATGAACACAAATTAATATTTCTTCAGAAAAATAATCCATCTCTGTAAATCTATAAAAGACAAGTTGACAGTAACCCAGAAGTCAACACTTCAAAAACCACACACAGCCATCACAACAGTAATCCATATCTTCTATGGATCCTAGTATAAGGTGACCAGAAGTCCCTGTTTTCTGGGGACAGTTTCCCGGTTTTTGGTCTTCCGTCCCCCACTGGTGCTGTCCCCTGAATTGCCCCGGTTTACGGCTTGTTCAAAACAACCCGCAAATAAATTGCATAAAGCCCCAACCAACACACAGCAGCCTGCTGATTATCCACCTTATTCTGTCTAAACAATGCGCGCCGCCATGACGACGACTCCGGTTGGCTACTTCCGGTTCGTAGCGATAGACCTACTACCTGTATTAGCAGTGAGAGAATGAGTTCAGGCTCTACATGTGCTGCTGTTGGTTTTTTTTAACAATTCAAAGAAGAGAAGGCCCATGTCTGGTTCCATATCAGCTACATTTAATGCCAGAGAGTAGATGTTTTTGGTTAGCTGGGCTAAAACTGAAGCATCCACTGAAAAAGGTGTATGTCTGTTCGCACCATTTTGTTGACAAACGCCTAATACATTACCAGAGTCTGATCTATATCCATTTGCCATGTGTTTCAGATTGTCATCCTCACATCACTAAACTAAATCGAAAAAAAAAACTTAATCAATAGTGATCTGATCATGTTATTTTTATTAAATCACAGTTAAAAACAAAATGATTTTTTTTTTATTCATACCTTCCAAAGGATAGCTGCTGCATGACTGCACGATCTCCCTAATCCAGTTATGAATATCCAACAGTCTCTATCACCCTGACTGCTGGAGCATAACCCACGCAAATAAGCAAAGGCTGGTTAGCACTTTGACTCCTGTCTACCTCTGCTTTCAAAAAGACATAGTCTCCGTGCTTCAGTAAAGAAATCGCCCGACTTTATTACTATAGAAGTAATTGAAAGCCTCTGTGCTTTTGTAATTGCACATCTCCTCACAATCTACACCTTCCGAAAAGATAAAATAATTAATGATGTCAGTATGGCTAACTCCTGGCCATAGCACCCCACCTGTCAATTTTGAGGGATGTGGGACTCTGATACGGTCGCCATCAAGATCTTTTAAGATTTCATTGGCGGTGTGTACTTCCCATCTTGACCGAACAATTATCAACTACTTTAATAACTTTAAAAAATATCACAATAGCCTTTACGCTAGTGCTCGCATGATATGTAAACAAACACTTCAACTGGAAGTAGAAAACCGTTTAATCCATTGAACCCGCTATGAATCATGGGAAATAGAACGGGCGAAGAATAAGGTGGATAGGAGCAATCGTGTTGATTATTTTCACCAACAGATGGCGCTGTTAGCGACTGTAGTTGGTCACGCTCCACTACTTCATGAAGAACGTTACCTAGACTAGAGCAGAGCATCATAATCATCAAATACCAAAGAAACATCGTTATTGCTTTCTGGGTAGTAACATACTAATGTTATTTCTTGTTGATATAAAGTAGTACTGTTTGTGTGCTTTTATAACAGGGCCTCAACTGGGTGCAGGATTGTTTTGCACAATTTTAAAATCCCCAAAAGTTCCAGTCACATTGCAGTAATTTCCACATTTAACTATATGTAATTAAAAAAACAACAACCAAAAACAAACAACAATTAAAAAAAAAAAACATAAAAAAATTTACTGTCCCTGTTTTTTAAATAATGGATAATAACAAATGAGATTTCACTGATATTTTGACTACTCAAACTGTAAATGTCCCCGGTTTCCATTTCAGAAATCTGGTCACCTTATCCTAGTGCAGGGGTAGGCAAGTTCGGTCCTAGAGAGCCGCTGTCCTGCAGAATTTTGGTCCAACCCTAATCAAACACACCTGAACAAGCTAATCAATATCTTCAGGATTACTAAGACTATAGGCAGGTGAGGTTTTTTTTAGGGCCGAACTTGCCTACCCCTGTCCTAGTGGATTAATCAATGTTTTCTGAAGCGAAATGATAGATGTGTAATAATTTTTTTTTATTATAAACTATAAGCTATAATTATATGCACATTTGAGTTAATGTAAACGTCAGTATGTTGTGAAGCATGATATAGGCTAAGTGTGTTGTGTTGCTTCCATGTTACTTCTTGCGTGAGTTTCCACAGGCACTTCACGTTCACAGTGTGCTAACAGTGCTTCACGATGCACTTTGACAGTTGGACGGAAGTGATGTTTATTGTTAAATCTTCATTGTAAACTATAAACTCTCATATGCATGTTTTGAGTTGATGTCAGGAACGTTTGAAGCATGTGTTGTGAAGGTCCTTTGTGCTTTCGTGCTACTTCTTGTGCGAGGTTCACAATGCACTTATATTACGTTTCACAATGTGCTGATTTAGTGCTTCACGACGCTCTTATAAATGGCCATATGGGTATTGTCATCATCACTGTGCGTGGTTTTTGACATGTCAACTTTTGGGTTACAATCCACTTGTATTATATGGACTATTTTTCTGAAAATATTTGAGTTCAACTGATGGTGAGTAAATGATAACAGAATTTCCTGTTATCATTTATCATTAAATTATATGATTTATTGGAGAAATTTGTCAGCTTTTTGGGAGAAAGCAGTTATAGGGAGGCTCTTTATATTCATATTGCATTTTTACTCTCACCTTTTTCACATTCTTTGTGTCTGATTGCAGATATCAGTTCAAAAGTTGAGCTGAGACGACGACTTAGGTCAGACACGAGGAAAGACCGCAAACGATTGGTGAAAAATTCGTGCTGTGCTTTGTGTGGTGATGTAAAATACACTCCTCCCCCTAGTAAGAATCCGGCCCGTTTACTCAATCACAGATCGAGAGCTGGCCGCCCCAGCCTGACTGCGTGGCAGAAAGGTGCCTGTCATAACTCTGAGTCCCGTCGGCCCCCGACCACACAGATTTTCCGCTTTGAGAAAAACCCCATGGTGAAACTGTGCGATGTAGGCCGAGTGTTTGACATAGCCTCACGTGATTTCTCATGTGTCTTCCCAGCGGTACTAAGACAAAAGAGGAAATGCAAAAGAGTGAGGTGCTTAATGAAAGAATTCAGTTTTCTCGTGCAACCTCATCTCCATGGCATCAGGAAGCAAAGAACTAAGATTGCTAACCAATCCTGGGAAGTTTCCACTCCAACCCATAGCTGTGCTTCTTTCTCATCAGGTGATCCTCCATCTGGAGCTACAGGCAGCACATACATTTCAGACACAGCAGAGACTCCAGATGGATCTGTAAAGGAATGGGATGCTTGCCTTGTAAGGAATCAAGCCTGCGAGAGGATGAGACAGACCGACATTGAAGAAACTGCCTCGGTACTCCCACGTTGTGAAGACAACGGGCCTGTTGTGCGTTTCTGTGAGAAAGACAAGGCCTGTCCAATGAATAACATCTCTGAAAGTCCTTCCAGCCCAGTCCGTCGTGTACCACCCCTAATACTCCGACGAGTAACTGTCAATGGTTTTGGTTTCGGACATGACAATGAGAACGGGGGTCTTTCACTGGATGAAGAGGAGGAGGACAGAAGAAATGAGGATTCTGATTGTGAAGTGAACTCACCTGAGAGTTCCTCCTGCCAGCGAACGCAAGCCTACATATTTTTCCCTCAATCATCATGCGCTCGCACATGCAAAATCTGGCCCTTCCCCAGAATGGGCCCTCCTAATGAAATCAGACCATCACATCTAACTGGACCCCGGTGGATTGTGACCACTTCATTTCCTGCCACCGTTCAGACTTCTCACGGTGTAGCACCTGAATGCTTATCAGATAAGGATGTTCAAAACAAACTTTCCAAACCCACAAAGCAAAGTAAGAGCAGTGACAACGCAAGAGAAGTACTGGAGAGGCAACTACTTTCTTCTGCACCAGGTGAGAAACCACCCATTGACACTTTTGCTGTGTTGGAAAGGACTTCAAAAAATCGAGCACAAAGTCTTAACAATCCCAGAGGTACAATGACTCAAGATATTTTTCATATTTCGAAACTTGCAGAACACAGCACTTGCAGTGCGTTTGGCGAAAAACCACCCACTTGCACACCAGAAAGGGCTTGGAAATGTCTAGTAGACAGTCCAAGAGTCATATTCACTCATGTTTCCAAACCGGCAGAGCTTGAGTCAAACCAAAGTCTGAAGAAAGCTTTTGAGGATGTCCTTGTGTACTCTGACTATGCAGCGTCATTAGAAGGGAACGGCCTTTTCAAAAAACATTCCCTTATCAAGAAATCTAATCAGGAAATGCTTTCAAGTGGGTCCAACAATCAGTCTGATGTTCCTGTCATCAGGGAAGAAGATCAAAAATTGCCCAAAGATTTGTTGTATCCCAAACCAGTTAGCCAAACCTCAAGAGAAAAGTCATTTGAGGATCAGGAGGGGGTCGGAAATTGTGGTGGACAAGTTCTCTATAACCCAGAGTCGCTCTCGCAAATATGTCTTAAACTAAAAATGCTGAAAGCACAGCATTCTTCTTTAGTGACAGCCTCTTCCTTGGTGGACCAGGACACCAAAATTGTTACTCCAAATTCGGTTGTGCATACACCCGACAGCAAACCTGACCGTTCAGGAGAAGGGAAAAGAATGCAAGTATTTGACAGCTACGCAATCACAGACTCCACTTTTGAAGATGAAAACAAGAATTTCGCTAGTCTGTCTTCAGATGGGGAGTCAGTGGAACATCATGCTGCTGAGAACTTGTTGTCTGATGATGATGGGACATATCAGATTAAAGATAAAGAACAGGGCTCCACCCCTCCACTATCCCCTCTGGTTGCCGACAGCTTCCTGGATGTTTCTCGAGCATATGAAGAAGATGTCCTTATACTGGATGTGATACAAGATGATCCAGAGTTGTTTGGGGCTGTTGTCACTGAAACTGTGAGTAACGAAGATGCGTCAACAGAGGAGAATGAAGAGACACAGCAAAAATCAGAGTCGAAACTTCAAACTGGAAATCCCTGCAAGATTGTCTGGGACCTAAACACAGATCGGTAATTCATTTAAGATTTAATAAACAATGATGGATCTTTTTAAATGTGTGAAGAAAGCCTTACTATTGTAAGATTGCTGTTTGTATTTAATTGAATTTCTTCTTTCTTGGTGATGCATTTAACTTTAGAGTTAAATTTTTTTTTATTTTAACTGAATATGGTTCTGTTTCTTAATATATCATTTATTTTAAAGCATCAGCGAACCTCACTCAACTGCTGTAGACGCCAAGACGAAAGATGGTGGTACTGTGATGGGTATGTGACCTTGAATTGTTTGACAAAAATATTTTAAGCATAAATGTCAAAGTTAATTTGAGTTTTGAGTTTAATTTGTGTCCTAATTCTGATTTTTAATTAGTTTAATTAAAGGGATAGTTCATCCAAAAATGACATTTCTCTCATCATTTAATTCACCCTAGTCACAAGTTGTTCCAAGCTTGTATGAATTTCTTTCTCCTGCTGAACACAAAAGAACATATTGTGAATACTAATGAAAAAAAAAAAAAAAATAGAGACGCACCGATTACAATTTTCTAGGCCGATTCCGATTTCCGATTTTTCATGAGTTTGGCCTGCCAATACCGATTTTGGCCGATTCCGATTTCATTTTTTCTAACCACTTTACAGCAAACACAAATATTTATTTTGTATCTTTTCTTTAATAGAACATTTTACATAGAACATAGACAATTTTTTTTAACAAATTAAATAAAATAGAACTATATAAATTATTACTCCTGGTGTGGGAAATTCACACATATCTAAGTGCAGTGTTATGGTATGGAAGAACCCATTTTCACTTCCAATATTCAACAAAAAAAAAAGTGATATATTTACTTATTTAGGAAACTAAACGTCTGTATGAAAATAGGTAATGGCAATAAAATAATATATAAATGGCAAATAAAATAAATAAAGCCTTGCAGTATAAAGATATTTCTCAACACACACACACACACACACACACACACACACACACACACACACACACACACACACACACACACACACACACACACACACACACACACACACACACACACACACACACACACACACACACACAGGCCTATTGCAATCACTTGTTACATCAATGGCAAGTTTTATTTCGCAAACAGTTCTTCTCTCATCTGCCACATGTCCAGCCAGGCTAAACAAGCGCTAAGCTCGGGCAGGTGGAGAAAGTGCTGGGAAACTATTGGGAAATAATAAAAACAAGTTTAAATGGGTACATTTTCTATAAATATTTTTGAGTCTTCATTTTCTTTTCTGACATGGTCTACTCCAGTTCTTGTTCAAACACACCAGACATGCAAATTCTGTGCATTTTAGGCACTTTTTGGGTGAAATCATATTTATTTTGTTCAACAAAAGTGTGCTTTCACTTAAATTGAGTGCGAGCAGGGCAGCAAAAATAGACTTTGCGGCGAAGCGCCGCTTCACTGCTGATCACGCAACGCTCCTGCTCGACGCTCACGCGCTGCTGCCGGTGTGATCACGTGAAAATCGGCCAATTCCGGTCACCAGCCGATCAATCTGTGCATCTCTAAAAAGAAAAGAATACTATGTAAGTTAATGGGCCTGTTTGGTTACCAATATTCTTCAAAATATGTTCTTTAGTGTTCTGCAGAAGAAAGAAATGCATGCAGGTTTTCGAATAACTTTAGGGTGAGTAAATGATGACAGACTTTTTTGTGTAATCCCTTTAAGGTGTGCGAAGGTCTCATTTTTTATATGGACAACATTTTGTTGTCCATCAAATATTAGAGCTTTTTCTTATCTTATTTTTTACAAGAAAGTGACTTATATTCTGTTTCTCACCTACAGTAAAGGAGACACAGAGTTACATAGCTCAGCCTGCCCAGTGTATGAATACTTTAAAGTCAGAGGTCAGTTTGCATTGCTCCAAAACACTGCATTATATTGTGATAATTTTATTTTAAAGTGTGCCGTTAAACTAATTATGTAGCTTCTCCTCAAGCAAAAGGGACACTAGTTTTGGGGGGAAACCTGGTTCTTATCCTTTCAATTCTGTTTGTTGCTGCTAGTGGCACAGAAATTCAACTTTTAACACTTATTTGGTTTTTGGTTCTGAACATAAATTGTGATGAACAGAAGGTTAATATTTCGTGTCCTCATCTTGCAGCATGCCACAGACTGCAATAACAACCAAGACATGAAAGAAACAAACAATCTGTTTGCTATTACAGTTAAAAACACAAGAGCAACAAGTCTTGTAATGAACACATTCGGTAATGGTAGGTCAAACTCAACACCAACCTAAGATCTGAGATTAATCTGCCTGAAATGTTCAAGTTTGCTTATGAATATATGTAGTGTATACGGTCAATTTAAGCAATTAAGCAATCTAACCACAAATGTCACATGCCACATGTTTTATCCCCAAGGGGTTGAAGTGACTGCAAAAGAGACTTCTGCTTTGAGAAATGTAAATGGCAGTGTAAGTATACTTAATCTTTGACACAGATAGATAAGAGCACACGGAATGTTAGCGTTATATTAATTTTACCATTACTTTTGTTTTATTTTTATGCATTATTCACATGTAGCACATTTTGTACCAAAATTCTCTCTGTCTTCAGTATTGTTGGTACTACTTCAGTGAATATAGCACCTGCCTGCGAAGTGTCTGTTGGTTCCTGCACATACCAAGAGATGGAGACGAAAAGGTGTGTGTTGTAATATAAATCTGGTTCAGTGTTTTTTAACACCACTGCCTCCTCCTGAAAAAATTTTGATTGTTTGAGTATCATCTGAGTATAATTTGTGTTCATGGTTTGCATTGTTTTGTTTCAGTTCTGCATGGATACAGTGAAGAAGTTCTGTCATGTTGGTAAACATGCTCTTATTCTACGAGCAGGTAACAGAACTTAACTTATTAAAGAAATAGAGGGTATGCATTGACGACATTTTCCCGATGGGACAAGCCTTCTCAGCCGGACTGTGTGGCAAAACATCCTGCAAAAGACTGGGTTTAATAGGGCTTTACTGCGAAAACAGAAGTAAAACAAACAATGATCTTGTCAAATTAAAGGCGTTTACAACTTGCCAAAGAACCAGTGGTCCATGGACATTGACATGTGGCCAGGAATCAAGTGTCCTGATATTTATATGTAGTCTACCTGATTTTGACTGGAGGGAAATACATAGTGCAAAAACAGTATAGGTAGAACTAAATCTGGATGATCACTGTTATGATCATCATGATTATCATTGTTATATCCAGGGCTTGACATTAACTTTTTTGCTCACCATCCACTGTGGTCAGTGGTTTTCCAAAGTTACTAGCCACTCAGCATTTTCAGTGGCCACTATTTTGAAATCGATACCATAGGAGAAAAACTGCCATATAGATATTTTTAATATTATTTGGAAGTTGTTATATTAGGCAGCTGTCACTTTAAGTAATGACGCACAGATCCATTATACTGTTTTATATAGCCAATATACTTGTCTTTATAAACGCGCACTTTGTTTTTGATCACAAAATCGGCGGAAATTAATAAAATTATGCTAAATACTCGCAATCCCACTCAAAAATCGCCGGCAAATGCCCGAAATCGAAGTCAAATTCACGCAGTGTGAATAATCAAAGACGGAATCTGAGAGAATCTGAGAGTCGCTGACACCCGTGAGATATTTGGGATTCTAAATATCTGGACCTGTCAGCGATTCATAATCCTGCTATTTGAAATGTGTTTTGACGGAAAATTACGTCTGTGATGACCTGCAGCCAATGAGAGAGCAAGATACAGGGCAGCGGATAGTTCTTGGAGGAGTTATAGACCAGAATATCAGTTTTTTAAGATATATATTTACAATTACTGTATATCAAAGTGAAACAAAGCACAAACATTTGCTTAACCAGCCGCAACAGCAGCACATTGCAAAATTATTTATCTCAAATTTTCTTTGCAGAACACACAATACTTGCTCCCCGCATAAGTTCCCAATCATTTCCTCCTCCATAATCCATAAAATTTTTATTTTACTCCTTTTCAGCGCACAGACAATTTGAATTTGGATTACAAGCTTCTTGCAGGCTATAATTTTTTTATAACAATTCCAGTCTCGCACGAGAACTCCGGTCTCTCGCACACGTGATCTTGCGTTATTTCCTTATCACTTCTTGCATGTATTTTGTTGTGAAATGTAGTTTGCGGAGTTGTCTGCGATTTTTCTTATTGTAAAGTCATCCAATGTGAAGCCCTCTTGTTGTCGATCCATTGTGCAGTGTGCACACAGCAGCAACTGAATGCTACCCCAGACAGTCAGGCAGTGTGAAAAGAACAGTGATCTGACGAGTTTGAAAATCGTGCAGTGTTAACTCAGCATAATAATAGCCTGCGATTTCAGTTAGTTTAATTTAATGATTGAAACGTTAAAGGTGTACTTTGGTTAGTTTGAGCTTAAATTAACATAAAACATTACCTTTGCTGTTATGTTAGTGTTGCTAATAATTTCTGTTGCTAATAAACTGTTCTTATCACATCTGTGTTTGAAATTAATGTCGTTTCACAAGGGAAACTGTTGAGTACAATTGAACAGAACCCAATTTGGTGATTGTAAGAATGGTGCATGCATGTGGATGTCATAGCAATGTGTCTTCCCTATTTCAGACCTGCCAACCTGTAAGCATTTTGCATAGCGGATACGCATTTTGACCTCAAAGTACACTGGTACGATTTGTCACTCTAAACTACGCAAAAACCTGGTGACGCGCCTCGGTTCACGCGCAGTCCTCAAATCAAGCAACAGCAAAAGAAGAAGAGTTCGACCAATCATAGCGCTGGGTTCATTCCCTGCATAGCATGCGAGGATGATTGACAGATGCGTAAGGCCTATCATTAAAAAGAGACTGAAAATCGGCAGCAATAAAGAATCCCGCTCGATCCTCTTACACTCCCACGGCCGCCGTCTGACTGAGTTCATAAATGAGGACAGTACAATAGTCGAGGTACTTCTGAGTCCTGAAGGTAAACGGGCTGGAATGGATGTGGAAAGTTGAAATATTGTATTGAGTTAACTTAATCCTCTGGATTTGATTATAAAACGGGAGTGATTGCAATCGCATTATCTTAAAATACTCCGTCATTCATTGTCACTCAGATAAAAGGGAAAACATCATTCAGTCATGCAAATTATAAAAGGGAAAACATCATTCAGTCATGCAAATTATAAAATGCTTAAGTAATGCTGAACAATAAATAAAATTAAAATCATTATGGCTTAGTGATTATGAAAGTTCTGTGATTTCTTTGTGGATTACTGATAAGCGCGAGTCTGGACAAACAGGCATTTATTTATTCATTCTCAGTGTTGAGAAACGTAGCCTGCATGTGTTACGTTATTGTGTTAATAATAACTAAAGTACCTAATTATGTTACATATTTATTTTGTATGAAAACTAGTGCGTTAGTTACTTATTTATTAAAAAGTACCGTTGTATCAGTGCTGCGCGAGCTCTCTCACAAACACTGACGCGCGCACAAAGAGAGAGAAGATAATTGTAAAATGAAAATTGTCGGGCTGTTTAAATTTTGTTCTTGGTTGTTTTTTCTGTCAAAATGTCAGAATACATTTTGTATTATCCATCCATGTTTTTAAAATTCGTTAAATGATGGACATTTTACTGTTAACTTAGCACTCATTAGGCTATATGTCGGATTCCTCTAACTTATTATACTTGATATTCTTTTTAGAATAAGTGATTCGTTTTGCTATTATTGGACTCCTGTCTATTCATTGTCAACTATTTTCTATAAAAATGTTTGTATTTGCACATTTTAAACAGGACACGCATTAGCTGAATAAATGTTAGCTATGTTCAAATGCAAAGACAGCACGTCTCAAATAAAAGCCCCTTTTTCTGTGAGATAATTAATTAGCCTATCTTAAATGTACAATGTTACGATTTTAGTGTTTTAATTTTTTATTTACTGTTTTCTAGGTGTTTCTTAATTTTAGACTATTGACCAGCACAAATTATATGCAATGCAACAGGGCTCGAATTTCGGTGCGGGATTGCGGGTATTGCGCATCATTTTAATCATTCCTGCAGGTCTTGCGTTTATAATGCGGGAAATTCCCGCAAACATTCATTCAATCTAGCATGTAGGCCTATGAGTAAATTTAACCTAACAGATTATAAGATCAGTCATTTTAAAAAATTCTGCAAGACGCATTTTCACAAACAGCGTGAGTGATTCTGCCAATGCCGCGTCTTCTCTGTCTCTCAAAATAGGTTACACAAGGCAAGCCAATCGCTCTGCAGCTGCAGGCGGTGATTCTAGACTCTCGCGTTTCAGGAGTCGGGACATTTGATGGAAATGTCACTTGCACAATCGGGCCATTGCATCGTCACTATTGTTTATAATTTGTGCGTCTTTTTAAGTCTTACCTATTTAAACATTCAAGCGATTTTAAACCGCATAACAAACAGCTCGTGAGTAACAAAACTGAGTTATTTTTCGCAAATTATAGCGCTTTAACGGTCAAAAGCACACAACATTCTCTAAATTCCGGTCTTGGGGAGTATCCTCTCAAACACAATCGGTTATGTCTTAAAAAAATAATACAAAAAGTTCACGTTACGTCTTTTGCGCGTACATCCTTTGCTGAAACGTCTTCGTATTCATGGAGATCATGGCTCATGATTGCTTAGCAACAGGGAGCCCTTTTTAAAAGAGGAGAAAGTGGCGCTGACTGCCCTTTACACGCAACATGTGAACGTCCCCTTAATGGATCCGTGCACTAGCTCTTAAAGTGAGAGTAGCCTAAAATGTGTCTGTCATTATTGTATATAAAACAACAAAAGATAGCATTAATTGTAAGGAATTAGGATTAATAGCCTATGTATTCAAATTATACAGGACTAAAAGACTATTGCGTGTTATTTTTTCCGTTTCTAGCATTTCTGAATACTAGTGTTAGACCTAAACTTTTCTCTTTATTTCATGTATTTATTTGTGCTACCTTTTCAATTTAATTCAAAGATTGAAATCAAGCTTCCTTTTGTTGTGTAAACTAAAAAAAATGACCACATTGTAAAAACACAATTACAATGAGTGAGCAATCATTTAGCTAAACGTATTTTTTTTAAATTGTCTAAAAAAACTCCCCCCTCAAATTAACCCCCCCCACCCCCCCCCATAAGAATGACCTAAAGGGGGATTTCCCCCCTATTTTCCAAAACGAAATTCAGGCCCTGTGCAATATTAATCATGAATAAAAAATGGTTTTGAGCAGTATTGGAGCCCACCCCCCCATCCCCCATTGTACTCAAAATAATTTCAAGGTTGGCAGGTCTGCTATTTAACAAAGTCTGATGTTTCTCTTTCTTTTTGCCGTTATCGCCTGATTTAATGATGATATGAAGTTCATAATTCAAGATGAATTAAATAAAGTTTAATTTCCTAATTATAACGTGTAGCGCTGTTTTTAACATTTTAAAATATAATGTTTTTGTTTTTTGTCTAAAATCAGGGATTAAACTTTTTTTTTTTGCTCTCTCCTTTCTGGTTTTATAGTTCCAAGGTCTCCTTAAAGAGATAGTTCACCCAAAAATGAAAATTAGCCCATGATTCACTCACCCTCAAGTCATCCTAGGTGTTTATGACATTCTTCTTTCAGACGAATACAGTCGGAGTTATATAAAAAAATGTCCTGGTTCTTACAAGCTTTATAAAAGTGCATCTATCCATCATCAAAGCGTTCCACGCGGCTCTGGGGGGGTCAATAAAGGCCTTTTGAAGTGAAGTGATGAGTTTGTGTTCGTATTTAATTTAACACATTACAAAGTAAAATCCTAGCTTCCGGCCAAACGACTATACGCAGTCTACTTGAGCCTAATGCTCAACTTGTGACGTCATGGCGTGGCGTAAATATCAGCAGTACGGCACATTACTTGCATAAGTTGCACTTTACACTTAAAGGGACATTGTGTAGGAATTTCTCCCATCTAGCGGTGAAATTGTATTTTGCATTCAAACGAATTGTGCTCTCCAGAGCCTCGCTTTTTCAAATGCGTGTTGCATCTACGGTGGCTGTTATGTACCATAAAGCTATGACAGGATGTCTTCTAATAGCACTTTGTCTAGATTTCCTTCGGGTGAACAGGTTTTGTTATTTCAAACAAACTGCAACTTGGCACAACGAACAAACGAATGTTACAGTATGAATTACTGACTGGGAAAAAAACATGAACTATTGTAATTAGTAGTTATGCCTTCTTTATTCGTTATATTTTCTGAAGTACGTGCGTTGACTCTTGTTTTTTTGTAATCTCTGGTCACGTTTCCTTTTACTTTAAATTTTGGACTTTTTTTGGCAACGAGGATTTCTTCTCCTGTGGCTCGGCATATGTGTGGTCCGCCATTAAAAATAACAGTGCAATGCTTTTAAACTTGCTGGGGCAGCGACAAGCGCCTCTCACTGCTCTGCTCCTCCGTTTCTGCTGCTTTCAGTTACGTGGCGCTGGCTCTGAACGAAAACGCATTGTGGAAAACACATTGTGGAGACGCGTTGGCCTAGTACTTTTTGTCCCTCTCTGCTATTATAGTTTTTCAAGATGGCGGAATGACATGGAAGCCTCCGTGGACCTACCCGTCACATGTATATAAAGATAATAAATTCTTCGCTAACGAGGATAAGACAGATAATTGGCAGAGGTATTTGTACACCATTGAGGACATATTTATGAATAAAAATATTGATTTTAGATAATAAAATACCTAAAAAACTACACATTGTCCCTTTAAGTGGAATCCGTATGTTTGTTTGGCCAGAAGCTAATTTTTTTACTTTATAAAGTTTTAATTATGGATATTTTTCTTACACAAATGCATCGCTTCACTTCAAAAGGCCTTTATTAAACCCCGGAACATATTTATGATGGATAGATGCACTTTTATGGACTTTAAAACAAAAACAGCAATGCACTGCCATTATAAAGCATGAAAGAGCCAGGACATTTTTTTAATATAACTTCGATTGTATTCGTCTGAGAGAAGAATGTCATATACTCTGAGGATAACTTGAGGGTGAGAAAATCATTGGCTAGTTTTCATTTTTGGATGAACTATCCCTTTAAGTCGCTTACGAAATAAAAGTTACTGCTTATTTAATTTAGAAACAGAAGTATTTAAAAATTATATTTGAATTTTTATTTTATTTTTTATCTACAGCAAAGTATAACGCTCCCAAGATGCTGTAACGGAGCTACCAACATTTTAAACTCTGAACGCATGCATGAGATATTCAAAGCACCACAATTTCTTCATCCGTTTGAAGTATAACTAAATTGTATTTATAAAATCATTTTAATTACAATGGTAATGTTTGTGATTTTTGATTAGGCCTATTTAAATTCATAATCGGAAACAGGTGCAGTTACTTCTACCATTTTTTTCTGATTAATATATCTCTGCTATTCAAAATTAATAGGATACACTTACATTTTTTGTCTGCAGAACAAAGAAATCCAGAAAAAAAAAAAATTCTACAAAAGTAGAGATAAAAGATGTTTGACAGAGATCGCATCCCAAAGTCACAGACACATGTTGCCGTTACAGCCAGTACCAAACAATAGCCAAATAAAATTAGGCCTTAAAATTACAAAAGTTCAGTGAGTGATTTTCTTTTTCTTTTGTTTTTTGATCAACATTAAGGGTGGCAGCAAGTATAGGCTGTCAATGCACGGATTCAGTAGGCATACTGTTTTTCTTTCTCGACCGTTTAAGACAAAACTGGCTGTTTACGGGGATATTTTGACTTAATTATGCATGTATTTTAGGGCTGTCAAGGAATATTCTAAATTCGAATACATATTCGAATAGTTTTAAAAAACAGAATTTCAAAGGTGAAAATTAATATTCGAATGTGGAAAAACACGCCCGCGGTAGCAGAGGCGCGGCTGTCTGCTTTGCCAGTGGCAAAATTCTAAAGCTTAAAATGTAAAACGCATTTTCCAGCTGCACAGCTAGCACAGTGAGTGTCTGGCTGACTCATTGGCTGTGCTGCGGCAACTGCACATCCAATGGCGCGAAGTTAAAAACTTCAATTAATGTTAATAATATTTGTTTCAATCACTGAATGAAGCCTGCTATATTTAGGACAAGAGTCGCGACCTTAAATTGCTTGCACAAAACCATCACTCAACAGCTGTTTATTGTTGTTCATTCAAACCGTTATGCGCAGAGAGCGTGAGGGCAAGAGAGAGAGAGAGAGTGCCTGCAAGTGCGAGCGAGAGTAGGTCTGTGGTCATGGCCATTAGTTGATTGTGCTGAAGGAATGCTATCAAGATGAATCGATTTTCTATTTCTAACCCTACTAACTACTAGCCTATAGAAAATATTTCATTCATGCTATTGCATGTGAATAAATGTGTATGGTAACTATGGGGCTAAGTAGGGCTGAAACGATTCCTCGAGTTACTCGATTACAAAAATTCCTCGAGTCAAAAACTCTGCCTCGAAGCCTCGTTAAATTCCTATGACGTGCACTATACGCGCGGCGCATGGATTTGATTGTTTCACACGGACCATTTATTCACACGGACCTGTTCAGGAAGCATATATTTTGAAATTAGTTGGCGCGATGGCTGAGAATAAATATGTAAATAAACGGCAGAAATTGTCGAAAGTGTTGGATCATTACACACTTAATTCACTTAATACACTTAACTCGCTGAAACAAGGTAACGTAGTCTAAGCCTATTGATGTTCGCTGATTTTAATCCCATACTGTATTTGTAGCGATGTCGTGATGCGGTTTGACTAGATATGATTTTTAGCTTTGATGACATTTTTAAGTAGTAAACGTAACTATAACTTTCAATTGCAAGAGTATAGCCTAAAAAAAGAACCCCTTCACACACACACACACAGACGCCAGTCAGACCAATTGCAGCAATGCATCACATATGCTTAAACTTATGTAGCCACGCAACAATAATTTCAGCATGCATTCACTGTACATACCGGGACGTGATGGAGGAACAAATATTGTATTGCAGTCTTTGCGAGACCTTGTTTGTATTTCACGTCTGCCAAATACAGACAACAACAAAAAATTTAAGTCCCCAGCCTGTTGGTTTTTAATTAAGATTCGGAGTACTAATTTTTCAGTTAAAACGCACGGAACAAAAAGTGCGTCAGCTTTTACTGCGTGTTCAACAACAAGTCACGTTACAGCTCTTCTTCAGCGTTAAACTACCAGAATACACAAATATGCTTAGATGCTTAGAGTGGTTATATTATAACATCTTAAAGGAAAATTCACATATGAGATAGCTTTATAACTTGCATACTATATAGCTTATAGTATATAACTTATAACAGCTTTAACTGAAATAGACACAAGTTTAATATAACTATTCTGTTAATAAAACGCACACAAAAAAATATCCGATTACTCGATTAATCGATCGATTAAGTGCTAGATTAATCGATTACAAAAATAATCGATAGCTGCAACCCTAGGGCTAAGTAAAATATATTTGTAATTTTTCCCCGATATTGACGATTATCGTCTGGAAACTGACTGTTAAAGTATAATCGACATTGCGATACTTGTTAGACATCGTTGATATGTACGATAATATCGTCATATTTCCCAGCCCTATTCTATACTATTAAATTTACTATACGCTTGATCGTACTCTAAGATGGGATTTGTTGGCAAAATTAAAGTGATGAGGACATCAATGTATATTCTGGTGTTTCAGTTTATTTTGTAGAAATGTTTAAAGTTATCTGGATAACCGTCAGGTAGGGATGTCACTGAGGATATTTTTACAATAGTAAAAAAATAAACCGGTATTACCGATAACAGGTATGTGTATAGCGAGTGGTGGTACAGACTACACATTTTACTAAATAAGATATTTGTCAATGGTTGCATTTACACTTGGTCGCAATTAACATGCGACCTGTATCCGGATGTTGTCCACATACACATTGAAAAGAATTGTTATTTTAAGTGTAAATGCGCTTCTGATCGGATAACAGCGTGTCCAGGTTCGGAGTGGTCGTGGGCGCATTGTGATCAGATCTCAGTGTAATGTAAACACAATCCAGCCATCGTGTCTGCATTCACAGGTGGATGTCACACAAAACCCCGACCCACTGTCATTATTCCCCCTCCTCTCTCCGCAACTGAGAGCTGTGTGGTTTTGCGACTATAGTCGAGTGTGAAGTACATCGCAAATATACTGAAACGTTTGCCTTCACACCCGGAAGTTGCAGAACCATTAATTTTCTGTAAAGAACGCACATTTTTCCCACCACAGCTGGCAACGTTCTCGGACCCATACGTTTCTCTGTACCGTCTCCATTACGGCATCTATCCACATTATATGTACTTGCAGCCTCTTCATCCTCTTCATTTTGCGAGATTTGTAAAATGTCCCCCAACTGAAAACTGTTTTTAAAAGAAAACCCACCACTTCAGGTCGACTTTGCACCAGAGCCATCCTCTTTTTTTCTTTTCTTTTTTTTCATGGGAATGCGAGATCCGATCTGTTATCCAGATACAGAAGCCACTTAATGTGGACAGGTGTTAACGCACCGTGCACTGATTGGCTTATGATCCGATCTGCTTGATCGGATCACGGTGATCGCATGTTAATGCCAAGTGTAATCGCAGCCAATGACGCTCAGGATCTGTTGCGCACCAAATCCTCCATCATCGTCCTGTCAGTCATCTCATCTCTCCTTACCCCAACATTTGATGAGTGAAATCATACTCCTGCTCCACTGTCCTGCGACTCTGCAGCTCATGCTATATATGGAGCAGAGCAGACACTTTCAGTTTATAATTGTAGCTTTTGTTGTCCAACTGAACTAAATGTTGTTGTTTTTTTTCTATAAAAATAGCAAAACAACGAGGTCAGTGCCACAGTGGGCAAGTAATGTAATCTGTGTGTACGGCCGAACACTGTGTAACACCGGTAACACTGACTACTGCAGCAAGTCTACCGTCAGGCAGACAATGCAGTTTGTCTAACATCTAACCATCTCCCTTTGTAGAACACATACTTTGTAGAATACAATATATGATGGTAAATATTTAATTGATGAGTTACAATATTTAACCTAGGTTATGATTTTACCCTAAAATTCAACATATCTTATACAAAATGGTATCTGCAAATCCACCTTTTGCTGCCTGGGTTCCATTTTTTTCTGCAAATTGCTGTTATTCATTTGTTTCTCTTTTCCGTCTTTTTTTGCGGTTTGTAAAGAAATGGCTCCCATTTCTTGTTGAATCTATTTGTAGTGTCAATCGCATAGCACTTCGTTTTTAGATGTGCTTTGTAGGGTTGGCTATCTTGGTTATAAGGCAACCCCCCACCACAAAAAAACACATATCATTCACATTTATTCTAAGTATTTTTGCAAAACATTACGTTGCTGCTGAATACCATTAAAGAAAATCAACAAGCTAAAGAACACTTACAAGGAACTTTTGCCTATGGTTTTAACAAAAGTACCACAGCAAAAACATCTAGCATAACTAATTAAATTTCAAGCATTATTAAAGTCAAGTAAACACTCAGAAATGAAATGAGAACAAATAAATTAGAAATAGTGCAAATAAATACAAATGAATTAAGATACAAATGAAATACACAGTGTTTTAAAATTTTCAGGTAGGTCTATTATGCAGGTACAGAAACTGGTATCAAATGTAAAATAACACTGCACATTTTAAATAAAATATACATTACAAATAGTAACATTATTTAGTCAAGTTCAACGAGTAAATTTTCTCTTTGTCTTTTGTTGTCTAATTATCATTAAGTATGCAGATGTCAGAAGGATTGTTAGGCTGCTGTCACTTTAAGAACAAATACATGCAACCCTAGTGTTTTGTGGGGGGTTTTCGCAGCATTCAAGCTGAACACCAATGCTGTCACTCAGTGGGTGTAACCACAGGGATTTACGCCTGCTGTGATGTCATGTGCATACTAGTATTGTCAAAAATATAGATTTTTTGATATGTATCAATACTGAAATATCTGAAACGGTTCCAATACTGCTTTTCTTCGATACAAGATACCAGCTGCACATTCTCGCTCTCTCTTCTCTCCGACGGCGAATTGACGCACACCTGCTTCCTGTCAACCACTCGTCTTATTTGCTCCAGTTGAATAGTGCTTGTATTGTGCATACTTTTACTCATTCCAGCAGGTTTCATGCTAAAACCAAATGTGCGTGGACCACTGTTCTATATAAGGGCCGCTCTCATAAAGCTGTCTCAAACAGATTGTGAGTACCAAATTGACTTCTTTTTCGTGGCTAATTGAGCTTAAATCGTCAAATAAATAATAAAAAAATCTAAATGCCTGTCTTGACAAATATTCTGGTAAAAGCAGTAAGTTTTAGAAAGTAAAAAGTCAAGAGAAAACGCATGTTGTGTATCAGTATATTGGACCCGTGCGTAAGCTCTTAAAGTGGCAACAGCCTAATCAACCTACTGCTGCCTGTCATGTTAATCAAAGAACAAAAGACGAGGAAATCACTCGCTGATCTTTTGTAACTAATCAAATGTAAAATAACACTGGATAAGTTTTCATTGTAAAAATTAATTACAATTGCTTTCATTTCTTTAGTATTTCTTACCTGGATACTGTTAAATGCACCTGAAAAACTTAAATCAATGTTTATTTCATTGGTCTCTTTATTCTATTTTATTTATTTGTGCTATCATTTGCAATTTTATTATTTGTTCTTATTTTATTACTGACTGTTTACTTGTCTTTCTTTTTGTAAATGTACTTCAAATAAAGCCTTCCTGGGCAGTGTAAAAGCTTCAACAAAATGAGCCAAATTATCAAAAAAATATAAGATAATAACAAATTATCTGTATGGCTTTAAATATGGCAGTTTTCCCCATGGTATCGAAAAAATATATTTTTTAAGGTATTGTATCGAAATTGCAGATTCCAGTAGTGTGACAACAAAAGTGCCTACCCTTTTTTTGGGGTGAATTATGCTGTCAAACAGATAAATAATCCTAGCTTGACTAAATGGCTTTTCTGTCTGTCTTTTCTATGTGAAGTGGAAGTGTTTATGGGATATTACAATAAATGTTCTCCCAGCGGGAGTTTCAACCAGGAGACAGTCAATTCTCTGCTCTCGTCTCTCCTCAATATATGTTTGCTCAGAGAATTTGAGGCAGTCATTAACTTGCTTCTCGCACACAAGAGGCTGGTGAGTGTGTTTCCTTGTGGTCTTTTGTGGAATAAGATTTTATGTGTGTACAGATGGTACTCAACCAGAATATGTTTTTTGCCACTGTGGGTACACTGCAGAATGGATTCAAACAGAACAGTATACGTCAAAATTGAGTTCGATTTATGCTTTTTCATGGACTTTGCTTTAAAATACAGCAGGCTACTAATAACACATATTTCATTAACATTATTGCTTAATATATGTTAGTCTGTTCTTCTTGCAGTAATAAAAAAATGTCTTGTTTTGGAGCACATTAGCTTATAGATAACAGTAAGTCTAACATATTTATACTTAAAGCTAAAAAACCTTGATTTTGATTTCATGGGGACTTTAAGCTAGTGTGTGCCAAAACAAAGACAAAATTCGCATTTAGAAGTTATAAGCAAAAACTTGCAGTCTCTCACTTCCGCCAATATGGATCAGCTATTTTGATGATATCAGTCTGCACTGCAGTATCTCTTCAGATTTTCTGTCCAATCAAATGCTCTCTAGAATCTGTAGCGTCTGATTGGTTAGCTTTAGACAGTATGCCATCCAGACCGGTAAAATAAAGTGAAAATATGGCTTTGAAAGCGTGCAGTGATGCCTGAATAAGAGGTCGACCGATTCATCTGTTTTGCCGATATATCTGTACCGATATTTGGTACAGTTGATTGGTGGAACTACCGGTTATCGACAAAAATCCATACCGATAGTTTTTCTGGGTTGCGTCCCTTGCTGGAGTGGCTGAGAAGGGTGCGCTGAGAAGCAGAGGTGTAAGTTCCAGGTTCAGAAAGTAAAAGTCCCCCTCGGTATTTTGTTCCAATTACCTGGATTTGCTAATTAGCACAGTTTTTCAGCCAGGAGATAGAACTAATTAGTGAAATCAGCTGGCTGAGTTTATGGGTGGAATAAACATAGGGCAGGACTTTTACTTTCTGACCCCTGGACTTTATACCTCTGCTGAGATGGGACTGCTGTCATTATACAGAGCGAGAGCGGCCTCTAGAGGCAAAATAAAAGGCTCCGATACTGCCATTCTTTGCCGGATCGGATTGTGCGTATACTATTTTGTTTTATTGTTAAGCCCCACAAAAGGCACAAAAACATTATAAAGCACCATAAAGTTTTTGTGGACTATATAATAAGTGTTCTGAAGCCATTCTATAGTATAATGTGAGATAGAAATTAATATTTAAGTCATTAAATTCAAGTTCACGTAAACTTTTCCCTCCTCTGTGGCTGTCAGTCATTCTCAATTCAGCATTCAAACAGTGCGTCGCGTTCGGTTACAACAGTCAACACGATGAAACCCTCTTCAAGGTGATTCAATGTTACTATTATTATACTTGATCTGTAGATAAAGGTCTATGGTTTTGCATAAAATGCTTGCTTTATTGCTGTACCTTAACCCTCAGGGGTCTTAAAACGCGCCGGTGCGTTTGGCTAGATTTTTTTCACATAGCAGCAAAATAGACCTAAAATACTCGGTCATTTTTGGTCATACAGACTTAAGAAATATGAAAAAAATGAACTGTTAAATGTCTACTTTATGTTTCCAAATACAATAGAAATAAAACATTGTGCTTTTGTAAAATAAAGAAAATAAACAGGTTGTAATTTCTGGCTCTCCGTCACAGTGAGCTTTTTTTTGAGCACGTCTTTAAACTTAAACAAAACTCAGCGACTACTATTCACCCAGGCATGAGCAATATATTTTTATAATTGTTTAAATTTGTACTTTTAAATGATCTAAATGAATCATTTCATTTAAAATGATTTAAATGAATAATCCTGGGAAATTTACCTCAGAAGTGCGGGTTTAAATTAATTTCGAGGAGCAACGGATCCATCTGAGAAGTACTTTTTTTTATTATTGTTCTAATCGCGATATCCTACTGTATGTAAACCGCAAAAAGACTGTTTAAATATGAATCGCGTCTGTGTGTGAAAGGAATGAACTGAACAGCTTTTACCAAACTATATTGCTATACTGAGATGAGTAAAAATCGACTGAAATATGTTGAACTAAAATGTCTTTGTATAAGCAACGTATTAAACTGCAAATTAATATTTATATGCCCTAATATAGGCTATCATGAAAACAACAAACGATATTACAGACGAAATATGAAAGACAACATTTCGTTTCCTAGTTGAGGATGTGACCCTGGATGACAAAACCAGTCTTATGGGTCATTTTTTTTAAATTGAGATTCATACATCACATGAAAGCTGAATAAATAAGCTTTCCATTGATGTATGGTTTGTTAGGATGGGACAATATTTGGCCGAGATACAACTATTTGAAAATCTGGAATCTGAGGGTGCAGAAAAATCGAAACATTGAGAAAATTGCCTTTAAAGTTGTCCATTTATGTTTGCGATTGTGCTGCATTCACTCACACAAATAAATGTTTTATACATTTACGATAGGAAATTTACAAAATATCTTGATGGATCATGATCTTTACTTAATATCCTAATGATTTTTGGCATAAAAGAAAATTTTTTAATTTTGACCCATACAATGTATTGTTGGCTATTCCCACACATATACCCGTGCTACTTAATCTATATGTGACCCTGGATCACAAAACCAGTCTTATGAAGTGTTTACTGTAAAATAGACTACTGCCACATCAAATAAGCTTTTGTTCACCAATTTCTGCTCAAATGTTACATATATCAGGCTATGTTTGTTTTGTCAAAAATAAAGTCATCAACTAAGATGTTATTATAGTGTTTATTCCAATGTAGGCTTTATTCAAACTAGTGAATCCTTAACATTGAAATGCGTGTGATAACATGTATACTTTAGTTTTTTCAAAGAATTATTACACTCGAAATATTGTTATTTTAATTGTTGCTGTAATTGTAACCTTTTTAATAAAATAGCAAATAATATATTTAGTCAAGCAAGGAACCAAAACTCCATCAGGTGACAGAATGGAGAAAAAAACCTTGGGAGAACCCAGGCTCAGTCGGGGGGCCAGTCCTCCTTTGGCCAACAAACGTACAGTGTATGATTATGATTTAGGCTGCATAAAAGGGTCAGAAGTCAGATTGGATCAGAACTTTCACAATATTTATCCAGTTCATCTGGTAAGGGGTCGGAGTCATCACGCCGGTATGGAGATGAGTTTGTTGAGGTGTCCATGAGGCCTTCACAGTGTTGTTGAGGCTGGCACTTCAGGGATGGGTTGTCGTCGTGTCCATGTGATGGTCCTTCCTCAGATCTAGATATGGCCTGGATCCGGCGGTTTGCGGTAAACCTCGGGATAAACAGAGTGACTAATTTTAGCGTAGACGCCATCCTTCTTCTGATGTACAAAGTACATCAGGATTTATGGGAAATGTTCCCTGTTCCGGCTGATCTAAACTATGCAGCCTAACATTGAATTATAGCAATCTATAATGTGTTATGTGTATGCTAAGCCAAAGAGATGTGTTTTTAGTCTAGATTTGAACTGACAGACTGTGTCTGCTTCCCGGACAATGTTAGGAAGATTGTTCCAAAGTTTTGGTGCCAAGTAGGAAAAGGATCTACCGCCAGCCTATCTATTGTATTTACCAATAGATGTAAATACATCTATTTACAAGGTAGATGCAAACAATCTTAATTTCAATATAAGCCTTCTCTTCAAATTATTTCTGTTTTTTATTAGTGACAAATTTGGGGAGAGGATACATATCCAAAACTTTCTGAAAATACAGTATGAGAATTAACTACACAATTACTAGAAATATTATATACGATATTATACAATTTGCAAACAAAAATACAAGTGGAAAAATACTATTTTTTTTGAGATGTTTCCAACTGTGAACCAATTTTGTAGTGTATATATGTGTATATATATATATATATATATATATATATATATATATATATATATATATATATATATATATATATATATATATTAGGGGTGTGCAAAGCAGCCGGTATTTGTATCTGTATTTGTATTTGTTGAGGGGGAAAAAGTATTTGTATTTGTATTCGAGTAAAATCCAAAATAGGCGTAAAAATCTAGCTTTTTTGCGTTACACTTATGTATTCTTACATTATATAAATCCAGCAATGAACATGTACCAAGGAACGTCATTGAAAAGAAAATAACATAACAACCATTACCTCATCCATGGTTAAACCAACAACTAATAAAATACCATTGTGAACATTATGAATCCCACCACCACCCGTCCTTGTTGGAGGACGCTGAACAGACAGAATAAGTAAGGGATAATGTATTGCGAGGCGGTTGATTATGAGCCTGACGCGAAGCGGAGGGGTCTTGAATCAGCTTGAAGGGTTTGTATTCGCTATAACAACCACCTCGCTATACATTATCCCTCTTACTACATGGCTACCTACCAAATAAATCAATAATTTGACTCAAAATATTGATTTAAAAAGGAGTTTATTGATTTAAAAACTATTGTATTGCTTCCGCTAAAAAAAATAGTCCGTTCCGTCTCTACGTTTAGAATCCATGGCAACGCTCTGTTTTTCGTGGCAACGGTGTGTTATACTTAGCAGCGGTCTGTTATTAAGAAATAACCATGGAAATAACAGACCGCATTCTACATTAGAATTCAACCAAGCCATGTAATAAAAACAAATAATTACGGAGCTAACAGAGCTACGCAAACAGAGCGAACATGAGAGCAACCGGCTGCAGACGTCAATAATGCAGCGTAATGAAATAATCTCCCGATCAAACTCCACTTCCCGAAAGTTATAAACTGCCTCCGGAACCCAGTTAAGGTACAAAAATCTATTCAACAAAAATAGTAATGCAGTTAAGTGTTTTTTCGCTTAGCCGAGCCCTCTCTGTTGCTGTGTGGAGCAGCCTGTGTCAGTCACCTCTTCCTGAACGTCACTCACTCACTCGCGAACTGCGGTCTCGTGAGGAAACGCAGCTTTTTGATATAAAGTTTTTCTTGTTCCCGAATACAAATATTTTCTAAAGTATTTGTTCGAAATAAGTATTCGTAAAAAACACGTTATTTGTGCCTTTCCGAATACCGTATTCGGGTTCGGCTCCACCCCTAATATATATATATATATATATATATATATATATATATATATATATATACTTTTGTCCTTGTATTTTTTCTTGTGGCTCAGTGACACACCTCTGTGTGAAAGGCTCATTATACAGGCACATTAAGCAGGTCTTTTGTATTCTCAGGTGTGAATAAGAGCATTATTCATGAGTCACGCCCATTTCGCATATTGCCTTTCCAAACAAAAAGTGTTTTACAAAATTTAAATCAATGTATTGTTTTATGTGAATGATTAGGCAGGATGATTTTCAGATCATTTTGAAGCAAAAATTCTAGGCAAGAACATCCATTAGTCAAAAGTCTTGTGGACACATATTTAGTATGTGTTTTGTGGCCTTATTTCAGAAACTTTAAGTTTTAGTTTTTTTCAATAACCATGCATAAACAATATTCTCTCAAAAATACAAACATGTACATACAGGTTGCTCACATATTATTGTAGCCCTGTTTGTGCTAAATGGAGTGTAATGACAACTTTGCCATTTAATATGTTTATAAGCAACTGAAAAAAAGCACAAATGTCATTGTCAGAGCATGTCAGAACACCTCCAGGTCCCAAAAAACACCTTACACCCAGAGGGTTAAATATCTGATCCTTCTGCTATTACGAAACTATTACGAATTTTGCCTGTTTATAGCATTATCTGTTTTAATGTGTTAAAAACACTAAATCATAATTTTGACTATGTATTGGTATGTAATTTACGGTGGTGTAAGGTGCTGGAAAAAGCTTTAAAATGGACCTTGAAAGTGCTTGAATTTGACCTTGGAAAAAGGTGTACGAACCCTGATAATAGTATTTTTGTCATAGAATATGATCATATTTTTTTTGACTTGTTGTTTTTCTTGATAATGAAGTTGTCTATATTGAGAAGATTGTGTTTAACACACAAGAGTGGTTATCAGTTCAACACACGAGAGTTATAGAAATTCTACTTGATTTAAAAAAAAAAAAACTGCGGTTATCGGATCGGTATCGGTCGATACTCAGAATTTTTGGTATCGTTTCTGAAAAAATTGTATCGGTACATCCCTAATAAAACTATCACTGGCTGAGTTGTTTACTTTAACACGTGAGACTGCACGGAGATCACAAGCTGCACGGAGAGCGCTGACACTGTAGTCCATGTTGCCATATCATTATAAAGTAATTCATTTGTTGACTAGATGCTGCATTAGCAGAGAAAGAACAGAAGTACAGGTCCTTCTCAAAAAATGAGCATATTGTGATAAAGTTCATTATTTTCCATAATGTAATGATAAAAAATTTACTTTCATATATTTTAGATTCATTGCACACACCAACTGAAATATTTCAGGTCTTTTATTGTTTTAATACTGATGATTTTGGCATACAGCTCATGAAAACCCAAAATTCCTATCTCAAAAAACTAGCATATCATGAAAAGGTCTCTAAAAGAGCTATTAACCTAATCATCTGAATCAACTAATTAACTCTAAACACCTACAAAAGATTCCTGAGGCTTTTAAAAACTCCCAGCCTGTTTCATTACTCAAAACAGCAATCATGGGTAAGACTGCCGACTTGACTGCTGTCCAGAGGGCCATCATTGACACCTTCAAGCAAGAGGGTAAGACACAGAAAGACATTTCTGAACAAATAGGCTGTTCCCAGAGTGCTGTATCAAGGCACCTCAGTGGTTACGTCTGTGGGAAGGAAAAAGTGTGGCAAAAAACGCTGCACAACGAGAAGAGGTGACCGGACCCTTAGGAAGATTGTGGAGAAGGACCGATTCCAGACTTTGGGGGACCTGCAGAAGCAGTGGACTGAGTCTGGAGTAGAAACATCCAGAGCCACCGTGCACAGGCGTGTGCAGGAAATGGGCTACAGGTGCCACATTCCCCAGGTCAAGCCACTTTTGAACCAGAAACAGCGGCAGAAGCGCCTGACCTGGGCTACAGAGAAGCAGCACTGGACTGTTGCTCAGTGGTCCAAAGTACTTTTTTCGTATGAAAGCAAATTTTGCATGTCATTCGGAAATCAAGGTGCCAGAGTCTGGAGGAAGACTGGGGAGAAGGAAATGCCAAAATGCCCGAAGTCCAGTGTCAAGTACCCACAGTCAGTGATGATCTGGGGTGCCATGTCAGCTGCTGGTGTTGGTCCACTGTGTTTTATCAAGGGCAGGGTCAATGCAGCTAGCTATCAGGAGATTTTGGAGCACTTCATGCTTCCATCTGATTTCATTTTTCAGCAGGACCTGGCACCTGCTCACAGTGCCAAAACCACTGGTAAATGGTTTACTGACCATGGTATTTCTGTGCTCAATTGGCCTGCCAACTCTCCTGACCTGAACCCCATAGAGAATCTGTGCGATATTGTGAAGAGAAAGTCGAGAGACGCAAGACCCAACACTCTGGATGAGCTTAAGGCCGCTATCGAAGCATCCTGGGCCTCCATAACACCTCAGCAGTGCCACAGGCTGATTGCCTCCATGCCACGCCGCATTGAAGCAGTCATTTCTGCAAAAGGATTCCCGACCAAGTATTGAGTGCATAACTGAACATAATTATTTGAAGGTTGACCTTTTTTGTATTAAAAACCCTTATTTTATTGGTCGGATGAAATATGCTAATATTTTGAGATAGGAATTTTGGGTTTTCATGAGCTGTATGCCAAAATCATCAGTATTAAAACAATAAAAGACCTGAAATATTTCAGTTGGTGTGCAATGAATCTAAATTATATGAAAGTAAAATTTTTATCATTACATTATGGAAAATAATGAACTTTATCACAATATGCTAATTTTTTGAGAAGGACCTGAATGTTTGCCATTGAGGCTGAGAAGGACGCTAACATTAATACCTAAATCTATTAAAACAATCTGACAAAAATACACCCAAACCTCACCAAAATGTTTAATTTCGCATTAGTTTACATCCAGCTGGTCACTTTTATGCATTAATTAGCCGGCGAAGTTGCATATTTAAAGCTAGTGACGTGATTGCTTTCTCAACATTGATATGTTTGTGCAGCCGACATAAACATAAACCAATCAGATTTTTTTATCACTGCAATACATATTGTTATTTTGATAAGATAATCATCAAGTGTTCTAATAAAGTGAGAGAGTACACATGTAATATACATTTATGTAATTTTAATACTCTGGGCTTTGCAGATATTTAAAGATGGCCAAGTTTAAGTATGACTCTTTGGATTTATATGAAATGGTAACACTACAATAAGATTCAATTTTTAGCATTAACTAAGGTTAATACATGTTGTAGAAGTATTGTTGATTGTTAGTTTGTTAATTTCAACATTTACAATACATTTTAACAGTTTTAATTTTTATTTTATCTGTTAACCTTAGTTAATGTACTATGAACTAACATGAATGATCAAGGTACAATTGTATTGCTCGAATATGAATACATGCTGTAAAAATGTATATTGCATAATGCATATAGTTCATGTAAGCTAGCTAATACATCCTTGTTAACAAATGGGAGTTGGTCAAGTCATCCTCATTTATATAGCGCTTTTAACAATGTAGATTGTATGAAAGCAGCTTTACAAAGATAAACATATAATTTAAGGTAACAGAGATTGGTTTGGTTTTATAGTGGTTCTTGAAAAATGTTTTTTCCAGCTAAAGTTAGTTTTGATTGATTCACTTCCGTCTAAATGATCATTTGTTATTAAATTAGGGGCCGCTAAGACGACACCGTTCTCTCTAAACAGACTTTAAACGTGAACCTGTGATAGACGCTGATGGCGTTCACATGCGCATTAAGAATTGATTCTATAGTTATGTGCGTTTGAATATATGTGCGCAGGTTTGTAATTCCTTACAAACCATGCCTAAACAAACTACTTGTCTATAAATTTTGATGCAGAATTTTTATTTTATCTTATCACTTTGGGTAGGTACGCGAACCGAAAAATTCCACAACGCTTTATCTGTAGAGTGGTATAGGGATCCTCCATAGGGAGAGGCTAGTTGGCACTACAGCACTACATTGTCATCGGGTCCAGGCGAAAGTCCTTCGTCAGATCTGGAAACGGCTTGGATCCAGCAGGCTGTGGGAAAACCTCGGGATAAACAAAGACACTAAAATTAGCGTAGATGCCATTCTTCTTATGATGTAACGAGTACATCAGGATTTGATGGAAGTGTTCCCAGTTCCGGCTGACCTAATCTAAGCAGCCTAATATTGAATTATAGAAGTCTATAGAGTGTTATGTGAATGCTAGGTCAAAGAGATGTGTTTTTAGTCTAGCTTTGAACTGACAGACTGTGTCTGCTTCCCGGACAATGTTAGGAAGATTGTTCCAAAGTTTTGGTGCTAAATAGGAAAAGGATCTACCGCCAGCAGTCGATTTATATATTCTAGGTATTATCAACTGGCCGGAGTTTTGAGATCGCAATAGACGTGAAGGACTATAATGCGTTAAGAGCTCGCTCAAGTACTGGGGAGCTAAACCATTTCGTGCTTTGTAAGTAATCAGCAATATTTTAACATGTATACGATGTTTAATAGGGAGCCAATGCAGTGTTGACAGAACCGGGCTAATATGGTCGTACTTACAACCACGATCGGATGATAAGAGCAAATCATTTGTGACTCTAATGAGAGCTGTCTCAGTGTTATGGTGCGGTCTAAATCCTGACTGGAAATCCTCGCAGATACCATTTCTTTTGTGAGGATACTGCCTTTTCTAGTATCTTTGACAGAAAAGGTAGATTCGAGATCGGCCTGTAATTGACTAATTCTGTAGGATCAAGTTGCGTTTTTTTAACAAGCGGTTTAATCATAGCCAGCTTAATGGTTTTTGGTACGTATCCTAGAGACAAAGATGAATTAATGATGTTAAGAAGAGGATCTATGACTTCTGGAAGCATCTCTTTCAGTAGTTTAGTCGGTATAGGGTCTAACATACATGTTGTCGATTTAGATGAATTAACGAGTTTGCAAAATTCTTCCTCTCCTATGGCAACAAATGAATCAAATTTTACCTCGGGGAGACTATAATGCACTCCCTGATGCGATGCTGTAGTAGACGGTTGCATAGTTATAATTTTGTCCCTAATATTATCAATCTTATAAGTGAAGAAGTTCATAAAGTCATTACTGCTGTGTTTCTTGGAAACTTCTGGGCTTGAAGCTTTCTTTTTCGTTAGTGTAGCCACTTTTTCAAATAAATACCTTGGATTATGTTTATTTTCTTTTAATAGGGTTGAAAAATAAGCAGATCTAGCAGCTTTTAAAGCCTCTCTGTAAGCAATCGAGCTCTCCTTCCATGAAATCCGAAATACCTCTAGTTTTGTTTTCTTCCAAAAAAGTGTTACACTATAAAATGTAAACGTTTCTAGGTTATAGCTAAAGAGAAAGACATCTAACCTGTAATATTTTAATGTTTACATATTTTTCTGTAGAGTTCGTTCTGTTGATCTTCTCATTTTAATATATTCATATTTATCAGGGTTCCCGCGGATCCTTAAAGTATTTTTTGTTTAATTTAAGGCAATATAAAGTCTTATGTAAAGTCTTAAATTTTAGATGACACTTTGACTTAGTTTTAATTTGGAAAGCATTTAAATACATCTATCTAATTAACGTACGTATTATTCTTTTATTATTCTATCTTTGTGGATTTGCTTGTTCACGTGACAATTTGCGTTATTTATCGCAGCATATTACGTGTGTCTCCTGCACACGAAAGGAGAGGAGAAGAAAGTTGGTAAATGTCAGTTCAATTGTAAATTCATTCTTTATGTGCGTAGGGGTGTGCGATTATGTATTGTCTATGATGATATCGTAATCATTGTTTTAACTACGACAGCACTGCGAGCTGACAACTCATGTCACTCTTGTTTCACTTTCACTTGTTTCTTTCCTGAATGAATCCGCCGTTTGAACGAATCGGCTGAATGAATGGCTCCCTCATCTCACTTGCAGCCACCTACTGGTGATTTTAGTTTCATATTTAAAGTCCCCTTTAATTAAAACGTTAAAATTAGAAAATTTCATATTTAAATATTGAATTAAAGAAAAATCTCGTAGCTTTATTTATGCAATTGAAAATGGAGTGTAAATATATGAATGCCAATTCTGATACTGCTTCTGTGTCACCTCTGCACTGCAAAGATGGATTTTGATTTAATGATTTAATTTGACAGGTAACAGTGGTACTGTGTTATTATTCTAATAGAATTTAATTTGAATGTTAGAATTTGACATAGATGGTGATGCATACCTCTAATAAGTTTAGAAAAAAAAAATCCATCCATATATAGGTGAAAATGCCCCTGGAAATCAATTTAAGGTGCCAAATATCGCCCCTTAATAAAAATGTTATTCTCATTTTCATTTTCCACTAGATATTTTCCTCTAGATCTCATCAGCAATTTTGATTTCGGCAAACTCTGCAGCAGCTGACCACTAAGGAGGGAATGTAAAGTGACGCGACATGACTGCCAGATTCAAACTGTGCTTTCGCGCTGTGGCTGGCGCTGAGCCAAAGACGGACACGCTCGGTGCTTGTCATAGGCTATTTCACAACTGTTCAGTGTTTTTAACCACATAATGTTTATTTTAGGTTTCAGACATTTAAATGCATATAATTTATAGCAAAACAATACATTTATAGTTTGTAAAATACACAATGGTGTCTATGGAAGCAGCAATAACAAACCATTCAAATATATTTGCCAACGGTTTTTATTCATATCAGACACACAGTGTAAATAACTAAACAGTCAACTCTATTTTTCTCCCAGTTCACCGGCCACTTTCATGTATTTCGGGAGAAACTGATGAATTCACGCGCTGTAATAAATCCAACAGACAGGAATCTTTAAACTGCGGCCCAAACAAACATGACGGCGCCCAACTCACGTTACAGATCAAGATCATTTATAAAAGGTTTTTAAAACAACAAAACAAACTCACTTACACATATTTGAGAATTGGAATAGAAGATAGTTGATGACATGGTAAGCAAGTTCGCGATGCCGCCTAAACATCGTGATGGCTGACAGACATCACGATGGACGATGATATCGTCCATCGGCCCAACCCTAGTCTGCTGTCAACAACAGGCCTAAACCAGCCATGGTACCAGTACAAAAACACAATCAGTAAAATATAATTTAATTATTATCAACAAAACTTGAAAAAAAATTCGAGATACATTTTTGTCAATATTGCGCACCCATAATTTACGGTATTCATTTTGATTTCTTCAGGTCTTAAAAAGCCTTCAATTTGACTTTCAAAAGTGTGCAGCAACTCTGTTTATATATTTATTAAATTGAGCACATTTCAGTTCAGCACTGTTTTACTTGGAGTGTTATGTTTGCTTTTTTATTCAGTATCCATTTTTTGAAATCAGTTATCGGCAAGTACGTTCAAACCTAGATATTGGTATCGGTAAAATCCACTATCGGTCAACCTCTAGCCTGAATCACTGATCATGAAAATACAGTTATACCAATCTGCCATTTACTTAACACTATAATGATTTAATAATGACTCCTTGAAAATGCTTGAATTTTTATGTTTTTTCAAGGTTAGAAAAGTGCTTAAATTTTGGATAAAATGCTTGAAAATCCTTGAAATTGTAACTATTTCTTTCACAACAAATACCTATCTGACTGAATAGTTTGTTTATTAAATGGAGAAATAAATCGTTTGCTACGGCCCGAGCTCGATTGTTCCCGGCACCCCCGCAGTGTTGGTCTGGTTTCACCATAGACGGGTTCACACTCAACTTGATTCTATCAAATCCTGGTGCGTTTGTGTGCCTCTTACGTCATCGCAAACGTGCACGACGCATGATAGAAAACAGAACGCGGGTCAATATATTGTGTTTTTTATTAATTTGGTGCTATTATACGGAGCTGAGTGAACAACACAGGTTGACTGTGTCGCATTTGGCTTTCTGCAGATTGCAAACGCAGGAGACAGTGGATTTCCATTATTTTGTTGCCCTGAGTCCACGCGCTATGTGTGTGTGAATACACACTCTCTCACTCTCGCTCTTATCCAAGGTAAATTATCAACACTATCATCCCTTACATGTGTTTTATTTAACTAAATACATCATAATCAGCTAAAATGCATGAACAGGTCACTTTATTTCCTGAACAAGTGCGCACCCGAGTCCGTGATGCTTTCACATTCACGCGAACCGCTGCACGGTTCGAGTGCAACCGAACTCACACCACCTTCTCCAGGCAGTCTCGGGTTTGGTACCCCAGTGCGCACCCGGGTCTGCATGACAGCGTTCACATTAGCGATTTTTCATGGGAACCGTGCCCCGTTCTGTTCCGAACTAAACTTCCAGTGTGAAAGCACCCTAGACTTTTCAAGTAAGCCAACTGAAGTAGCCTACTGTACACGTTAATGCCTATTTGTTTACCCTAGTAACTGCTAGCTAGGAATTCGCAGTCTAAGTGACTGAGGGTTCTTTCACGCTGGCAGTTTAGTTCGGTAATTAACTAACGTTAGCCCAGTATATAACAACAGTTGTTAATTGCTGAACAGAAAGTGTGTCAGATGGAGTGTCATACAAGCCTACTGTAAGGTTGAGGATGGCCTTATGCAATATTTACACTGCTCTATTCAAGTAGATAAATGTATATGTCTTGACAATGAAATACATTTTATTTTTCAATAAATATAGGCTATTTCTCAGGCAATTGCCTGTGCACTGAGTCTTCTGGGTTAAAATGGAATTACAGGTTGCTGTTGCGCTGTCTCAGATTTTGTTCAAACCTTGTCCATATCAAGAATGTGTCTCAAAACCAAGGCCTGTAAAATATTTCTGTTCAAATCCTGTCTTCATATTTTCAGCCCTTGAAATTTCTTCAGTTTTACAGCCTGAAAATCACATTATCTCGGAAGCAATATTTGGACATTAATATAATGAAAAGTATTTTTCATAGACAGCCCAAACTTTGTAGGGTAAAAGACAAACATGTCAATATGACTGAACCATTACAAGTTTGTACGGCATGCCCTAGATTTGGAAAAAAGTGTGAAAAGACTGAAGGTAGCATAAACTTGAGCAAAATCTAAGAGGATGTGGCAACTGTTTTCCTGGAATTTGTCTGATTTGACACAATGACCCAGCTGCATGTCAGTTGGCTCAAATCCTCCCACTCAGTGCTACTAGACAGTGATACATTTTGAAAAATAAAACTTGTGTTTTGCTTAAATGTCTGATCCTTCTGCTATTACGAAACACAATTTTGGCTGTTTATAGCATTATCTCTTTTAATGTGATACCAATACATAGTCAAAATTATTATTTTGTGTTTTTATGTAATTTACGGTGGTGTAAGGTGCTGGAAAAGCTTTAAAATGGACCTTGAAAGTGCTTGAAAAAGTGCTTGAATTTGACCTTGGAAAAGGTGTACAAACCCTGAATATAATGTTGTGAATTGTTTCAGCGTGTTGTAGCCGGAAGAGCGCATCAATAATGGGAGTTACCCATTCAGACAAGAAGCACAGTCAAGTTCACTTGTACATTTGAGTCCATCTGTGATGATGTAAGTTGTAATATGATTTTTATGTTGTATATCTGATTAATCTTGTATAGGATGCCCTTTGAGACAGTCATATTTGTTTTAGATGTTTCTTTGGAATCTCTGGAATCACTTTATGAAGTAGATGAAAGATTAGCGCCAATCTGCTATATACGTAACATTATAATTAGAACACTATAAAATGTTGTGAATTCTTTGTTTTATTGGCCTGTTTCAGCACATTGTTACCTGAAGAGCGCATCCACAACTGGAGTAACACTTTCTGGTTAGCACGTAACTTAGTTCAAGTTCAAATGCATTTGCATCCTTTTGTGCAGATGAAAGTTATAATGTTACTTTTAGGTAGTGAATCAAGATAATTTGATCAATCTCATATTAAATAATCACATAAAGACATATGGAGAGGAGGTCAGACATGATTTTGACCACGTCATTAAGTTTTGTTTTGTAGAAAACCTTTCTTTAAAGTGAATTTCGTTTTGTATAAATTAGGGATATGCGGTATACCGGTACTGCCAAAATACCGGTATATATATTATATTTCAAACGGTACAATATCATAATTTTGTTAAATTCGGTATTTGATGCGCTGCTGTTTCGAAGTTCACCGCTAGGTGGCAGTGCACTGTTTAAACTGACGCGGGTCATGCGAAACCGGCAAACGGTGACAACAAAGGAACAGATCTCAATGCACCAGTCTGCAAACGGAGAGGCAACACATCAAATCTGCCTAACTTAAGCAGTTGACTCGTCAGTTGCTCATCCTGACTTGTTCAAAGAGTTCAGAGATCGACAGGTTTGTGACCGTTAGTCCATCATTCAACTGATTTAATTTAGACTTTTATTGAACACTGAACAGCGCACATGCATAAGAGCTTATCAATTATATATGATACGGTAAACACGAAAGCTCAAATCTGCTTGCATGACACGCTAGAACCAATTAAGTTTGGGTCTCATCATTTTTGCACTTTCAAACAAACATATATTAATTGAATTTGAATGAATAAAGAATAAAAAATTTAATGATATTAGAGCCCGACCGATATATCGGCGGGCCGATATTATCGGCCGATTTTAGGCATTTTCCTAACTATCGGTATCGGCATTTATAATGGCCGATAAATGAATATTTTTAAAAATGCGTGTACGGTGATTCATGTAAGGGTGGCGCTGCCAATAAAGCACCTAAAAGCTGTCTCAAGAACTGGCAAAAATAATGATTATGAATACAACAAATATAGCAAGGAGACATTTTAATTGTTTATTAATAAACAAGTGTTTTCAGTCAGTGTCAGCCAAAGATGAAGTTGACGATGCTGAGAGAGAAATGCACATTTCATACGATTACATGAGTCTGTCTGTCTTTCGTTTTGAATTGTTCTGTTTAAAAGTAGACATTTCAATATAGATATATTTCAATTCTCAGGTCTATACGCTGAGTTTCGGTTCATGAGACGAGCTCCAGTTCACCCGCAGGCGCTTCCGTGTCGAGATTATCTATCGTCTGCTAAATTTACTTCTTATAAATTAAATCCAGGCAAATGGCTGATGAAACATTGATTAAAATTAAGATACAATTAATACAAAACGAAATTCACTTTGAAACGAAAGGTTTTGTGCTTTCTGTTTGATGTCTATGTGAAAGTTTCAAAGCATTAGTGCCGCTTTCAGAGCGCTCACGTCCGTAGTGCTGAACTGTCGCGTCTGTAACATTGTTTTTTCCTCATAAATGCAAACACGAAAAATAAAATAAAATAAAATAAAGTGAATATTTTATGTAGCCTGTGGAGACTGAGAGCCAACCCTTCTTCATCCGGTGGGTAGTAGCCTACTTGTGATTTGCGCAGTGTAATTCACAGAATTGATTTCTCTGCTACAAGCCTCTGTCACGTATTGTGTGAGCTTGTGACTATTGCAAGCGTGCAGCTGAGAAGTCCTGATTATATTGTCTGCTATATTTAGGCCTTCTTATTTATTAAGGCAATTGGTTGATGAAACATTGATTAAAATGCGTGGCTCGAGCGATCTCCGACAGTAAACTGATTCTGCTTTGTCTAGGGTAAACAGCTGTTGCGACGCGAGCAGTAACGGCCACGTCCGGTGTAGACACAGTGTTAAAGCTCATTCTGCCTGATAACGCTACGTTACAACATCAAGCAATATTCCAAAAATGTATATAATTATAACACTTTATATAGGGCCATTTTGCATTAAGAGTAGCCTAGTTTCACGTTTAGTACATTTTGCTTACTAATTATTTAAAATAGTATAAAAGTACTGTACATATGTAATTAAAAACGTTTTCATTATGATATTATTCATTTTACTTTAGTAAAAAGATCTGAGTTCTTCCTCCACTGGTAGAGATTAGAGGAATTAAGAGTAAAAATAGAAGATAATAAGGTTTTGTCAGTGACACTTTTTATATATTTATTGATACAAGTTATGACTAAATTAAAAGACAAAGTCGTCGTTAGTGAAGATTATGCAACAGTATTTAGAATATAATATAATATAATATAACATGCAATGCAAACTAGTTTGGTTACAGCTCAGCTGTATAATTCTCATTCTATCATTCCCCCTGCCTCCATTACATATCTGTGTCACACAAGTGTTTGATTACCACATTTGAGTGATCATTGCAAAACGTGTTTATAAAATATATTTATTCTGTTTATAGCTACTGTGTAAAGTACCCATCAAAAGTTACACACCAATAGGAAAGTGTCCAAACTTTTGACTGGTATACTGTACTATAATACACATAAATAATATTGCTACTGTATTATAATATACACATAAATAATATCGGCCGATATATCGGTATCGGGCTTTTTTTACTCCCTAATATCGGTATCGGCATCGGCCCCCAAAAATCCATATCGGTCGGGCTCTAAATGATATTAAATTTAGTGTTAGTGATAGTAAAATGAATGGCATATTAATGCCGCTGTGGCGACCCCTAGAGGAGAAAGGAGAGAGAGAGAGAGAGAGAGAGAGAGAGAGAGCGATAGTAGTAATATGAATATTACAATTAAGCTACATTTGTCAACATTCATTAGGTAATCTGAACTAACAGTATTATAGCATTTATTAATCTATATCAATCAGCAATTAAATGACCTAAAAAATGAAATGTACTAATACATGTTTAGCATGTTATGCAATGCACTAAACTAACATGAACCCAAACCGAACCGAGATAAATAAATGCAATAAATGTTGATAATTCTGTTGATGCATGACAGCTAATGGTTTACATGTCATTTCATTATTCTAATATTATTATTATTATTATTATTTGTGAATCTATCATTTTGAATATGAACCTATTTTAATTGTATAAATTCAGGATTTTTTTTTCCAAAATCAGAATTTAACCTACGTATGTTCCCAGACTTTTTTTTTTTTTTTTACACATTTTGATACCCTTCCTTTGCACATTTGGTAGTGGAGAGTTTGAAGCAGTGTTTTTTAATAGTCACTTAAATTGAGACTTTTTTTTTTCTTTTTCTTTTTTTTTTCTTACCTGTGGTATCGATTTAGTATCGACACAGGGGTATTAGGTTCTGGTATCGTACCGAAGCCAAAATTGTGGTATCGAGCCATCCCTAGTATAAATTGTATCTTTACCTAATGTAAACGCAATACTTTTACCAAACTAATGTGATTAAGCTCATAATCGTAGTAACCATAATCACATTCAACTGTGGCGTACGCCGATTTTAATTGCAATGAAACAGGCATGTAAACACCTTAATCACATTATTACCGCACTGACCAAAGTGTGCATAGCAGGTCAAGTCACCTTTATTTATATAGCGCTTTTTACAACACAGATTGTTTCAAAGCAGCTTTACAGAGGTAATTGGAAAATAATATTGTTAAATATAAAATGAAATCCCCAACTAAGCAAGCCAAAAGCCAATGGCGACAAAGGTGAAGAAAGGCGAAAAAGGCGACAGTGGCAAGGAACCAAAATTCCATCAGGTGAAATAATGGAGAAAAAAACCTTGGGAGAACCCAGCCTCAGTCAGGGGGCCAGTTCTCCTCTGGCCAACGGACGAACAGTGTATGATTATGATTCAGGCAGCATTATAGGTCAGAAGTCAGATGGGATCAGAACTTTCACAATATTTATCCAGTTCCATCTGGTTGGGGGGTCGGAGTCATCACGCCGTTATGGAGACGAGTTTGTTGAGGTATTCATGAGGTTTTCACAGTGTTGATGAGGCTGGCACTTCAGGGATGCATTGTCGTCTACCGCCAGCAGTCGATTTAGATATTCTAGGTATTATCAACTGGCCAGAATTTTGAGATCGAAATAGACGTAAGGGACTAGAATGCATTAAGAGCTCACCCAAGTACTGGGGAGCTAAACCATTTAGTGCTTTGTAAGTAATCAGCAATATTTTAAAATTTATTCGATGTTTAATAGGGAGCCAATGCAGTGTTGACAGAACCAGGCTAATATGGTCATACTTCCCGGTTCTGGTAAGAACTTTAGCGGCTGCATTTTGGACCAGCTGTAGTTTATTTATTAAACGTGAAGGGCAACCACCCAGTAGAGCATTACAATAATCTAGCCTTGATGTCATGAACGCATTAACTAATTGTCCTGCATTCTTATTTGAGAGCATATGACGTAATTTAGATATATTTTTAAGATGAAAAATTGGGGTTTTTACAGATACTAGACACATGACTTTCAAATGAAAGCTTGGTATCAAAGAGCACACCCAGGTTCCTAACCGACGACGAGGACTTGACAGAGCAGCCATCAAGTGTTCGGTAGTATTCTAGGTTATTACGTGAGGAAGTTTTTTGTCCAATAATTAAAATCTCAGTTTTTTCAGAATTAAGTAGTAGGAAATTACTAGTTATCCAGTTTTTTAAATCAGCTATGCATTCTGTTATTTTGTGGATTGGTAAGTTTTCGTCAGGGCATGAAGCAATATAGAGCTGAGTATCATCAGCATAACAGTGAAAACTAATTCCATGCTTCCTAACGATATCTTCTAAGGGTAGCGTGTACAGAGTGAACAGCAACGGTCCTAGTACTGAGCCTTGTGGTACACCATACTGAACTTTTGACTAATAAGACATCTCTTCATTTACTGCTACAAACTGATAACGGTCAGATAAGTATGATTTAAACCATGCTAGTGCAATTCCACTAATGGCAACATCATTTTCAAATCTATTTAAAAGAATGTTCTGGTCGATAGTGTCAAATGCAGCACTAATGGCGCTTTTCCACTGCATGGTACGGTTTGGCTCGGCGCGGCACGGTTCGGCTCGCTTCGCTTTTCCACTGCGTGGTACGACTCGGCTCCGCAGGGCACGGCTCGGTTCGCTTTAGCTCGGTTGCTTTTCCACTTTATGGGATTATGACTGATTGTTATAGTTTATCCGCTCCCGGTAATCAACGAGATGAACGTCTGCACTTCTCGTCTACTGACCACGATTCAGCCATTTCTTCTTTGGAAGTTTTTCTTCTTCAAGCAAGTAGTTTTAAAACAGGTGCTACAGCGGTGGCTGTTACTGGCTATTTAAATCTAGGGGGTTTGATGTCACGCAAATACAGTGACGCTGGTAGTGACGATTCTGTCTGTCTGACCAATCAGTGATCTGCAGTGTTTTCACGTCGCATTTTAGTCCTCTGGGGTCTGAGGTGTTTTTGGGGTCCTTGAGATATTTTGACATGCCCTGACATTTGTGCTTTTTTCAGTTGCTTATAAACATATTAATGGCAAAGTTGTCATTGCACTCTATTTAGCACAAACAGGGCTACCATAATATGTGAGCAACATGTATGTACATATTTGTATTTTTGAAGGAATATTATTTATGCATGGTTATTGAAAAAACTAAAACTTAAACCCTCTGAAATAAGTCCACAAAACACATACTAAATATGTGTCCACAATTAGTGTTGTCAAAAATATCGATATTTCGATAAATATCGATACTGAAATATCGGAACGGTACCAATACTAATTTCCCGAAGTATCGATACACCGATACTAGCCGAGGGGTCACTTTCACTTCTCGCCAAAGGCGCGTTGACAAACACGACACGTGACGCACTCGTCTCATTCGCTCTGGTTAAATAGCAAAAGTGGATGGGAAGATGGCGAGTGCGGCGCCGCGACCGGCTTTGGTTGATTGATAAAGAACACCGCGAGCGGGCATGCCGGAGAATAGCGCGGACACGCGTAAAAAACACACCGCGAGCGGGCATGCCGGAGAATAGCGCTGACACGTGTAAAAAAACACACCGCGAGCGGGCGTGTCGGAGAATAGTGTGGACAGGGCACGCGCTACACACCGCGAGCGGGCATGTCGGAGAATAGCGCGGAGACGCGCTTCACACTCCAATTTGATACTGTTAAGTGCTTTGACACAATCTGTATTGTTAAAAGCAATATATAAATAAAGGTGACTTGACTTCATGCCAATCCATTGAGCATTGTTTCCGCGTGTGATGCACGCACGTTTGCATTTAAATCTGTTCATCAAATTACGTTAATGTAGGCTATTAACCAGCATTTATGACCGATGAACAATGCATTTGTTACAGTATATTTTAATCTTTGATTTACGTTAATATATTAACCAGCATTTTTGACCGATGAACAATGCATTTGTTACAGTATATTTTAATCTTTGATTTACGTTAATATATTAACCAGCATTTATGACCGATGAACAATGCATTTGTTACAGTATATTTTAATCTTTGATTTACGTTAATGTATTAACCAGCATTTATGACCGATGAACAATGCATTTGTAACAGTATATTTTAATCTTTGATAACAGTAGGTAATAAAAAAACAACGGCTCATGTTAGCTCTTGTCCAATGAAATAATATTAACAGATAGAACTCAGGACATGTTTTTCATGTAAAATATACCTCATTGTCATGTTCTAGACTTGTTATATTTAGCTTTAAATATTTTTAAACCCCTTAATATTGTGGCAGTTTTTTACTCTGTTGTATCGTAAATGGTATCGAATATCGATATTTTTCAAGGTATCGTATCGAAGTTAGAAATTCTAGTATCGTGACAACACTATCCACAATACTTTTGACTAATGGATATTGTCGCCTAGAATTTTGGCTTCAAAATGATCTGAAAATCATCCTGCCCAATCATTCACATAAAACAATACATTGATTTAAATTTTATAAGACACTTTTTGTTTGGAAAGGCAATACGCGTGGAGGCGTGTTCACACCTGAGAAGACAATGGCCGGATAATGAGCCGTATAATGATCTGCATATTAATGAGCCTTTCACACAGCTGTGTCACTGGGTACCAAATAATGCAAGGACAAAAGAATTTATATTAGAGGTGGGCATAGATTAATTTTTTTTAATCTAGATTAATCTCACTGTAATTTTGGAATTAATCTAGATTAATCTAGATTAAAATGGCTCATTTGAATTCTGCCGAAGGCATTCAGAATGTGTGCTACCCAAATAAATGACCTCGCAGGTAGTTTGTAAGATCGGCAGGGGCGGAGCTAGACTCTATGGGGGTACAGTGCTTCATCTGCTACCAAGTAATTTTAAAATTAAAACCATAAAAAAACGTAAAAAATCTGATGAATGCATATGTAATAATGTCACTTGTTAAGCGAAGTAAGCTTATGTTAAATAAAACACAAAGACTATCTCGTTCTTTTCTTTTTAATGCGCCCGATTTATATTTTCTCTCCATTTTCGAAACCATTCTCTACATTATACATTCGCACCTCACGCCACACACTGTACTCCTGAGGCAAGTAGGCCTACCTTATATGCTGTTTCGGTTCATATGACTCGCAAGAAGAGATCCAGTTCACGTGCCGGCACCTCTGTGTCATGATTATCTGTTGTCTGCTATATTTACTTCTTATTTATTAAATCCAGGCAATTGGTTGATGAAACATTGATTAAAATTAAGATACAATTAATACAAAACAAAAACTACCTTAATGAAAGGCTTTGTGCTTTGTTTGATCGATGTCTCTGTAAAAATTTTAAAGCAGTCTTTCAGTGCCGCTTTCAGAGCGGCCACGTCCGTAACGGGGAACTGTCACGTAACACTGTTTCCCCTCATAAATGCGTTCACAAAAAATAAGACAAATTGAATATTTTATGTTCTTTGGAGAGCCAACCTTACTTCATCCGGTGGGTAGTATTACTTTTTGTACTTTTGCCACCTAAAAGTTAACGTTTTTTGTGTCACGTCTGTTACGGATGTGTATTTCCCTCATATTAAATATAAAACGCATAGACTGATATTTTTCTAATGTCTAGACTCCTTTATTAAGGGAGTATGGATAAACATACGTTTCAATATATTGGTATTAAATGCCCCCTAAAGTGCAATTCGGCTAGGTATACATCTGCGCTAAAATATCAAGGTGAAAGTCATCCTAGCTTGCGTAGTATAGACTCAGCTCCCAACCTAACTTTGAGAATAGATTAAGGGCGATATTTTTTTTATCGCCCAATAAGAGTATCACGTTAACGCAGCACGTTAACGCTGATAACGGCCCACCACTAATTTTATATATATATATATATATATATATATATATATATATTAGGGCTGAACGATTAGGGAAAATAATTGTAATTGCGATTTTTTTTTTAACCAATATTGCGATTGCGATTTAATATGCAATTACTTTTTAAGTTCTTCACCTTCTGTATTAGTTGACAAAGACAAGCAATAAATCATTGTACACTGGAGATGGGAATCTTTAGGCAGATCATGATCCAATCTACTTTTTTTCTTATTGATTAATCTTAACAACACTTAAAATATGTATTTAATTACATGTGTAAATATACATACTTAAAAAAAAAAAATTATATATATATATATATATATATATATATATATATAAACACATAAACACATTGAATTAAACCAATTACATGTTAAGAATTTTAAATAGGCTATAAACTAATATAGCTTAAAAATATAAGAACTAGTAAATAAAGAGGAACAAAAAAAAAACATTACAAGCAATAAACAAAGAGTGCTTTCAGTATTTAAAGTAGACTGTCTGAACGTTTTTGCATTCACACTAAAGCACATATCTCTTTTGAAATTGTAAATGTGGTTTGTCTTGTTGGGTTAAGATATAACTGACCGTGTTTACATTAATTTCGCGTCATAAAAGCATTTTGAGATGCAAGTACATTTAACCAATGAGTCGCTCACAGCCGCATGCACGAGCGCTCTTCATAAAGCGCGCGTAAGTATTTTAAAATGAAAGCAGCGTTCTCACTGATTTTTATATTTTTTATATATAAGTATATAAGTATTTAATATATAATATATAACTGGATTCCAAAAGACATAAATAATGCCTTTGTGGAGAATTTGTAAGGAAAATTCCGGCGGCCAAGACCGCCTTTGACTTTATGAAAGATTATTTTTCATCAAAAAACTTTATGAAAGATTATTTTTCGGAAGGTTTGAGTCGTGTCGTGTGTGTGTGTGTGTGTGTGTGTGTGTGTGTGTGTGTGTGTGTGTGTGTGTGTGTGTGTGTGTGTGTGTGTGTGTGTGTGTGTGTGTGTGTGTGTGTGTGTGTGTGTGTGTGTGTGTGTGTGTGTGTGTGTGTGTGTGTGTGTGTGTGTGTGAGAGAGAGAAATTAGAAACAAGCAGAATACGGTTGTTTCTAAAGCCCGCGCAGCGTCATCACGCATCTGTGTTTAAAAACTAAGCTCAGACTCGATTCTGAAATTCTCTGAATCGATCCAGAATTGTTGGAGAGAGAATAAATAACACAATATCACATACATTAAAAATAAACTCTTCTTTCCTGTATGCCAGACCTATGCGTAGCGTGCCAAGTTGATGCTTGATCTGCAGACTGCTTTTCTCTCGCGTGTCACGCTACCAGTGTAATCGCAGCTTTTGCGGTTACAAAATCGTGTTTCATCATATCGCGATATTATCGCAAATGCAATTAATCGTTCAGCCCTAAAATATATATATATATATATATATATATATATACACAGGGATTAAAGTTCTCCGTCGCTACGACGGATTTCCGTTAATTGCAGCGAGTCTATGACGGATTTCCGTCAATTGCAGGGTTCCTGTCTGTCCTTAATGTCTTAAATTCACTTCTCATAATGTTAAGGCCGTAAATAGGCTTTCATTTATCAAATAGTCTAATAAATGTCTTAATTTTAGTTTGAATAGGTCTTAAATTAAGGAAAGACGAGGTGTATTCACCTTGCTGAGAGGGATGTGATAAAGCCTGGATTGGAGCAAAAGCACGTTCCTCTCTCCACTCTAACATTCTGTAATTTCTTTGCTTATGATCCACTACCGGTTTTCAATTCCCGTTCACGGAAAAACTGCTCCATGTTCACTAAGGGGGCTTTTACACTGGGCTCGTTTGCTGAGGTCCGAGCCCGAGCGCGATTGTTCCCGGCGCCCCCTGCAGCGTTGGTCTGGTTCCACACACAACTTGATTCTATCGATCTCTGGTGCGTTTGCCTGCATCTTACATCATTGCAAACGTGCACGGCGCATGATAGAAAACACGATGCGGGTCAATATATTGTGTTTTTTATTAATTTGGTGCTATTATTCATAGCTGAGTAAACAATGCAGATTAACTGTGTGTGTGTTTCACATAAGCTGTCTTTCCGCTGCTTGCAAATGGACTCTTTTGAGGCGACAGTGGATTTCCATTAATTTGTTGCCCTGATTGCACGCACTGCGCACCCAAATCTGTGTTGCTTTCACATACACGCGAATCGCAGCACGGTTCGGGAGCAACCAAACTCAGACCACCTCCTCCAGGTAGTCTCGGGTTCGGTACCCCAGTGCGCACCCGGGTCCCATGACAGCGTTCACATTAGCGATTTTTCATGCGAACCGTGCCCCGTTCCGAACTAAACTGCCAGTGTGAAAGCCCCCTCAGATTTGGAGAAGTGCATGTCAGGCTACAGCTGGTTTGCTGTGGTCCGAATCCGAGCGCGTTTGTTCCCTGCGCCCCCCGCAGCATTGGTCTGGTTTCACATTCAACTTAATTCTATCGAACCCTGGTGCATTTGCGTGCATATTACGTCATCGCAAACGTGTATGCCGCATGATAGAAAACAGAACGCGGGTCAATATTGGCCGTTTCTCAATACCAATATGCAAACTTCGGACTTGCGTCCTTGATAGTTCGGACTTGCTAAGTTCGACTCAGGAGAAGGAACTGCCAAGGACGAGAGGACGTGAGTCCGGTTATTCTGCAAACGGAACTGCGGCATTCTTGATCGCGTCACTCAGCTCCCTCCGGCTACTCCGGTTATCTCTTTATGTATATTTTAGGCAACAATAAAACGAAATATGGTATAAAATACAACTCTGCCTCTTTTCATCAACAATAAAACGAAATGTATACAAAACACCTCTTTTCATTTATAAATGAACATATTATCATAAACATATTAGGCCTATATGGCCACACAAATGTGGTTCAGACAACGCACATTGATTATCTTCACTCCATATATTTATAACAACACGAAATATAAAACACAACCCTGCTTCTTTTTGTTTTCATTTTAAAAATATGAAACATTATTGATCATGGGTTGTATCGTTTTATTTTATTATGCATGTACACATACAAGAGAATGCATAGTAAAATATATAAAGAATATTTTATATATTTTAGAATATATAACATTACACAACCCTGTCTCTTTTTGTTAAATATATATTGTTTAATATTGTATAATATATATTATTAATGATCAATAATATCCAGTATAAAAGCATAAGTAGTCTAATATAAGAAGCTATACGATGAGAAATAAAGCAAACAATTCAGTCAAACATAAGTCAGCTCTCTAATAGGCTAAAAAGTTAGTTAAATAGCCTAAATATATAAAGTTATGAAACTTCACTTTGCCCTCAGCCAAAGCGATTTGCCATGAAACAAACTATATATTATTATAATTTAGCATTGTTTGGTCTTATAAGATAAATAAAAACATCCAATGAGAAGTTATGTAGATGGATGATTATTTGTCAAGCTAAGTAATTTTTTTTCATAGATTAAAATAGCTTTTAAAATATGCAAACTGGCAATATTAAAGGGGTTTAAAACATCTCCCCTTAAAACGCTATTGGTCTCGACTATTTAAATAAAGTTAAAGGAATATGACTTGGCCTGAAAAAAAAAATTCAGTCAGAAGAAATTTTTTCACTTTAATCCCTGTATATATATATATATATATTACAATTAGAAATTGTAACCTATTACAATTAGGTTACAATTACAACAACAATTACAATTTTAACAATATTTCAAGTGTATTCTTTCTTTGTAAAAAGTATACATTTTATCATACGTATTTAAAAAGGTAAGGATTCATTAGTTGAAATATTGGAACAAACATTATAATTACATCTTAGTTGATAATTCAATATACCTACTTTATTTTTGACAAAAATCATACTATAGTATATTTAACATATGAGCAGAAATTGGCGAACAAAAGCTTACCTTTTTAATGTGGCAGTAGTCTTTTTTTTTACAGTCAAAACTTTATAATCTATCCAAAACTAATCAACGAAATCTTGTCTAAACATACATATTTAGTCTGTAACATATCGTGTTTATGATATATTGGCATATACATGTTCATTTGCGGTTTGTTGCTTATACACTGATAGCTGATAGCCTTCATGATTCATCATTCACACACAGACACCCAATTCATATTTAAACAGTATTTTTGCGGTTTACAGACACTATTCAATATTGCGATTAGAACAAAGCACTTAGAAATAAAGAACTTACTACATCAACTGGATCCGTCGCTCCTCGAAATGAAACTACCAGCACTTCTGCTACATTTTCCAGGATAATTAGATATTATTCCTCACAGCGTAGCAAGACGAGGTAAAGTGCAAGATTATTTTTAAACATGATGTGTTTTATAATCCAGCTGAGTGGGCGTTGGTATGTTTGCATGGCTTGCCTAAGATCATTTGCGTTTGAATAGCGCGCTCTCTCCGTGGGCGTGGCACATTAACACATAATCAGGTTTAATGAGTTGAAAAGAAAAAGACTGACATCTCTCTCTTTGCAAACAGATTACATAAACTGAGAATATTTGTTTTTTATATGTATGAATTAATTTAAAAGAAGAGAGTTCAAGCTTCATTATGGAAAAACACTCGTGCCTGTGTGACAAGTATTCGCGGAGTTACAGTTAATTTTTCGGACGCGTTTCAGAATGGACTTCACTGACAGAGAGAACGCAAAACTCGCATCATGTTTATTTATTTTTATTTGACAAAAAGCACAATACACTGTTTTTATTGTGAGTATACACAAAACAAATAGACACTTAACAGGATCGAATGATGTATAACACTAACACGTAAGATCAAAATCAACAGATTATTTTGAGTCTCTTTTGCACTGATAAGAAAAAAAGCGAGACCGCGCAATAGCCGACCCCAGAGGGTTAGTATCGGTACGGTACGCTTGGAACCTCAACAGAGGTGACACCATTTAACCCTCTGGGGTCTAAGGGGTTTTTGGGGTCCTTGAGGTGTTCTGACATTTGTGCTTTTTTCAATTATTTATAAACATGTAAATGGCAAAGGTGTAAATTCACTCTATATAGCACAAACGGGGCTACCGTAATATGTGAGCAACATGTATGTACATGTTTGCATTTTTTAGAGAATGATGTTTATGCGTGGTTATTGAAAAAACTAAAACTTAAAGTGTCTGAAATAAGGCCACAAAACACATACTAAATGTGTCCACAATACTTTTGACTAATGAGTGTTGTTGCCTAGAATTTTTGCTTCAAAATGATCTGAAAATCATCCTGCCTAATCATTTACACAAAACAATACATTGATTTAAATTTTATAAGACACCTTTTGTTTGGAAAGGCAATATACGTGGAGGCGTGTTCACACCTGAGAAGACAAAGGCCGGATAATGTGCCACATACATAATGAGCTGCATATTAATTAGCCTTTCACACAGGTGTGTCACAGGATACCAAAGATTGCAAGGACAAAAGAAATTATCTATATATATATACATATTTTACAATTAGAAATTGTAACCAATTACAAATAGGTTACAATTACAACAACAATTACAATTTTATCAATATTTCAAGTGTATATCTTTGTAAAAAGTATACATTTTATTAGGGGTGCACGATATATCGACCACATATCGATATCGGCCGATAAATGGTCTTTTTTGATGTTATCGTTATCGATCCGATAAGAAAATTGGGCCGATATATCAAAGCCGATAGATCATAGATTATTTACTTCAGTTGAGAGATGCCGCTGTTCTCCATGATGGTTCTGAATGATTGGATTCACTTCGAAAAGGAAGATACAGTTCCGTGCAACATGTGCAGCACAAATCTGTCACATAGGCTTCATAACATTATAATAAAAACACGCCTGTAAAAGAATGTTGTGAATTCTTGTTCGCCAGTGTTTCAGCGCGACGAGCGCGTTGTGGTGGAAAGAGCGCATCTATGGAGTTAAGCCTTCATGACAAGCACAGTCGAGTTCTCTTGAGCATTCGCAACATTCTGTGTCATTGTAAGTTGTAATATGTTTATTTTGTGTATATATATCTGATTAATCTAATATAGGATGCGTTTGGTTGAGTTAATTAACGATGCAGTAGCGCTTCATTGTAGGCTACCGGTGATCATCTTTATAACCTATTTAGCGTGCGCGCAGCTCAAACAGCAATGCACATTTATAACTATAATTGGGACTGTCATATACATGCCATATAATGAGAACACTATTGTAATAAAACGTTGTGAATTCTCTGGGTTTAGTTGCCGTTTCAGAGCGTTGTTGTGGGAATAGCGCGTCCAGAACAGGGATTAGCCTACTACAACATTATGACCAGCACAAGTTCGATTGTGCATTCACGTCATTTTGTGCAGATAAGTCGTAATATAAAGTTGATGTAAAATAAATGTCTGATTAATCTCACATATGATGCGTTTCGTGAAACAACCTGCTAGAAAAGTTCTTCAGTTTCCCGGTGCTCGTTCTCTTCAGCATCAGATTAAACAACAATGCAAAACATTAAAAGCTATGATTGGGACTGTCATATAATTATAATTGTATTCACTATTGTAATAAATTTGTAAATTCTTTGGGTTTGCATTCTTCAGCAACCGTTGAGTTGATTAACCTTCTAGCAAAGCGATTCGATAACGTTCGTTCTCTTCAGCTTCAGCGTGCGCAGCTCACACAGCAATGTCATTTGAAACAGTAACTAAGCTATTAAAGATGTTTACTATCACTGTAATATTAAAAATGTCTATTTTTTTTCAAAAACATTGTGTTATAATTAATAACTACCATTATTTTGTTCTCGTATTATTTTCATCAATGATATGGTTTGATAAAAATAATTTCCTTATTGTCCGTGCAGAGGCGATTCCATTTTATTGATCCATTTTGTTTCTTTATATGCAGCCCAATGTTATCCAATGACTTGTTTGCATTATTTAGGTATTTTATTTTTTGTTAGGCAATAGATTTTTTGATAACACTTTACAATAAGGTCTCATTTGTTAATGCATTAATTAACAGAGAGCAATAGCCTTTGTTATAGTAGTTAATAAAATATGTGTGTTCATGTTAGTTCACATTGACTAATGTTAACAGGTACAACTTTCTTAAAAATGTCTTATAAAATTGTTGGTTCATGCTAACTAATGCTAACAAAATTAAACCTTATTATAAAGTGTTACCATTTTTTTAATAAAGAAAGTTGCCCATAGGAGTGTAAAATTAATTTTAAAAGTTAAGGAATCTTACACTGGTTCAAACTAGGCTATACTGTATTGTATATGTTTGATTTATGTTAAAAGTGTTTGAGACAAGGCTTTTAATGGTGAGCCATTTGTTTATGTATACAGGCTATCAAAGTATATAAAAATTTTAATTTAGATTTATCGGCCAATATATCGGTTATCGGCTTTCAAATGTAAAGAATTATCGGTTATCGGTATCGTCCAAAATGTTCATATCGGTGCATCCCTACATTTTATCATACGTATTAAAGAAGGTTCATTCATTAGTTTGAATATTGGAACAAACACTATAATAACATCTTAGTTGATAATTCAATATACCTTCTTTATTTTTGACAAAGCATCATACTATAGTATATTTAACTATGAGCAGAAATTGGTGAACAAAAGTGTACTTATTTAATGTGACAGTAGTCTTTTTTTACAGTCAAAACTTTATAATCTATCCAAAACTAATCACAAAATCTTGTCTAAACATTCATATTTAGTCTGTTACATATTGTGTATAATATGTATGCATATACATGTGAATTTGCAGTTTGTTGCTTATACAGACATTTTTATTTCAACATATTTCAGTCGTATTTTTACTCATCTTAGTAGACTATAGCAATATAGTTTGGATATGTTCAAGTAAACATAACGTTTACTAATGTAGGTGCGAGAGTGAATGAACGGCACAGACACACGCTGTATAACTGTAGTAAACAAAGCGTGCGTGCGCCTGTGCCGTTCTTTCATCATTTAGTCTACACACAGACACGCAATTCATATTTAAACAGTCTTTTGCGGTTTACAGTCAGACACTATTCAATATCACGATTAGAACAAAGCACTTAAGAATAAATGACTTACTACATCAGCTGGATCCGTTGCTCCTCGAAATGAAACTACCAGCACTTCTGGTACATTTTCCAGGGTTATTAGATAGTATTATTCCTCACAGCATATGGATACGCTCTGTACACAGCTGTAGTAAGATACTTACTAAACACGATGTGTTTTAAAATCCAGCTGGTGGGCGTTTGCATGTTTGAATGACTGGCCTTAGATCATTTGCGTTTGAATACCGCGCACTCTCCGTGGGCGTGGCACATTAACGCGTAATTAGGTATAATGAGCTGGAAAGAAAAAGACTGACATCTCTCTCTTTTCAAACAGATTACATAAACTGAGAATATTTGTTTTTTATATATAAATTAATTCATTTAAAAGAAGAGAGTTCAAGCTTCGTGGAATTACAGTTAATTTTCGGAGGCGTTTCAGAATGGACTTAACTGACAGAGAGAAGGCAGAACACATATCATGTTTGTTTTTCTTTATTTGGCGAAAAGCACAACACTTTGTTTTTATTGTGAGTATCCACAAAAAAATAGACACTTATCAGGATCTAATGATGTACAACACTTAATATGTAAGCTCAAAATCAACAGAGTATTTTGTAATTTCCCCTGGGCCCATAGGAGGATCTGATGAGCCAGTTTGCATAATAATCGGGACCTCAGACCCCCCTGATGGTTGATGTAAGAGACCACCAATGTGTTGTCTGTGCGGACAAGCACTTGATGGCCTCTCAGGCCTGGCAGGAAGTATTTGAGAGCCTGAAATACCGCCATCATCTCTAATCGTTTTAAATGCCAAGATAGCTGATGGTCCTGCCAGAGACCTGTCGCCGAGCGGCCACTCATGACCGCCCCCCACCCTGTAAGGGAAGCATCCGTCGATAGCGTTGCACGTCGACAAGAAGGATCAACCAGTCGTCGATATAATTTAATACGCGAATGCCCTGGAGTCTCAGAGGAGCCAGCGCTGCATCCACGCATTTTGTAAAGGGGTGATAAACCTAGGCCGAAAGGAAGGACCCGATATTGGTATGCTTCGCCCCTGAACTTCCTGTGATGAGGATGTATGGATACATGAAAGTAAACGTCCTTCAAGTCTATTGTGACAAACCAGTCCTCGGACTGAATCTGTGATACAATCTGTTTGAGTGCAAGTATCTTGAACTTGAGTTTCTGAACTCTGCTGTTTAGGTGACGCAGATCTAGAATAGGACGCAACTCGGACGAGACTGCTCAGATTTAATAATCACTTTCCGTCCAGCAGTCTCGGGGACATCGAAACGTCGAGGAAGAAACTTCTGGAACGCAGCAGATTGCTTTTTTGACTCTTGAAACCTATCGACGACACAGTTGATAGTGTCGCCGAACAAACTTGAAGGCGAAAGCAGGGCGTCCAGAACAACAGACCTATCTTCATCTTTTATATCAGAAAGATTTAGCCAAAGATGCCGCTCCGTGGCCACCAGGGCTGCCATAGAACGGCCCACTGATTTGGCCATCTCCTTGGTGGCCCAGAGAGACAGGTCTGACTTCCTCACGTTCATCGATATCCTTCAGCAGATCAGCCTGGTATGCCTGCAGTATAGACATAGTGTGCAGAAATGACGCAGCCTGACCTGCTGCCGAATGAGCTTTACCCACCAGCGAAGATGTAGATTTTAAAGGCTTGGTGGGTAACGTCGGGGCTTTTAACGATGACTCTGACTCGGGAGAGAGATAGCTTGCGTCTCTTCAGCCCGAGGCACCGTCAAATAACCATAATCAGAAGCACCCAAAACACTACTATAATTAGATGTTTGCGGGTTAAACACTCTGAATGAAGCCGGTTTATTCCACGAACTCGACACCTCAGTGTGGAGATCGGGAAAAAACGGGAGTCCCCGACGTGGAGGCTGTGTTGTAGATGGTAACAACTTTCATCTAGTAAACTCTTTTTAATAACACACTCAGAATCATCGGCTGGCCATTCAATATTTAATTTAGCTACAGCACAAGATAAAACCTCCATAAACTCCTCATCACCAGAGGTATGAAATGGCGAAGACTCATAATCCCTCATATCAATACTGATGACATCCAGATCCTCAGAACTGGATTGCCTCAGCATTGGTGCCTCGACCTGGGAAGGAGAAGCCGCAGCGCGGGCTCCTTCCTTGGCAGAGGCACTGGATCCAGCAGGTAAGGGCTGAGAAAGGGCGGGGCCCGTCTCAAGCCCCGCTTACTAGATCCATATGCTAACCCCAGGATGAAAGCCGCCGCTGTGCGTCAGCAATAGCGGGACCCCCACCTCAGGGAGCGTGAACCGAACCGTCCTCCTCCAAGAACGCCCGGCGAGAGCAGAGCGTCCTCACGGACAGCTTGAGAACTGACTGGGCATGCTCCACCCCAAACAAGCAACACAAAGCTGATGTGTGTCCCCACCCGTGATGAAACGAGGGCAAGGGACAACACAACGCTTGAATTCTTGTTTCGCCATAATTATATATATATATATATATATATATATATACACATATATAGATATATATATATATACACATATATAGATAGATAGATATCGTGTGCTTGTGACAGACAACAGTAAACCGACAAGGACAGTATACAGAGAGCTTTATAGCTTCCTGGTCTATGACGTCACCCGCCTATGACATCTTACTCTTCCATTGGACTGATTATACACGTGCTTTATGACGCAATCAGGCAGAGCATTCCCACCGCGTCTAAACGCAGCTCGAGTTTCCTTGAAAGGGAACGCCCATCGTATATTCACTTACAAATAACTGATAAAATAACTGAGCTTCAGAAATGGAATCAAAATGATTTATTCGCCAAGTGTGCAGTGGTTAGAGGAATTTATTATGGGATTTGACTGTTTGTTTAATTTATTAAGTGCTCAAATGGATCATATATACACAAGTCTTTAGAGGGTTTCTTACTTTTAGACTAGTCGGTTACAAAACTTCTGTTTAAACGACTGTAGGGGTGTCGCAATATAACGTCGCAATATAAAGTTGACGATAATCGTGATATTCAAAGCATGAAATATCGACATCGTGTTAATTTAGAGTGTGGCGATATACCGGTATTGGCGATAACCACAATGTTTAAAATCAATAGGACTGTTATGATAACATGACACGTAAATACTCCTGCTCGAGTACCTGGTTGACGTCTCCGCTGTATTGCACCCGCTGACACCTATCAAAGAAGACGCAGCCCGGGCCGCGCAGCTACTCTGAGGAGAACGTCGTCTGAGCGAGAGAGTGAAAGTCTCTGTCCACACCCGAAAAAAGTAAGCTCGCCTGAATGGGAGTTCTTCGGCTCAAAAGAAAACAGCACTTTAAAGGGGGTCGCGCGGCACACCGGACGAGAAGCGCAGGGCCACGTTTTTAAAATTAGAACACATTTTCTCTTTTTCACACCGGTTGTGCCATTCGGCGTTTGTCCGTGGCCCCCCCCCCCCCTATAGATTATATAGATATCGCGATATATCGATATCGTGAATTATTTTGGCCACAATAATCGTGGTATGAAAAATCTAACATCGTAACAGCCCTAAACAACTGTCAAATTAGTCGATGCCCACATCCCTAATATGGAGGGGATTAGGAGGAGAAACAGTTAGACAGACTCGGCAATAGAAACTTTTGAAAGATAACACAGACGGGCCATGCATCAACATAAATTAGACATTTTTCCAACTTGCACATCCTCACCATCAGGGCTGGGACAATAAATTGACGCATCACGATTCTCAAATGATTTGTGGATTGATTCCTAGATTTTCTGTATGCATCTTGATTCTCTCTCCAATCGATTCTGAGCTTAGTTGTTACCCGCAGATGGCGCTCTAGGCTAGTTTTTAACCGCACGCTCAAATGCTCACGTACACTTTGTGAAGAGCGCTTGAGCATTTGGTTGAGTGCGAGTCCACGCAAGTGGTTAAATGTACTTGGACCTCAGAATGCTTTTATCATACAAAATCTATGTAAAAACAGCCCACTGTCAACGCCCTTGTAATTCGCTTGAACCTTTTTTGAAATTTATGAATGATTATTTCATACACTGTGTGCAGAATTATTAGTCAAGTGATTATTTTGACCATATCATTTTCATGCATTTATTCCAACTCCAAGATGTAAACTTAATTGCTTATTGGATTTAAGCATTTCAGGTGATGTGTTCTTGTGTATTGAGGGAGGGTGTGGCCTAAGGAGATCAACACCCTATATCAAAGTGTGCATAATTATTAGGCAGCTAATTCTTCCTTAGGCAAAATGGGCCAAAAAGAGATTTAACTGACTCTGAAAAGTCAAAAATTGTAAAAAGTCTTTGAGAGGGATGCAGCACTCTTGAAATTGCTAAAATATTGGGGCGTGATCACAGAACCATCAAACGTTTTGTAGCAAATATTCAACAGAGTCGCAAGAAACGTGTTGAGAAAACCCCCCCGCAAATTAACTTCCAAAGATTTGAGAAAAATCAAACGTGAAGCTACCAGGAACCCATTATCCTCCAGTGCTGTCATATTCCAGAACTGCAACCTACCTGGAGTGCCCAGAAGTACAAGGTGTTCAGTGCTCAGAGACATGGCCAAGGTAAGGAAGGCTGAAATCCGACCACCACTGAACAAGAAACATAAGTTGAAACATCAAGACTGGGCCAGGAAATATCTGAAGACGGATTTTTCAAAGGTTTTATGGACTGATGAGATGAGAGTGACTCTTGACGGATCAGATGGATGGGCCCGTGGTTGGATCAGTAATGGGCACAGAGCTCCATTTCAACTCAGACGACAGCAAGGTGGAGGTGGGTTGATTGTATGGACTGGTATTATTAAAGATGAGCTAGTTGGACCTTTTCGGGTTGAAGATGGACTCAAAATGAACTCCCAAACCTACTGCCAGATTTTAGAAGATAGCAGTCCTTCAAGCAGTGGTACAGGAAAAAGTCTTTCAAGAAGACCATGATTTTTATGCAGGACAATGCTCCATCGCATGCATCGTAGTACTCCACTGCGGGGCTAGCCAGTAAAGGCGTTAAAGATGAAAGAATAACGACGTGGCCCCCTTCCTCACCTGATTTAAACCCTATTGAGAACTTGTGGGCACTTCTTAAATGGGAGATTTACGGTGATGGAAAACAGTACACCTCTCTGAACAGTGCCTGTGTTGGCTGTTTACATAAACAGATCAAGAAACTGACAGACTCCATGAATGGAAGGCTTATAACTGTTATTGAAAAGAAGGTTGGCTATATTGGTCACTTTTTTATGTCAGAAATGTTTATTTGTAAATTGAGTTGTTTGTTTATTATTCTCACTTTAAGAGATGTAAATAAACAAGTGAATTTTTCATTTTCAAACAATTTTCGTTTTTCATTGTGCTGCATTATAATTCTGCACACTAAGGGCTGCCCAATAATTGTGCACACACAATCTTCTCCTAAGAAAGCCAAAACCTCACTTTTACTTCCTTAAATATTCAGGGTGGAGGTTTATTAACATTTTGGATGGACTGAGAGCACTGTAGTTGTTCAATAATAAAATTAATCCTCAAGTGGTGTGTGTAAAGGAAATGGAACCAAGCAGATTACGGCTGTTTCTAAAGCACGCAGAGCCATCTGGTGTTAAAAACTAAGCTAAAAATCTATTGAAGAGAAAATCGCGATTCATACTGAATCCAGAATCATTGGAGAATCGCAATGCATCAATTTATTGTCCCAGCCCTACTCAGCATGATTGTTCACTGGTTTTCTTAAGTAACAGTTTCTTATTTATTTCAAAAGGGGAATCTATTAGACTGTGGCTGTCAAATGTGGCTTTGCTGAGCTTATACGGATCTGGCTGTGCTGCAATATAAATGAAACCCTATTCGCTAATTGATGCAAAATTAGGGTTATTGAATCTTATTCTTGTGACAGTTTTACATTTGTATTGCCAAAAAAAATTATGCGTTGCTTATAGGGCTGTAACGAGTACTCGATTAAAAAAAATCCACGATTGCAATTTACCCGTGTCGAGTAACCGCGAAAATGCCGGATGTGACGCATTCCACAGACAAGAATCCGTGAACCGCATTATTACACAGTTTTCTAAGGCTACCCAATCTATTTAAAACCATTTACAATAATAATATAGCATAGTGCTATCATGAAATCACAAAGGCTGCGAATCAGTTAAAAAAATATATGCGCTCCCCCTTGTCTTGGGTTTCTCAAACTCCATCTATGCATGCTGTGAGTTTGTCTGCTTATAACTTTCATCTGCACGCAGTACACTTTATACGATTACCGGTGTTACACAGTGTTCAGTCGCAACACCTTTTTCATCACTTGCCCACCGCGGCACCGAAAAAAAAAGAAAAAAGTTTAAAGCGTTAAAAATATTAATAATAATAATAAATTTTATTTGTTTGGCGCCTTTCTGGACGCTCAAGGTCGCCTTAAAGAAAGGTACATTAGAACAAAAATAAAAACTAGCTATATTAACAACTAGCATAAAAACATGATAAAATACATCATACATAAATCATACATAAGTCATCATACATATAAAGTATCATACATCCGTAGTCACAATGAGTAAGCTTGTCTAAACGGATGAGTTTTGAGTGTGGATATTTAACGCAATTACGCAGTATCCTTTGAGTCCTGCCTATTTAACACACACACACACACACACAAACACAAACACGGACCACAGAAAAGATGTGCGTCAGAATAGAGTTCTCTTTCGGGCTTGAACAAACCATAACACAAAATTATGCCAAAATGTCCATTTTGTCGAGTGTCCTCATAAGAGCAGTCTTAAATTATTTAAATAAAGTCTTAAATGAACGTATAGATTTGTGAGAAAATGGGGCGCGTTTCAGATTGCGTCTCTGTCAGCAGCGGCTAGTCTTAAAGTGTCATAAATGTTAATCAAAGAACAAAGGTAAAAGACTACATTACTCACTCAGACCCGGCGCCAGGAGGATCATTATACCGGTAGCCTAATAATCATGAATGCACTCCGCTATCTTTTAACACATCTCTGGCGAACGGCTTCTTCACGCTAAAGAAAAACTCAGTGTAAAGAAGCGCAGTGAAATTCAGCGACCTATGGTGTTTCCTGATGGATCGAGGTTGTTCGATAACTTCATTTTATACGTGCAATTCACACGAGCTCTAAGCACATGCGAGACTGCTGCAAGTAGTCAAACTTTAGTAATGAAACAGAAAATCAGAGGGAATAATTTCTTTAACCCTTTCACACGTAAGTTTAAAATATCCTAACTGACTCCCCAGAGTGAGTTTTTCAAGGCGACCGTTATTTAGAACTTGTCACTTTAATGTTTCCATGGTGATGCGTCATTGCTTGTCACGTGACACCGCACAACCCCAACACAGCGCTGAATGAATGATGATCTGCTTTTGTCATTTTTCCTTTTTTATTAAAAATATTCAGAAATGTATTAGCTATAAAATTAAACACTGATATTCCGATTGTCAAATATATGCAAGTGGATGTGTTCTGTTGTTTAAACACCTTTATAACGATCGCGTACAGTTTAGCAGTATGCGCGATGGGCGGCGCCATGTTAGTTTGTTTCACAGTTCAGAGGATCGGATCTGTTGGATTTACAACACGTCAATTCCTACACTTCTCACGAAATACATGAAAGTAAGTGGACGGTGAACTGGGAGAAGAATAGGGTAAAATGTAAAGCTATTTACACAATGTATATCTGATATGAATAAAACGTGTCGTCTTATTATAATGGAAAGGATTATTATTGCCGCTTTCATAGACATCAGTGTGTATTTTACAAACTCAAAATCATTGTTTTGCTAGTACTTATATGTATTTATACATAAATAAACATTATGTGGTTGAAAACACTCAATAGTTGTGATGTATGACAGCACTGAGGTCGTCCGTCTCTGGACTCAGAGCCAGCCAACGCGCGAAAGCACATTTAAATTTAGCAGTTGATCACGTGATGCACACACCGGTGTGATTGTACGCTCCAGGGACCAGCCAAGACTGATCACACCGGTGTGATCGTACGTGCTAAAGGGTTAATGTATTATTATTATTATTTTTTTAATTTTTATCCGGTTGGCCAGTCAACGCGCTGACAGACAGGACCGAGCAGGTAATATTTAACATGAAACAAAGTCTCAACTTTCAAATTTGGTCAGTCAAAGAAAATTAAACAATAAATAGGCCTACGGTTTTGTGGCTCTTTAATGTGTCGTGACAGATTGCCTCAGTTAAAGCCCAGTTCAAATCCACCAACGTTAATCTACTAACTCTCCTGACTGCTTTGTCGGAAAAAATGGTGGATTTTTATTGGTCAGATCACATCTCAATCAAGCTCCCTGACGCTAATTTAAAAGTGAAAGTCAAGTGCACACTGCCGCACCGGCTTTTTATAAGTGAAGTAAAATAAAAGTGTTTCATTTTCAAATTAGCGCCAGTTCAGGCCACAATAACAAAACAGTGCTGCTCTGCACGACCGCACCATTATGCATGCCCGTGCAAATGCGCGCATTTTACGTTTGCCTTTAAATTAGCGATTTAAAAGCACCCACCGGTGATACTGGTATTACCGGTGTTCTCACATGTCGATTAACCGGTGGGAAAATATCCTCACGGTCACATCCCTAGTACGCAGTGTGCGCCGTTTCGTAAGATTCGTAGCGCAACTCATTAGTAAATCTACGCCAACACTGGAGAATACATAAATATCTTTCTGAAATATATGCAAATTGTTGTTCATTCGCGATTTCAAAATAAAAGTTTAACCCTTGCACTGAGTTTGCATGTTTTGACGTGCACATGTTATTGTTCAAGAAATTACAGCAGCTTTTGCATTTCTATTGTACAGAAGGGACCAAATATTAAAGATTAAGTTGATATTTGAATAAAATGTTGTTTGGCCAATATTAAACAAGGATTTGATCATGCCTTAATGTAACCAAGTTTATGTTATGTTTAAGTTATGTTTATATTAATTTATATAATTTATTTTACATTGTGTATTTTAACAGCATTGTTCAATAAAACCCATATGATTACTTAGATAATTTATGTGAACAAATAATTATTGCTTGTTTTTATATATTTAGGTAGCACTTTACAATAAGGTTCATTAGTTAACATTAGTTAATGTATTAACCAACATGAACTAACAATTAACAATACATTTGTAACTGTATTTATTAATCTTTGTTAATGTTAGTTTCATTTTTTGTTCATGTTAGTTCACAGTACATTAATGTTAACAAATACAACCTTTGATTTTAATAATGTATTAGTAAATGTTGAAATGAATATTAACTAAGATTAATAAAGGCTGTAGAAGTATTGTTCATGGTTAGTATACTAAGGTAGTTAACTAATGAACCATATTGTAAAGTATTACCTAATTGTATTTTTAAGCAATTTTAAAGGCTGGGGTTCATTTGGATCTATTTTTATTATCACAATTTTTTATCCGATTAATCAGTGGAATAATCAGTAGAATACTCAATTGCTAAAATAATCTATAGCTACAGCCCTAGTTGCTGAGTACATTTAAAACAATGTAAAATTAAAATAGTACATAGCAACATAACTTAAATTAAGAACAGAAGCCTCTCTCTCTCTCTCTCTCTCTCTCTCTCTCTCTCTCTCTCTCTCTCTCTCTCTCTCTCTCTCTCTCTCTCTCTCTCTCTCTCTCTCTCTCTCTCTCTCTCTCTCTCTCTCTCTCTCTCTCTCTCTCTCTCTCTCTCTCTCTCTCTCTCTCTCTCTCTCTCTCTCTCTCTCTCTCTCTCGTGCACGCTGGGTCTCTTTTGGCCAGTTTGTTTGTCTGTCTTGCTGGCACATCGAGTCTCTCTCGTGTAGGTAATGTAATGAAACATTTCAGGGAAGCAACACTGCTTATTATATTGTATATAATACTGTATATGCTGCTGCGTGTCATCCACACCAATTGCAAAAACCTACAAAAAAAATTATGCCAAGTTTTCGTTACAATAAAAATGAGGTTGATCGCGAATAATAGAGATCTGTTTCTCCTGTTCCACTCAAATGTGTTTCTATAGAGTTGGCTGGGATGCTTAGCCCAACAGTTCATGTTCAGATAATATAAGATGGTTAACAATCCTAACAAACTGCTCAAACATTCTAAAACCCACTTGGAACATTCTTGAAACACTTGGATTGAACACTTCAATGTATTAACAACTTATGTAAAACCTTTAAATGCATTACAATATCTTATATAACTTACAATATCTTATATAACTTACAATATCTTAACTATCTTATATAAATAACTTAATAAAATACATTTGGACACAGAGACATTTTTCCTGAAACAGACTTTGCCTGTGTCTTCTCTGTAAGTTAAAACCCCTCATCATCAGTTAGCCGACACTCTCTAGATCAGGGGTCTCAAACTCAAATTTGCTGGGGGCCACTGCTGTGAACGAACGCTCATAGGAGGGCCATTTTAACATTCAAGCACAACAAGAAAGCACGAAGAAAGCTTCATGACCACAGACGTGAGAGCGACAGGTCTGTAGTCATTAAGTCCAGTGATTTTGGGTTTTTTGGGAACAGGAATGATAGTGGAGCGTTTGAAGCAGCAGGGAACTTCACACTGCTCCAATGATCTATTGAAGATCTGTGTGAAGACCGGTGAAAGTTGGTCAGCGCAGGCTTTTAAACAAGCAGATGAGATGCCGTCTGGGCCTGAGGCTTTCCTAAGTCTTCTGTTTTTTGAAGACTCTGCTCACGTCCTCCACACAGACCTTAACCCTCAGGGGTCTGAGGGATTTTCTGGGTCCTGGAGGTGTTCTGACATGCTCTGACAATTGTGCTTTTTTCAGTTATTTATAAACATGTTAATGGCAAAGGTGTAAATTCACTCTATATAGCACAAACGGGGCTACGGTAATATGTGAGCAACATGTATGTACATGTTTGTATTTTTGAGAGAATATTGTTTGTGCATGGTTGTTGAAAAAAATAAAACTTAAAGTGTCTGAAATAAGGCCACAAAACACATACTAAATATGTGTCCACAAGACTTTTGACTAATGGAAGTTGTCGCCTAGAGTTTTTGCTTCAAAATGATCTGACAATCATCCTGCCTAATCATTCACATAACACAATAGATCCGGGCTATTCAATTGGCGGCCCGCGGGCCAGGTCCGGCTCGCCAATCATCTCCATATGGCCCGAGGCCACCCCAACCTCCTTCCTCTTCTTTTCCTGGCGGTGCGGCTAAATTTGGTTAGATATGCGCGAGACCGCAGTGGCGCCTGCAGCTGTAGCTATACGCACTGTGTGTGTACCAAGAGCGTTCCGATTGACCTGAGAAACTTTTTTCAGTCCGAATATTTCAGCAGTTATTATGTGTGTGTCCCTTATTTCTGTCGACTGAACCAGCGATATCAATCATTCCTGGTTTAATCATTTGGTTCGATTATTTCCTTTCCATGAATTGGCCAAACGCGCTTGCATAACGGTCTGAAACGTTTCGGATTCGTTCGGACCGTTCTGTCACTGAATCACCTGAAGCTGTTTCTCGGTCAGTAAGAACAAATAGCGCTGTTTTCAGTTGTTTCACTAGTTTACTTTGAACTACGCAGTGCGGCCCAGTGGATAACGGAACGCAAGCTCAAAGGAGTTGCGTTTACTCCCGGTCCCGGACACTATTATTAAACATTGCTGCGACATCCAGTGAGAAGCTTTTCAATCTGACACATCTCTCTGTTACAAACCACAAATCACTCAATGATTTTAACTAGTTTTAAATCGGATGAAACAGCCTCAACATTCCCAACACGACTGATGACTGTAAATAGCAGAAACATTGTGCCATGAACGAAGTTAGAAGACTAAATCCCTAATCACCAGCCTTACAAACATTTACCATCAATGTACTGTAGTAATTTACCATGGTTTGGGGAGAAATGTGGAATATTTATATTGAATACTATGTTATAGTCATTTATATTGCATTACATTTATTAGGGGGCTAGAGAAATATATAATTAATTGTGTGTATAGTTTTTACCTGTTTAGGCATTTTTTATACAGTGGTAGTGAGTGAGTAGCCATGCATGGTTTTACCTATGGTTACGAAGTCTCACTGTCAGAATATTTTAATTTAAGCCTATAATAATTATTAATAAAATAATTCTAACCAATAGAATATATGATCTTGTATAATTCATATATTTGTACATAGCTGTAAATAAGTTATTTATTATGGTCTGATAAATCTGCATACTGTTGGCTACCACATTTCCGAGTAAATAGCCTAAAATACTTTTATGTTTACTTTAGCTTACTTATTGATACTGTTATGTTTCAATAAATAAGCTAAACCCATCGGCCCACCTCAACTTTTCGATTTAATAATCCGGCCCTCGAATGAAGCTAATTGAATAGCCCTGCAATAGATTTATTAAAATTGTGAAAAACATTTTTTTGTTTGCCAAGGCAATATGCGAATGGGCGTCAACTGCCCAACCCCCTTGTGAATAATTAGTTGGTTCACACCTGAGAAGACAAAGACCCTGCATAGTAATGAGCCTTTCATTCAGGTGTGAGAAAGAATGCGAGGACCAGACCTATATATATATATATATATATATATATATATATATATATATATATATATATATATATATATATACACAAACACACACACACACACACACACATATATATATATATATATATATATATATGGGTCATTATACGAAAACGTGCCATTTCCCACTTTTAATGTTTGATTTTCAAATTACTGTTTTGAAAATCTTTAAGCCCCTTTTTCGATGAAGTAGATCCTTTGAGATATTTTAGATTAAAAATTATGATGATTCTGCGGATGTAAATGTAAACCAATTGTTTTATTAAAACATTGAAATTCCATTACAATTAAATGATCATTTGAACATGTTTGGCCTTAACAGAATAAGCAAAAACTATAAAAACTATAAAAAGTTTAAAAAGTTTGGACATTACTATTTTTAATATTTAAAAAAAAAAAAATTAAGAGTAACACAGTCACACATCTTTATGCCACTCTTGAAAACAGTTCCTGTTCAACTGAAGACATAAGTGAACATTGCATGCCTGGCATTTCCATGGTGTTAATTGCTTTTTACTACGCACTGCTTTGCAATGCACACATGTGCGGCGACCAAGTGTGGCAACATCCCTGCCTTCTGATGGCAGCTCAGCTCCTGGAACCGGTACATGGTCACTATTGGTCCGTTTTGGTGCTGTTTTCTGTGACACACCACAGAGCTCTGTGATAAGTTGCTCCATAAACTCTTTATGAGACAAGTTACCATGTAGCTCTTTGTGCACAATGAAAGAGTCATTGTTCCACTTCATGGTTTTGTGCTGTGTTGTGTAGTACTGTAACAGCTGATCAGACAGGTCAACGCCCCCCATGTGTTTGTTGTATGCAGTCACAGGTGCAGGACATGGAAATGTCTTTGTCCTCCATGTATCTTGTGTTTTCACCCTCCTCTGTGCAGTGACTCCCGTATAGGCAGGATATACCTGTATTCACAAACAGTGCATAAGGCAGTAAGCATGATAATTAGTGTCATAGGCTAACCAAAACTAAACATTTGCGAGTATCTATGGCCCATATAGACCGCACGCATTTAGGGATAGGCTACACAATGAACGGATTGTTCGCGAACGACACACAAACGAATGAACTTACATTTCAAACATTTACACCGGTATTCACAAACAAGTATTTACGCATGATAAAGTGTCATAGGCTAACCAAAACTGAACATTTATGTATAAAATATATTGTATTTAGACAGTATCACGTATTTTACCGGAGTCTGAAATATATTTCTCTCAATCACATAACCTAGCAGTTATTCGCGAACAAAAATGCATTACACATAAGGCAGTAGGCTAATTAGCATGATAATCAGTGTCATATATTATTTAAAACTGAGTGAAATATATGTAGGCTGATATACAAATATGTTTAGAGAATATCACATTTAAAAAGTTTACACGAGCGTACACGAATGTTAGGGATATTGTGAGGCAATATTTCCTATGTCAAAAGCTAGCCAAAACTAGGCAAAATATAGTCTAAAAATTCATTTGAGCTCTATATGATCAGAAAAGGAATTATATAACACTGAACAACTTACTCCAAACTTCTATACTCGGCGAGATCAATTCGTTCTTGAAAATGCAGCCGTTCGTCGTCCGAGTCGCAATCTTCCTCTGAAGAAAAGGTGAATTCTTCATCGCTGTCCAGAATCATCTGAAGGGCCTCTTTGTCGGAGTAGCGTGCTGCCATCCTCAAAACGCGATGAACTATCAGTGAATCTGATAAAGAAACTTCGTGTTTTTATGGCATTGATCGGGGGGGCGTGCCGCGTGTGCTATGCATAGATCGCCTATTTACCATGTGAAAAGCTCTGGGGGCGTGGCGGTCTCAGCTCATTAGAGATAATGAAGGGAGACCGAAAAAACTGTACCTCTCCTTGGTTTCAAACGGATTACATGAACTGGAAATATCAATTTTTTTAGTAAATTACTTAATTTAAAAGAAGAGAGTTTCAGCTTCATAAAGAGACATCTCTCGTATCTCTGTGACAAGTATTGACAGAGTTAAAGTTCATTTTTCGGACGTGTTTCATAATGGACCTCACTGACAAAACGTGCATCATGTTTATTTTTCTCTATTTGACGAAAAGCACAACACTTTGTTTTTATTGTGAGTACCCACACATAAAAAAGACACAGGATCTAATAATGTACTTATATGTAAGATCAAAATCAACAGAGTAATTTGAGTCTCTTTTGCACTGATAAGGAAAAAAGTGAGCTAGTATCGCCGGCGATACCGCCGACCCCAGAGGGTTAAGCTTTGGTTGGATGGCAGGAGGGGGGAGGGGGGGTGTTAGTGCAGGAGGTGATGGTGAATGTGTGAAGTGCAGATCAGACCGGGTGTGTGGTGTGAATGAGGGCTTTTCAAACCGGCAGTAAAATGAATTTAAATCGTCAGCCAGGTGTTGATTGTCCACAGATCGAGGGATGGTGACTTGTAGTTGGTGATGTTCCTCAGGCCATTCCAGACTGATGATGGGTCGTTGGATGAAAACTGTTTTTTCAGTTTATTAGAGTAGTTCCTTTTAGCAACTCTGATCTCCTTTGTCAATCTGTTTCTGGCCTGGTTATACAAGATTTTATCCCCACTTCTGTAGGCATCCTCTTTGGCATGACAAAGGTGTTTGAGTTTCCCAGTAAACCATGGTTTATCATTAGTGTATGATAAGAATGTCCTGGTAGGAATGCATGTATCCTCACAGAAACTTATATATGATGTTACAGTATCTGTGAGCTCATCCAGATCGTTGGTAGCAGCTTCAAAAACAGTCCAATCAGTGCAATCAAAGTAAACTTTTGGAGGTTTACTTCACTTGCTGAAAAGTTAGCTCTCATTTACTTCAGATTATGTAACTAACACATTTGTGTCATACTTAAAAAATTTAAACATCAGTATATAAAACAGATATTTAACAATTTATTTAATATAATTTTAACAGTTAACTCTTTTCCCCTTACTTTATTTTTAACTTAAATAACTTGTCAAAACGTTGCACTGAACAAACAACCTTGCAGTGAACACATGCAATCCCTGAATACATTTGAACACTATTCTATTTCTTGCCAGACACCTGGCAGCGCTTCTGCTCACACAACTGAGCCACGTTTGCCCTGATGGAGGTCACAGTTGAAACCCTGGAGCAGCTTCATTATGGGCATCACTGAGCTCTACTTGCATTTATTGAAGTTCATAGTTGAGAAAAGTTTCTCACACAGATATGTGCTATCGAAAAGGCACATTACCCAACTGAACATTTTGGACAGCTCTGGGTAGCATGGAGGTAACTGTCTCAAAAACTTTCCAGTCCTGTCTGCTTTTCCCTGTGCCTCTTATTTAGTTTTTAGCTCACTGTTGCACTGCAAGTCAATAAGTTCCATTTGCAACACACTTGGGACACTCTCCAAGTCAGCTGAGAGGGGATCTGCGAACAGCTGGAAAGTGTCACGGTGTGACTTGAAGTCAGCAAACCGCTGATCAAATTCCTCCTGTAGGTTGTCAATAGCAGAGGCATATTCATCACCACTGAATGCTGTGTCCTCCGCCACATGAGATCTGCATGTAGCTTTCACACATTCATATGCTGCTATGATGAGCTGACCAGGACCCTGGAGCTTCAAGTTAAGGATGTTCAGCTCCTGTGTTATGTCCACTAAGAATCCAAGGTCCATGACCCATTTAGGATCATCAAATTCGCTTGGTGGCGCTACTCTAGCTGTAGCGACAAGCAGCAGGTGTGTTTGTTTGACTGCATTTTGTTTGTCAGAAGTGCTATAAGTTTCCTGTTTTGATTCGCTGTTTAATGAAAATGGACTAGATACTATTGTTCATTCAAGCAGTCGTCATGGAGATATACTACGCTGTCATCTTATGGACTTTATGGATTTACTATGTCCAAGGCGAACGCAGCCAGCAACGTGAGCCGGTAAGGACATATTCTCGAGAATGTTTGATGCGATGGGACAATCCGTGTATGGGAAATATATATTTGGACCCGCTTGTATCTGAAGTCATTCTAGCTGAGATCTCTAGGCGTAGGTCTCCTGGAAATGATCGCAAATACTCTCGCAAAGAGAGGAAGCGAGGAAGGAGAGGTGGCGTCCGACTTCGGTTAAAACGACAAAAAATACGCCGTATTCCGCTCCCTTCAATAATACTCGCAAATGTTCAGTCGCTCAGAAACAAGATTGATGAGCTTCAAGCAAACTCGAACTATTTACAGGAATACAGGAACGCCTGTATTATGGCCTTCAGTGAGACGTGGCTGTCGTCTAAAGACACCGACACGGATTTATCGATCAGCGGCTTTGGGGCGTCAATTAGGTTGGATAGAGACGCAGAAGTCACAGGGAAATCTCAGGGTGGTGGTGTGTGTGTATACATAAACCAGCGGTGGTGCAGCAACATCACCGTCAGGGAAAAGATATGCACTCCTGACATCGAACTGCTTTCCATCTCCGTTCGCCCGTTCTATCTCCCGAGAGAATTTCCCCAGATATTTGTGACTGTAATATATATTCACCCCAAAGCAAACACACAAACTGCTGCCGATATCATTCGCAAAGTGACTCAAAGACTTCAATCTCTTTCCCCGGATGCCCCGTGTCTGCTTATGGGGGATTTTAATAACTGCAAACTGTGTAAAACCCTCAACTTTTATCAATACGTCACATATCCAACTAGGAAAAATAAGACTTTGGACAAGTGCTATGGTTCAATTAAGGAGGCTTATAAGGCCTCCCCTCTGGCTCCCATAGGATCCTCAGATCACTGTACTATCAATCTCACCCCGGTGTACAGACCTATGCTTAAAAGGGGGGAAGTTAAAACTAGAGAGATTGAGATCTGGGAGGATGAGTCTGTTCTGAAATTACAAGGTTGTTTTGATTGCACCGATTGGTCTGTCTTCATTAACTCTGTTTCGGATATTGATGAGCTTGTTGATGCTGTATGTTGTTATATTTCTTTCTGTGTGGATTTTATTATTCCCAAAAAGCATGTCAAAGTGTATGCAAATAATAAGCCATGGGTCACTAGCTCACTGAAACAAGTGTTAATGAAAAAACATAGGGCTTTTCATAAGGGGGATGAGCGTGAAATTAGGGAGGCAACTAAGGAGGTCAGAGCAGAAACCAAGAAGGCTAAATTGCAATATAAAAATAAGACAGAGGAAAGACTGGGCAGTAACAACTTGAAGGTAGCATGGGATGGTGTGAAAACAATGATAGGCTTGCAAAAAACACATAATAAACCAGTCCAATTTCCAATGTATAAAAATGATAGCGAGTTAGCTGAAGCGCTGAACACCTTTTTTTCACGTTTTGATATTCATGACTTCTCGGACAAACTACAGAAAATAACTGAGGAACAGGCTCAGGTAGAATATATACCTTTCTCAATCACAAAGGAGGAGGTTAGGTCTGTATTTAAGAGAATTAAGGTAAATAAGAGTCCAGGACCAGATGGAATTACTGGGAGATTATTGAAGTGTTGTTCAGAGCAACTCTGTGGGGTGTTTGCTGACATTTTTGAGATGTCCTGGGAACAGGGAAGGGTCCCAATGGCTTGGAAGGAGTCTATTATTGTTCCAGTGGCAAAGGGCAACTCTGCAGGCACATTAAATGACTTCAGACCAGTGGCATTGACTTCACTGGTCATGAAGTCATTTGAAAGGATAGTAAAGCGGCTTCTGCTGTTCAGGGTGGGTGGGGCCCTGGACCCCGGGCAATTTGCATACAGGGCTAGCAGAGGGGTAGAGGATGCCCAGATTACACTTTTAAATCTCCTTTATAGTCATTTAGAGGGTCCTGGTACACATGCCAGGCTCTTGTTTTTAGATTTTTCTTCTGCTTTTAATACTATCCAGCCACATGTTTTAGTCAGTAAATTATTATCAGAATTTAATATTGAGAGTAATCTTGTGAGCTGGATTATGGATTTTTTTAACAAATAGAACACAGCGAGTTAAGGTGAATGGTTGTCTTTCTGAAAGGCGTGTCTCTTCCACTGGCTCTCCGCAGGGTTGTGTACTTTCACCTCTACTATATATTCTCTACACTAACGATTGTAGGAGCCATTATAGCAATAGACACATCCTGAAATATGCTGATGATACAGTTATTGTCAGTTTACTGCAGAAACATGAATCTCAGCATGGGCCAGTGGTTGAAGAGTTTGTCAGTTGGTGCGACAGGTCTTTTCTCCAGCTTAACACCTCTAAAACCAAGGATATGCTCATAGATTTTAGGAGAAAACAACTTGGTTCTCCTCTACCCACCTATATAAAAGGAATCAGCATAGAGGTGGTAGAGCAGTATAAATATCTGGGTACTGTGATAGACAGTAAACTCAAATTTGACACAAACACAGAGATGATCTGCAAAAAGGGACAACAACGATTGTACTTCCTAAGGAAGCTTAACTCTTTTAATGTTGATAAGGTTATCATGTCTTTATTTTATAAATCTTTTATTGAATCTGTCCTTTCTTTTGCTTTTATTGCCTGGTATGGGGGCATCAGCCTGAGGGAGAAAAATAACCTCAGCCATATTGTGAAGGTGGCTGGTAAGTTAATAGGCTGTCCACAGGTTTCCTTGACAAATATTTATGAGAGGCAGGTTATGAGGAAAGCAGATGCCATAGTGGACTGTGTAAATCACCCCCTTCATTGTTCTTTTGAGGTCCTCCCCTCAGGTCGGAGATTTAGAGTCCCTTGTTTTAAGTCCAATAGGACAAAGAACTCCTTTATACCAAGTGCAATTAGGTTGCTAAATTTGCACAATTCTTTGACCTAGATGAGTAGTAGTGTATAAGTTTTTAATTAGTAGTTTGTGTTGTTTAATTGTATGTGTATGTGGTGTGTACCTGTTGTGTTACCTGTATGTTTACCTGGCTGCAAGACAAGTTTCCCTTAGGGGACAATAAACTGAAACTGAACTGAACTGAATTCAGGAACATCCATTCTGCCATCTTCCATGAATCTATTCACCTCTGCTCTTAGCTCAAAAAAATCTCTTCAAGACATTCCCCCTGCTGAGCCAGCGCACCTCTGCAAAGTAAAGTACATCGCCCTATGTTGACTCAATTTCTTCTAAAAAGGCCCGAAACTGGCGGTGCTGTAAACTTCTCGACCTGATGAAATTGATACATTTCAGGACAACAGACATGACATGTTGATATTTCAAGCATTTGCTGCACAGGGCCTGTTGGTGTATAATGCAGTGCAGAACAACTGCTGGATCTGCATTTTCCTCTTTTAACTTTTTTTGTGCCAGCGCTACCAATCCGTTTTTTTTGCCTGTCATAGATGGGGCGCCATTAATGCCTACCAGTCTACCAGGTACGGCCGTGCATTGGACACAAACTTAACAACTCCGTCACTTCAAATTGTTCATTAATACCCCTGATGAAAACGGCTAGCTGCGCAATGTCTGTTTTGTCTGTGCTTTCGTCAAGCGCCACAGAGTACGCAGTGAAAACTCTAGCTTTGGCGCGCAACTGATCATACATGTCACTCGACAACTCGCTAATCCGCTCTGCCACTGTGTTTGCCGATAGAGAGAGATTGTTGAACAAGCTCTTCTTTTCTGAACATAGAATATCAGCGACTTTTAAGATACAATCCTTCATAAACTGCCCTTCAGTGAACGGCTTTCCTGCTTTAACGATCAGCTCACTCACCACATAACTTGCTTCAACTGCAGCATCAGCATCCTTTTTGGCTTTGTGGAAAAGGCTTTGCTGGGATGTTAGCTCTCTTTTCAACTTCATGGCTGTTTTTTCTCTCTCGTCTGCCTGGTACTTCTCATGCTGTTCTCCATGTTTAGTTGAATAATGACGCTTGAGATTATACTCCTTTAGGACTGCGACTTTTTCTTTGCATATCAGACAGGTAGCATTTCCATTAAACTCCACAGTAAAATACTGCAATGTCCATCTTTCTTGAAACTGTCTGCGTTCATCATCCAATTTTCTTTTCGTTTTGGAAAGAGACACATTTTCGTTTCCGTTAGCAGCAAACAAATAAACTCCTAGGACCAAAATCAGCTCTCTTATCAAATATGCCGGAATGCGTTTTATTGTAAAATAAATAAAAAAATTATTGTAAAAATGCCGGGCTGTAAATGGCCCCCAGGCCGGCAGTTTGAGACCCCTGCTCTAGATGAAACAACGGCAATTTACACCTTTGTATTGCCCACCCCCACCATGGAGCTTACTGAACTGTCCCAACCCCCCCATACTGTTAGGAGGTGAGCGTTTGAGGCTGACTACAAAAAGCAAAGAGAAATTGCACATGATCAATTCAGTACTACGTGTATACACTACATGTATAAAAAAGAATTAAATAATTTACAAGTCTTAGTATTTTTGTCATAATACTTTAATAAATATTAAATATTTCATTATTTCAGTGATTGAAGAGTTCAAACACAGTCAGATGAAATGCTACAAACTTCCTACTCCTATTGTGTCACCCTGCAGACACTTCATCAACAATGTTGTCAACCCAATGAACAATGTTGTCAACGCAATAATGTTTATTCAGGATTTGAACTCATGCCATTGACATTGTTGACCGGTTCTCTATCACGTCGAGAAGTTACCCAGCAGCAGGGCTGTGTTGAAAAAATCGATTCACCAATTCTGAATCGATTTTCATATTAATTTCTAAACATCGATCCGTAATTCAGATGATCGATTTAATAATAGGCCTACATTTTCCCCGTTAACTTTAACTTGCCGCGTCATTGAATTCACGCATACCCGCGAGGTGGAAGGACATTACAACAACGAACAAGGCGGTCAGTAACGTTAACCTGTTAATAACCAACGCCCCCCCCCCCTCCCCAGTGAATAAAAATTCATATTCAAATTTCTAAGCAACCACTGAAATGGAATAACACAAAATAGGTATCATTTTAAAGCTTAGAATCTCAGCTTTTTAATGCATCTAATCACTTTGATCAACTCCTAACGAGTGCTGAGTAATCCCTCTAAAACGGAGTGTACCGCCAGCTGGGGCCACCTAGCTTCGATAAAAAATAATAATCATATTTTTCAAAAATATTACCTTGATCAACTTAAAATAGGTGTCATTTGAAAGTTTAGAGTCTGAAATTTACAATGAATGTAGCCAATTTTATAACTTCCTAAGTAGTGATGAGTTATTTGCTGATAAATAGAAAAATTTTTTTTCATAATTTATGAAGTAGTACATACTACAATATGTCAAATACATCATACAGCTCAGATAGTCATGTGCCATATGTCATTTGAAAGGTCTCAATGAGTAGAATAGAACAAGCATAATTGTTTCGGGCTTTTTACTAAACTTGAGTGAGGTTTTGTACAAGAAGCCCCTCAAGAGACCATAGGTAAATCATATAAGGATGCATAATTTAAGGCACATTTCCGTTCGTAACTTCATTAAACATACTCCGGTTGTGGGAAATGACATATCATTATTTACAGCAGATTCTTACGATTAAAATGAGTCCAAACTTAACATAATCCATCACTCAGAACTAAAGATATTCCTCATGGATTTCTACCACAAAGAAAATCCACAGACGCACGTAGCCAAGCAAGGTAGCTTAGACTTGGCCTTTTCACTCGTATCTTCATGAAAGATACATCGATCATGAAAAATGACATATCGTTATTTACAGCAGGGGCTCACGATTAAAAAGAGCCCAAACTCAATATATTCCATAAATCAGATCTAAAGATATTCCTCATGGCGTTCCAACACAAAAAATACCACAGACGTACCTAGCCAAGAATATACTGGTGAAGCACTCGCGTTGGTTTTTCGCTTATAACTTCATGAAACATGCACAGATCGTATGATATTGCACAACATTATTTTCAGCAGACTCTCACGATTAAAAAGAGCCCAAACACAGCATAATCCATCACTCAGATCTTAAGATACTCCTAATGGAGTTGTAACACACGCACCCCCACAGGCGCACATAGAGCCTTGTATATAGATGGAGCACTAATGCCGCGATTTCACTCATAACTCAATGAAGCAGGCATAAAGCGTGTAAAATGGCACATCATTATTTACAGCAGATTGTTAAGATTAAAAAGAGCCCAAACTCACCATAATCCATCACTCAGATCTAAAGATATTCCTTATGGACTTCTAACACATGACTTTGCACTATGCGCACCAATGAAGTAGCAGTAGCAGTGATGCTGTTGTTTTGATGTGACGTTTCAGCTCATAACTCCATGAAACATGCATGGATTGTGAAAAATTACAATTACAAAAATCGATTACAAAGAGCCCAAACACAACATGATCCATTTCGTTGATCACGAGATATACCTCACGAAGTGATGCATGCTTGGCTAAAAAACATGTCTCTCATCTTTCCGGGATGCAATGTGTTTTCCAATGTTTCCGGAGCCATCCGTGCTTTTTTCAAACGTTGGATAACACAAAATATGTATCACCTTAAAGCTTAGAATCTCAGCTTTTTAAAGCATCTAACAACTTCGATCAACTCTGAACGAGTGCTGAGTAGTCCCTCTAACTCTGAGGGCACCGCCCGCGGAGGCCACCTGGCTGCGAAAATATTAATTATCATATTTTTCAAAAATATTGCCTTGATTAACACAAAATAGGTGTCATTTGAAAGCTTAGAGTCTGAACTTAATAGTGAATGTAGCCAATTTGAACATCTCCTAAGTATTGCTTAGTTATTTGCTAATAAATAGAATTTATTTTTTCCATAATCTATAAAATACTTTTTTTTCTATGTACTGCAATGTGCCAAAAACATAATACAACTCATGAAACATTCACAGATCGTTGAAAATGGCACATCATTTTTTTACAGCATACTATTAAAATTAAAATGAACATAATATATTGCGTTTATGACAAGATATTCTCCATGGAGGAACAATTTTAAAAATGCCCATTAGGGGGCGTCAATGACTAAACAAAAAGCCTGTCTTGGTTCCAAATGCTGTAACTTTTGATTCCTTTATCCAATCACCACACAATTTTATCCAGATGCAGCTCATATATAGAGGGAATTCACCAAAAAAGAATTTTTGAGCTACCATATTTCCTTCCAGAGTTATTCCATGTCAAACAAGAAATATGCAAAATCATAATAAAAATTATATATATATTTTTTGTCTTTTATCAGCAGTTTCTCAGCAGGAGAATGTCCAAATGTAATGTAATTTATATTTTCAAAAAATTTGAAAAGTGTTCTATCAAACAATACCTCCCTTTTGACTCTCCTTGTTACAGTTTTGGAGTTATGAGTCTGTACTTTTATGCGTGTCTCTCAGACAAAACAACTCAAAAATGGCTTCAGTGCTTAACAGGTTAAGCAAGCGGTTGCTTTGAAAACTCCAGAAACGCCCAAAGCTGCGATCTGGCACCATTTCGGGTTTAGAACAAGCAATGCAGAGAACGAACTGACAAAAGCAAAGCAATTTGCAAAGCCTGCCAAATGGAGGTGAAGTATTGTGTAAATACTACTAATCTCAGGAACCACATGATGCGACATCATCAAGACATCATATCCAAGCCCGCCACCGGACCGCAACAGATGACACTGAAACAAACTCTACAACTGGAAACTAATTCTGCACGCTCTGTCAAAATAACTGAGGCGATTGCGGGCCTCATTTGCAAAGGTATGCGCCCGTATTCTGTTGTTGTGAACGTGGGATTCAGGCGGTTAATGAAGGTAATGGAACCAAATTATGTCATTGTGTCAATGCTTTTTTCAAAAACACTTATCTTAATCTCGAAGATCGGATCAGATCAGATCGAATCGAATAATGATAATCGATTCAAGATCTTGAGAATCGGAATCGAATCGATTATTGAAATTTGAATCGAAACCCAGCCCTACCCAGCAGTCCCTTTTTTTCAGCAGTACCCATGTCCGCACATGCGTGACAGAAGCGCTCTTCATTCATCTCAGGCTAAACTGCACCTTGGTACGTAGCCCCTAAAGGGATCTTTGCAAAAACAAAAAATATACATGCCTCTGCGTGCACACGAGAAACATTTTGCGTGCTCGCGAGAAACTATTGCGTGCACATGGGAATTTTTACATGCTCATGCGTTACAATTTCCATTATGTATACTATAACATATTTCCTTTGTGCATCTCAGCTATATTACTGTGAAGAAAATGAGAGCATGGATGCACATTAATTAACTGAGCATTAACTATTTGCTCAATTTGGCTTTCATTAGGGCAGTACTTCTAATATCAAGGCCTTATCTCAAATTTAACGCATCCTATTTGCCAAAATCAAGGGCCCATAAAAAAAAGATTGTTACAGTAAAAACTGCTCAAAATGTGTATTTTCTTATGGCAGTGCATCATATTTTGGGCCTTATGTCCAATTAAACGAATGTAACTGGCGGCTGAGAAACTGCTGCGAAATGGACTGATGGCGCAATATGCGGCTGAGTGTTTATTTTCCTATATGCTATGTTTTCTGGATCATAAAAAAGATTAGCACAGTAAAAAGTGGTAAAGTAAAACGAAGAACCAATTTAATATAAAAAGTGTTTAACAATGTTTTTAATTTGTGGACACTAGTATTTTTCTTCATGTTATGTGCAGGGCTCTGTGTTGTATAGGAATAGATGTCAAAAAGGACAGATAACGAACAAGTACGTACATGACCTCTTGAAATACATCAATGAGTTATATAGGAGTAATCAACCTTTCATATCATTTTATTTATTATATGGCATAATACACACCATGTTTAATAATTTAAAATACTGGCTAGTAGGCGTACTGTACTGTAAAAAGTAAGCACACTTCATGCACTGCCGTCACTGTAATATTTCACTGTAAAAGTAGTCAAATAGCTGGAACATTAAGCATATATATAAATAATTAGCAGAGATTAAATATTATGTCTTATTATTATTGTTGTTGTTGTTGTTGTTGTTACTACCAGTAATTTATTTGATTACTTTATCTTAATTTAAAAGTAAAATGTCACAATTTCAGCCTTACTGAGCAATGTTGCAAACGGTCCTTTTTCACCACTGGGTTGTATTTTACAACTGTGGCCTTGTAGCGGTGGTAATAGGCATTCTGGTTGACTACTTACTGTCTATATAATGCATAAATATATACTTTGTTTTTCTTATGTCTTATATATTTTCTTGTGTCAGCCTCCTCCTGAGATTATGTTGGCTGTTTTTAAGCTTGTGAGGGAAAGAGGTCTGATCAACACTGTCCCTGAGCTCATTCTCCTCACCTCAAAGGTAATGCTCTCTTTCAAAGCATTAGATCAGGGGTGCCCAATCCTGTTCCTGGAGATCTACCTACCCGCAGAGTTCAGATCCAACCCTGAACTGTCTGTAATTATCAAGTGCCTTTAATAGGGATGCTCATATTGACCGTTTAACCATTAACCGAAAGTAAAAAAATTAACCGATTAATACTACCAGTTAAACGGTTTAAAAGTTAAAAGTATTTTTTTAAGGTTTTTTGTTTTTTTGTTTGCTGCATGGTTAAATACATACTATAAAAAAAATACTATATAGCCTATATTTGTAAACTCATGGGGCGCATCGACACGTGCAACCACACGTGCCTACAGACATATTTCGCTGAGTAAGCAAAATGAAGCGAGTGAAAAGTACTGTGTGGGACCATTTCGACAGAAAGGGCGATGAAGTTACTTGCAAAATGTGCTACGTGGTATTAAAATACAGCAGTGGTACAAGTACAACGCAATATCACTGGCAAAGCAAACATCCACAAGCAAGTGAAAGGCGCTTCCCAAAGCTGGCCACACTAGCGAGACGTTATCTCTGCATTTCTGGGATATCTGTGCCATCGGAGAGAGTGTTTTCTGCCGCGGCTCTAACAGGCTGCGCTCCAGACTAACCCCACATCATGTAGACATGTTACTTTTTAAAAAATAAAAACTAGACAAGGTGTGGATTGAGGTAGGCCTGGTATTTTTATTTGACGGAAAAACTTAGTCTGACTGAAAACAAACTGGCGTTTTAACAAATTGCCGGTTTTCAAAGCTTCAAACGGATTCAGTGTTTTCTTTTAGTCATCTTAATTTGTGAAGTTTAAAAAAATATATTTAGTGTAGGCCTATACCTTGGGGTATTTTTAGCGGGTCACAGACACTCGTCAATTTTATTTTTATTTAATGCGAATTTAATCGGTCGGGAAAACTAACCGTAATGAGCATCCCTAGCCCTTGATGATCTGGTCCAGTTGTGTTTGATCAGGGTTGGATCTGAAGTTGGCAGCAAGGTAGATGTGCAAGAACAGGTCTGTGCATCCCTGCATTAGATCATTATATAATATAATGGAGATAAGTGATAGTGTGTGTGCGCTCTGCAATTACAATTTCAGATTAGCCATAATGCCACATTTAATGTGTGTTTATGTATTTAGATTGTTGAGGCAGGATGTGTATTCAGTGTGGATCAGTGTGAGGTCATGCAGAGTCATCTCCAAATGATGCTGGTTACTAGACAACAGATGGATATTTTCCTTGCTGTTAAATGCAGGTATTCTCGCTCCCAACAGCAGAACAGATAATAGTTTTATCATGTTACATTACCGAAAAACCATGACATGATGTCACACATGCTCTGTTTTTGTTTGTAGAGCTCTGGCGACTAACCCTCACACATCTGAGCTGTCGGATCTGGCCCAGGCTGTTGTTAGAGTTGAGGTAAGATCATTACCTCATTTCCATAGTACTTATTTACACTTTTACATTTGCTCACTCTTGTTTGTTTCTCTTTGTTTTTTTTCCCCCATTTTGTGTGTGTGTGTGTGTGTGTGTGTGTGTGTGTGTGTGTGTGTGTGTGTGTGTGTGTGTGTGTGTGTGTGTGTGTGTGTGTGTGTCTCTTCAGATGCTGAAGCATCAGGATGACTGGGCTGGATTGGCACTAGTATTCTGTGGTGTTTGTGTGGGTTCACACAGTCCCCCCGAACTTCTCAGGTTCTGCTGCTGCGTTACCATGGCGCTGCTGAAAGAGCCCAAAGACAAACTCACCCTACCATATGAGCTGTTTGCTGAATCAGGTACATACTTACTCGATTTCATTGATAAAAATTTTGTTTTGTGTAGTAATTCATACGTAGATTACCATTTAAAAGTTAGGGGTTGGTGAGTTTGTTTAAATCTTTTTGAAATGAGCCTTATGCTCATTAAGGCTTTATTTAACTGGTCAGCTGTAAAACCAGTAATATTATTACATTTTAAAATATTTTTATATATATATATATATATATATATAATATTAAAATGTAATTTATTCCTGTTATGGCAAAGCTGAACTTTCAGCAGCCATTCCTCCAGTCTTCATTGATCCTCACATGATCCTTTAGAAATCATTTTAATATACTGATTTGCTGCTTGAAAACTTTTCTTATTATCAATGTTGAAAATGGTTTTGCTGCTTAATATTTGTGTAGAAACCGTGATGCACTTTGTTTCTAACTTAAATCAATTAAAAAAAATGAAGTACAGCAATGATTTAAAAGTCAACGGGCACCATTTATGCCCATTTGCATGTTCATAACTGTTTTAATTAGATCTACTAGAGTGTTTACATCATTTATTATTAAAAAAAAACCCGAATCACTTTCATATAATGTTCATTGTTGCAGCACCTGCTTTCATCCTCTGTCTGAACGAGGGCTGTCGCTAACGATTATTTTAGTATTCGTTGATTATGTTGATGATTAATCGAGTAATTGGATAATGTTTTTGTGGCAATAAAAACAGACGTAAGTGAACAATAGCCTTTAAAATGACTTAAAATACATAGAACATTTGAGTCAATAATAATTGGTTCAAATAAAGTATCAAAAGCAAGAAATCATATGATTTCATTGAACAACACTGTTAAAATGAATGTAATATACATAATATGGACATGATCAACTTGTACATTATTATGTATTATAACAAATGCCTGCAGAGGGCACCAACTGAGGGTGATTGTTGTTACACTTTACAGTATGATCAAATCCTTCTTTAATATAGGCCAAACAACATTTAATTAAAATGTTCACTTAATCTTACATTTTTGTCATCTAGATAAAAACCCTACAGCCACTGTAGGGCTTTGACTTCGAACTTCGTTATTCGAATATATATACATATATAAAAAAAAGATATTCGAACGAAAATTAGGCAGCCTTTAATATTCGAATCTGTTATGTGCATTTATTTATTTTTGTAAATGGGTTTGCTTGAAACGTTGTTTTCAATTCAAATTCTGAATTTTTTTCACGCCTGGTGAAGTTCTGAATCGCAAGTTCATTCACAAGGCTATTATTGGTCATCTGGGCCAACGTTAGCGTTGTAGCGTCATCATAGGTGACGTTAGCGTCCTGGTTACTGAGTGCCTATTCTGTAAACAAAAACAATGGCAGCGCTAGCGCCTACAAACACGCCTGAGGAGTTCGAAATATACATTCCTGAAAATCTAAAAAGCAAAGTGTTTTCCAGCATGGGGAATATAGTCACAAAGCAACGCTCTTCTCTAGAGCCAGAAACTGAATCACCTTGTCTTTTTGGTGGACAACCTAACAAAGTCTGCAGCCAGATAAACCGTCGTGTTACGGAGAACAACATCCTGAGTGTTCGATTTACATCTCAAAGTGCCTTGTTCTATTGGTAATTGCTGTCAGATCGCTAAACAATGTGTCAGTAATGGCTGGCTGGTAGAATATGTAAACGAAACAATCTGTTATGCTCACATATTGCTGTGCATACTGTTTGTGTTTCCAGGGTTTGATGACAAATAATAATAATAATAATAAAAAAAGAAACATTCGTGACAGTTTGTTTTTTCCTCTGAAAACATCATTGCTTGCCTATTGACATTGAGTGATACACTGCCCTCTGGTGGACAGAACATATTCATATATTGTTATTAAATTTGATAACAATATAGGTCTTACTGAAAGCATTTAATGGTCAAAATATTATTAATAAATATTCGAATATATATTCAAATATTAATAAACAAACAAACTTCGAATATGATTTTTGGGCAGAAGTCAAAGCCCTAAGCCACTGTAATTTCCTGAACAAGAGCATGTGGACATGCTTGCTGCGGTAGTCGGTGTTACCGATGTTACACGATGTTCGGCCATAGACAGGGTGTCCGCGGGCGCAGATCCTTAAGTCTTAAGTCTTAGTCTTATTTTTACTAATGAAAGGTCTTACATTTTCGATGGCAATTTGACTAGACATTTCTAAATGTTTTTCAAATTAAAACTATCTAATTAGCACACTTTTTAATTTACTATTCGTTCTTTGTGGATTTACTCGTTCACATGACATTACGCGTCACATCCGTGGCAGCATTACGTCTGTCTCCTGCACGCGAAACAGGAGGAGAGGAGGAGAAGAAAGTTGGTTAATGTCAGTTCAATTGTAAGTTCATTCTTTATGTGTGTAGTGGTGTGCGATGTGTATTGTCTATTATGATATTGTAATCATTTTTTTACTTTTAACTATGTACGATGGCGCACTGCGAGCTGACATCGCATTTGTCTCTCATGCTTGCTTTCACTGCGTGATGTGTCAGTGCAGTTATTTGGTATGTCCCTAAATGAGTTTTTGTATTATATATATATATATATATATATATATATATATATATATATCATTATGTTGTTATCATACAATATCACATCAGCAAGAGGGCTGTTTTCCTTTGCACAATAGCAAATATTATATTTATTTTATATAACAGTTAAATGAACATTGTGAGTTACATTTTATAAACAATATTGTCAATATTGTTTGTTTTCCCTTTATTTTGCTGACGAGAATTTCAAAATGAAACCGTAGCAGAGTCTCAATGCAACAGACAGCGATGATTTCATGACTGAAATCTGCGTTTTGAACGAATCATTTTAACGATTCAATGAACATGAATGAAATGGGTGGTGATGGCGCAGTGGATAAGACACATGCCTTTGGTGTGAGAGACCCGGGTTCGAATCCACTGTGAGACACCAATGTGTCCCTGAGCAAGACACTTAACCCCTAGTTGCTCCAGAGGCGTGCGACCTCTGACATATAGCATTGTAAGTCGCTTTGGATAAAAGCGTCAGCTATATTATGCTATATTATGAATAAATGTAAATGTAAACAATCACTTGCTTTTCCTGAATGAATCAGCCGTTTGAACAAATTGGTTGATTTTTCTCTACGCGAGAAAATGGATGTGTGGCGTGAGAGTGTTTAAAAAGTGACAATTGCGTGAGTCTCACTGTGAATTCATGAGAGTTGGCAGTAGGGCTGAAACTAACAATTTTAATAATCGATTAATCTGTGGATTATTTTTTCGATTAATCGATGAATCGAATAAAAAATTAACTAATAAAAAGGCATTCATTTCCAACCCTTTATTCAAAAACAGAACTGACAGTTCAAATTCACAGTACAAAAAATCTTTAGAAAGTGCACAAACAGGTTGCTCCTTGAACATCCCTGAGGTGTTAAAGCAGCGGTTCTCAAAGTGTGGGGCGCACCCCACTGGTGGGGATTTGAGACGTGACAGATGGGGATGGACAGATGCCAAACGGGAGGAAATTTTCCTTTTTTTTTAGTCGGAGGCAGCCCTTGTTCCACAAATTTTCGAACCAGCCAGCCATTCTGGTTTGAGTGAGCGACCCTGAGCGGAATGAGCGAGCGGAGGAATATTCAGAAATGCGCGCTCCGCTCACATGCTCTGATCGGAACAAAGGAATATTAAAATAATTAGTTAGGAAAAGTTAGGCATTTTTATTGCCAATCTGCCAAAAAAGTTCTTACCAATAGCTTTTTTTACTATGTGTTCCTATAGGTGTCTAGTAACACCTCCCAATTTATCCACGGCCAAATCCTCGGGGAAATGCCTGGGGATGCAATCAAAGTTGGGGTGCCAGAGGGCCTGGGTAAAAATAATGTTTTTTTCTTTCTTTTTTTTCTCCAAACTTAGCTTTTGAGATGCCTAACTAGGGGGTTTTAGGGGTGCTGAATCTATCCCAGCCAATAGTTTTGAGTAAAAATGACTCCAAGTCCATGCAAAAAGCATAAGACTGGTTTTATTGAACAATTACGAAACAAAACTTATTAAATCAGTTTAAAATAAAAAAAAAACTCATCCAACTCCCCTGCATCTCTCTCACTCATGTTATCATCTGGCTGGTTGATGTTCTGGCAAGAGTTACCATGACAGTTCCCACAAACAGAAATGCACTTGACTCCTTGCTTTTTACAGCAGCACCTGAGAGTGTCACAGTTGCTGCTGACAAACTTCAGAAGGTAGTCTGGTGCAATGGGATCTGTTGTAGGGACTGGTGCATAACCTTGTTCTCCTTGTTTCCATCCATACTCAAGGACATCCAGTGATGGACTTTGAAGCAGTAGCCAATCTCTGGTCTGGAGATATGCCCACAGAGTGCTGTGCAGCAGCTCCTGTAGTCGGAGGCAGTTTCTCAGGCTTGATGCTCCCGGCTGCTGCCCGCTTGCTGAAGATATCAAATCTTAAGTCTTCTTAATATTCAGGTGGATTTCCGCAGAATATGAGCTTGAACAGTTCGCAGCCAGCTTTGATGATATCACTTTTCTTGGCTCTGATGTCATTGAACACATCCATGGCCCCATCTGCTTTGTCAGTCTTGTAGAGCTTGGTGAGCAAAGTTGGTTTGCTAAACCCAGATTGACTCCATTTATATTTTTTTTCGGAGTAGATCTGAGGCTTGCCAATTACTTGACCTTGTGCTTGGTTTCCATTGTATCCATAACAGTTTTTCCATCCATCTTGGCCTGTATGGCTCTGCCAACCTCTGCCTGATCAGCATTGACTGAGTCCCCAGTAGTGCTGCTGAACCTCGTCGAGAAAGATACAAGGGTATTCCTGTCCCGTATGGAATCGAAGGGGTTGACTTCCGCCAACTATGGCGTTAACAGCATCATTGACTTTCTCCATTTGGGCTCTTGTGACGTCTGTGTGGATAGGTCCCCCACGTTTGTTCATTACTCCTTCAAGCTCCTGGTGAATGAACGAGAATTGGTTCAGTGTCTGAACCCAAGACTTGTGAGCAGATTTGTTCCGGAACCGCCCTCTGCTTAAACCGCCTGAGGATTTAGCCTCACACATGAGTGTGGTTTCTATTGTGATGTCAGTCCATATGCCTGACCACTCATGGTCTGAGAACCAGACTACATGGTTGCCATACACGGTGTACTTGGATAGAGTTTCTTGGAACATGGGAGAGTCCTGTCGCTGCTGCATTAATTGTACATAGAGTCTTGCTTTGCATACTGATGGTGGCCTGCTGCTGCAAAGGTGTTCAGCATTCCAATTATGCAGCTGAGGTGACCTGTGTGGTCTGGGACACGCTCACTCCTGATAAATACCTTGATGAGGTTGATTCTCCCATAGTACCAGACCCAGAGTGCAGCTTTCCTTCCTCCATGGGTCAAAGTTTTCAACTTCTCCTCAATCCTCTCCTTGAATACAGTGACTAACCTTGGGGTGTCCATGGAATCTGTTAGAGATAGACAGTTTGAATTGTATTACTAAATAATAAGATAAAATATAATTCTGCATACTCTGAGATAGGTTTAGACTTAAAGATTAAGGAAATGTCAAATTACCTCTTTTCATTTCTTTTGCAGTCCTGATGAAGTTCTCCATGTCTTTATACTCCTGCTCGCTGAACACAACATCTTTCAGCAGAAACTTGATTTCCATTACACGAGAGTAGATGTTAAAACTTCATTCTGATTTGTACTCATTTGTCTTTGCTTTCGCAAAGACAAGCACCAAGACGTAGCTTTAAAGTAACCTATGCTTCTCCATCCATTTACGCTTCTTTCCAAATGGTGATGTGAATCTCCTCCTGTCTGGTGTTAATAGCTGCAGTGTATTTGCACACACAACGGCTGCAACCACAGTGCGGTCCCCTCATGACAACCGTCTGGATTGAGCAGAGTAGGGGACATCTCTAGGGTCTTCAAGTGGGCACCTTCCGTCCTCTGTTTCGTCGACTAGCCCATCACGACACCTCAAGAGGGCTCGACAGTGACTCTGGCGTCCCAGAGTCACCCCCCTCCGTCCCCCACTCAACTCAGCCCAGCTTACTGACCTTTACATCCCTCCTGCTGCTGAGGCTGCTCCTTTGACCTAACCACAGTCTCTCACAACCTCTCCACAATCCGACCATACGCGCCAACCCATTTGACTAAGGCTGTCGAGCCCCACTGCGGACGTTAAAGCGGTCAGTGGCAACGGTTCCGTATGGCATACTAACGCAAAACACAATATCCAAACACCAATCCTCATTAACGCAAAATACACAGGAACGTAATAACTGTAATTACTATGCAAGCTATACAAATAAACCAACAGACTCATCAAATTTTCAAGAATTTTTCAAAACCGTAGCATGGCGGCCTGTACACAGCCAGCCAGTCTCTTTCCGTCTCAACCACAGCCAGTTGCTGCTCCTCTCTGCTGCTTCAGATAAGTTCTTTACTGTGCGACGAAACTCTTGGCCACTGAATCCGACGTCTCTGAGGAACCGGGTTGTGGAGTGTGCCACAAATCCTCGACAACCCACTTCCACTGGATAAACCCGGACTCTCCATCCTCGCTGTTCTGCTTCAGTGGCCAGCTGAGCATACCGCAGTTTCTTCCTCTCATATGCCTCATCTACAGCAATCTCCCATGGCAATGTTAACTCTATCAGTTGAACAATGCGTGCTGATCCAGACCACAAAACAATATCTGGTCGGAGGTTAGTGGTGGCATCTCAGGTGGAAAAATAAGCCGTTGATCAAGATCAGCCAGCATTTTCCACTCCCTAGCAGCTTCCAGTTGTCCTGAGCAAGAATTGGTTTTAACACCTTTTCTTGGTGGTTGCTCACCTGGGCGGAGGAATATTGTCTTCTGTGTGTAATGTTTTGCTAGAACAGGTGGCAACTGATTGGTCATGTTACGCTTGTCTTCTAATGCTAAAGCCAAACATTGGAGTACTTGGTACTTAATAGCCACCTTACATCCTGTCAAAATGTGCCTTAATGTGGCAATGTTCATCACAAAGGAAAAGAGGGATCCTCTCCTACCCAGAGGTTTAGGTTCTGTGGTGATGGGAGAACATCATATGTTGACCTTATAAGGAAACTGATCCTACTCTCTTCCATTGACCAAAGGTCTTACCAGCCCATCTTGCGTTGTTCCACACTCTCCCATCTCATCCACTCTCTCTGCTTAGCCTGGGAAAAGGCCTTTATACACCTCATTATCTTCTCCTGCTTTCGCAACTCGTTGACTACGAGCTTCCTCCTTTGAGCAGGTGCTGCCTTGTGCCAATTAGGAGGAGCTAAACTGAGTCCAAAACACCCTCTTCCATGCTGTACCTGCCCCACGATATCACCAATTTGAAGGGCAGCCTTTGCCTCTTCCACAGATTTCTTTGCTGACCACTTTCTACCAGTTTTTAACACAGGTGCTGCCTCCCTTACACATTTGTCGCGTGACTCTACTAAGTTCATTTCCAGTCTGACCTTGGCGCACTTAAACTCCTCAGTTAAAGCAGAGACTGGCAGCTGCAATATTCCTTCACTATAAAGTCCCACTCTGCTGAGGCAGCGTGGAACTCCCAACCATTTCCTGATATATTAACTTATTAACGCTTCCAGCTTATCCATTGTTGTCAAAGAAAACTCGTACACAGTCAGTGGGCACAGCAACCTCGGCAGTAGACCAAACTGAAAGCACCAGAGTTTTAGTTTCCCTGGTAAAGCGCAGCTGTTAATGTTCTTCAACCCTTCCACTGCTTGTTGTCTAACTTCTCCCACTCGAACTGTGTCCTTTAGATCCCCATCGTACCATCTCCCAAGACTCTTCACTGGCTTCTCAGAAACTGTTGGTATTGCCTCACCATTAATGAAGAATGTTTTATCTACCACCTTGCCTTTAATTATCGAGATGCTCCTTGATTTAGAGGGCTTAAATTGCATTCGTGCCCATTCAATGTTATCGGTTAACCTGCCCAATAACCGATTAGTGCAGGCTACTGTTGTAGTCATGATTGTCATGTCATCCATGTATGCTCTGATTGGTGGTAGTCGCATCCCAGAAGCCAAGCGCTCTCCTCCTACTACCCATTTTGATGCCCTAATGATTACTTCCATTGCTATGGTAAAAGCCAGTGGAGAAATTGTGCATCCTGCCATTATTCCAACCTCTAAGCATTGCCATGTATTGTTGAATTCTGGAGTTGAGAAACTAAATTGTAAATCTCAAAATAGGCTTTCACTAAATTTGTTATCGACATCGGTACCCTGAAAAAATCAAATGCTGCCCATGGAAGCTCATGTGGCACTGAACCATATGCATTAGCCAAATCCAGGAATGTCACATGGAGTTCCGTCCTCTCCTTTTTAGCTGATTTAATTCGTTGCCAGATAACATTGATGTGTTCCAAGCATCCTGAGAACCCTGGAATGCCTGCTTTTTGAACTGAAGTGTCAATGAAGCCATTCTTTAATAGGTAGGTAGGGCTGGGTACCTTGTTCGATACTTTTTAGGTAACGACCGAATTGCCTCTATACTATCGAGTACCAAAAAATGACATGTTGTTCGGTTCCAGATTTCGATACTTAAGGAGTTAATTCGTCAACGTCAGTGCTCAAACAAATACATATGAAATGCACATACACGCAAACTCTACACACACAAGACGCGCTGAACTCTCCGCGCACATACTATATGAGACGCGCGCATGCACGCACAAACTCTCCACATCCACACGCATACTTATGAGACGCGAGCACACCATAGACTGTAAAAAAATCGGAGCACACGCACACAAACTCTCCGCGCACATATTCATATGAAATGCGAGCACACACACATAATACCTTAAAGATGTGGAAAAGTGTGGGTGCATTTCTCCAGGCTCGATGATAGCAGTGCGCGATGCAGTTTTTGCGGTAAAATAATTGCTGCAAAGACCGTTACCACGACAAATATGATGAAGACCTTGACAGTGCACAGGGTAAACATAAAAGTTGCTCAGAATTTTTTTTCAGTAAGGAATAAAATGCATTAAAGTTATCAAAGGTGACATCAAAACATGTGTAATGTTACAAAAATATTCGTTTTAAAATAAATGCTGTTCTTTTGAATTTTTTTTTTTTATCAAAGAATCATGAAAAAATGTATCACAGTTTCCAAAATATTAAGTAGCAAACTGTTTTCATATTTCTGAAGGGTAATGTGACACGGAAGTAATGATTTTGAAAATTCAGCTTCGAATTCAATTCATTACAATAAATTACATTTTTAAATATGTTCAAATAAGATTTTAAATTGTAATACTATTTCACAATATTACAAGTTTTACTGTATTTTTTATTTAAAAAAATCAGCTTTGGTGAGCATGAGCTCTTTATAAAAAATTGTTGTTCCTTTGCTTTTTTTTGTTACTTTTTGCACTGGCTAAGGAGCATGAGTCAAACTGAAAAAATAAAACCAAAGTTTTTCTGAGGTAATGTGTTATGTAATCTTGTTAAAATGGATTTCATAAAATTGGTATCGAAAAAAGTATTGTTAGGAACCGGTATCGAAACTGAGTTATCGAAATTGGCACCGGATCGAAAGATTTTGAACAATACCCAGCCCTATAGGTAGGTTGACAATCTCTGAGCAATAATGCTGAAGAAAATCTTACCTTCAACGTTTAACCCTCTGGGGTCCAAGGGGTTTTTGGGGTCCATGAGATGTTCTGACATGCCCTGACATTTGTGCTTTTTTCAGTTGGTTATAAACATATTAATGGCAAAGGTGTAATTACACTCTATTTAGCACAAACAGGGCTACCATAATATGTGAGCAACATGTATGTACATGTTTGTACTTTTGAGGGAATATTGTTTATGCATGGTTATTGAAAAAACTAAAAACTAAAGTTTCTGAAATAAGGCCACAAAACACATACTAAATATGTGTCAATAAGATTTTTGACTAATGGATGTCGTTGCCTAGAGTTTTTTCTTCAAAATGATGTGAAAATCATCCTGCCTAATCATTCACATAAAACAATACATTGATTTAAATTTTGTAAGACACTTTTTGTTTGGAAAGGCAATATGCACAAGAGGCGTCAACGATTTCAATACCATCATGCATATTTAGTGGTTCACACCTGAGGAGACAATGGGGCCCGCATACTTAATGAGCCATTCATTCAGGTGTGTCACTGAGCCACAAGAAAGAATGCAAGAGCAAAATATATGTGTGTGTGTGTGTGTGTGTGTGTGTGTGTGTGTGTGTGTGTGTGTGTGTGTGTGTGTGTGTGTGTGTGTGTGTGTGTGTGTGTGTGTGTGTGTGTGTGTGTGTGTGTGTGTGTGTGTGTGTGTGTGTGTGTGTATATATTTTTTTTTTTATATATATATATATATATATATATATATATATATATATTCTAGCAAATTCAGGGTTCCCACGCGTCCTGGAAAACCTGGAAAATGAAAGACCAATTTTCCAGTCCTGGAAAACACATGGAAAATGGGAAAAAAAGTAAAATGTCCTGGAAAATTTTGTGTTGTCCTGGAAAATAATTTTCCCTCCTTGTGGATGAACGCAAACGGGTTAAACATTTTACGCATGAATGTCTGTTTTCAGCTGCCTTCAAAGGGTAATATTGGGCTGAAGCGCTTGTCTGCTTTCATTTCTGCATGTAGCCAGCACAGCGCCCCACGTGACACAAACCTGCCAATATGTACGCATTTTGCGTAGCAAGTACGCAATTTGACATCTCAGTATGTAGGACTTGCCCCTGTAAACTACGGACATGTGACAACACGATGCAGCAGCGTGGTGAAGCACTTTCAGCTAATCATTGTAGAAAAGCGGAGAATAACGAGTCTACCGAACCTACAACGTAACATTCCCGTCCCTCTCCTCCTGCCCTCTGCCTGAATGTTCCCCATTCGCTGCAGTTGGGCTTAAAAAGGTAAACTGTGTGTGTGTGTAGGCCTGTCGCTATAGTCAATAAATCAATTAATCGCACGATAAAAAAATGAGCTCGATAATCTTTCCGGTCGCAATAATTTCCATTTGCATGCTTGTGTGTTTTCCTCGTCTCTCTCTACCAAAGAGACTGGATGACAACTCTCGGTTTCTTAGCGTGAACTAGAGCTTAGATTCTCTGCCCGAGCCCGAACTTGAGCCCGCGGGCCGATATTTCCCGACACTATCCTCGGGCCGGGCCCTTGATCTAGAGACGTACGCACTCCCAACGCAATAGAGTGCGGCGCGGCACTAGATTTGATGGCCGAGTGCGGGCGCGGCCGGTAATGCACTCACTCTGTGTGTGCGGATTACGGGAGAATAAAACGCAGGGATGCAAACAGCGCGCTTTTCGGCGCCTCACGCTTTTTTCACTTCAGTTTGGGTGACTTGGGTCTGAGACTGAGAGGGTCTTATTATAATTTCACAAAGTCATCTGAAGCCATTCCATAGCTTAATGTGAGGGACAGAAGTCTATTTACATCATTAAATTAAAGTTTACGGAAACTCGTAAGAAACTCGGAGAAAGTACAATAGAGAAAGATTGAGATGAATAACCATTTAAGCAATATCTGGTTAAATGTACAAAATATAAGGTACAATTGTAGAAAATAGCAATTCTCCAAAGCTTGGGATATATGATATATACCGGTATTTTACCCTAGTTTGTCAGAATATTTTACTTCAGATCCATTTCATACACCAGTAGGCTAAATGGATTTTGCATTTAAACACATTTAGCTTTACAAAAGGTCTATCCATTTCAGCAATATAATTGACAAAAACGGTTACAAAGATTTGATAAATCAAAATAATTTAGAGTCAAAAACACATAACTCATCAGTTTATGCCATTATGTATACCAGATGCGTAATGTGCCTTGGTGCGGGCAGATGCAATTAATTTAGAATTCCGATAATAGTTAATATTTTCTAACGTTAGTGACTGACTGCGAATACAGCTTGACTGTGAGAGTTTGGACTTTTAAACTGATATCAGCAAGTAAAATAGCAGTGTATGAACTAAAGTAGAGAATAACTTCTGTTTTAGTAGTGTGGCATTGCAAGTAGAGGAAAGCAGGTGGCATTGTGAAAGACAACAATCTTTGCACAACTATAATACAGAAATAACGGTATAGGTACAATATCACATTTGTTTCAAAATATATCTCGATATGATAATATCGGTATATAGCCCAGCCTTAGTTGTGATAACTTGATTCGCACTGTAGCAGCTGAAAAAGTCTTGAAAATGTCCTGGAAAAGTCCTGGAAAATCATTTCAAGAAAAGAGTGGGAACCCTGAAATTGGTTCACAGTTGGAAGCATCTCTTTTTTTATATATTTTTCCATGTCTAGTAATTGTGCAGTTAATTCTCATACTGTATTTTCAGTTTTGGAATATGTATCCTCTCCCCAAATTTGTCACTAATAAAACTCAATAAAAATTATTTAAAGAAAAGGCTTATATTACCTTTTACTAGTTTGTTTACATATACCTTGTAAATATAGTTTTTTTATTAAAAAGGTTACAATTACAACAACAATTCAAGTGCAATCTTTCTTTGTAAAAACTAAAGTATACATTTTATCATACATATTTTGAAGATGAACGAAGGTCTTACGGGATTGGTACAGCATGGGGATGAGTAATTAATGACTTAATTTTCATTTTTGGGTGAACTAATAACCCTTTAAGGATTCATTACTTGGATATAGCCTAGGCTACATTGGAACAAACACATAATATTATATTATTTGATTACTTTATTTTTGACAAAACGTACTGTAGGCTATTTAACATATGAGCAAAAATTGGCAAACAAAAGCTTATTTGAGGTGGCAAATATTTTACAGTAAAAATTTATAATCTATCCAAAACTAGTCAACGAAATGTTGTCTTTCATATGTCTGTAACATAGGTCTTTCTTTTATATAAGAAATATAAATGTTAATTTGCAGTTTAATACGTTGCTTATACAAATACATTTTATTTCAACATATTTCAGTCGATTTTTACTCATCTCAGTATAGCAATATAGTTTGCTAAAAGCGGGTCATTCATTCACACACAGAAACGCGATTCAAATTTAAACTGTCTTGTTGCAAGTTGTGGTAAACAGCGCATCTCTGCCGTTCATTCATTCACACACAGAAACGTGATTCACCTGAGATTAAAAAAACTTACTACAGTATTCCTCTGCTCAGCTGAATCTGTTGCTCCTCGAAATACCAGCACTTCTGAGGTAAAGTTCAAAAGAACAGTATTTATCTGAAATAGAATATTTTGTAACACTACCGTTCAAAACTTTGGGGTCAGTAAGTATTTTTATTTTATTTTTGGGGGGAAATAAATAAAATAAATCAATACTTTTATTCATCAAGGAGGAATTAAATTGATCAAAAGTGACAGTAAGGACATTTATAATGTTTCAAAAGATTATATTTCAAATAAATGCTGTTGTTTTTAAACTTTCTGTTCTTCAAAGAATCCTAAAAAATGGTACACAACTGTTTTCAACATTGATCATAATCATAAATGTTTCTTGAGCATCAAATCCTCATATTAGAATGATTTCTGAAGGATCACGTGACTGAAGACTGGAGTAATGATGCTGAAAATTCAGCTTTGATCACAGGAATAAATAATATTTTAAAATATATTAAAATCGAAAACAGTTATTTGAAATTGTAATAATATTTCACTATATTACTGTTTTTGTTTGTTGCTGTATTTTTAATTAAATAAATAAAGCATTGGTGAGCATAAGTGACTTCTTTTAAAAACAGTAAAAATCTTACCGACCCCAAACTTTTGAATGGCAGTGTATATATATAATCCAAATATAAATGAAAGTCAAAAGCACATTTTTAGTACATACTCATGCCTGGAAACATATCCTGTTCAAATAGGCTATATGGGCCACTCTACAGAATTTGTTCAAAGTTAGTTGTAAACATCTTGAAAAGAAAATTGTCTTTTCCCATACATTTCTTATAAAGTATTCTTTTTAAAAGTACCCTTACATTAGAACAAATACTATAATAACATCTTAGTTGATGAGTTTATTTTTGACCGAACATACTATATATTTACATATGAGCAGAAACTGGCCAACAAAAGCTTATTTGATGTCTATTTTAGAATTAAAACGTTATAATCTATCCAAAAACTATAAAATGTTGTCTTTCATATTTCATCTGTAACATAAACAACAGCATCCATCTGTGCACTTAATTCATTCACACAGAGAAACGTGATTCAAATTTAAACAGTCGTTTTGCGTTTACAGACACTATATTCCATATCGCGATTAGAACAAAGCAAAAGAATAAAAAACGTACTCACAATTCTCGGCTAGATCTGTCGCTCCTTGAAATGAAAATAAACCAGCACATGTTCTGAGGTAAATGTCCCAGGATTATTCCTCACACAGCCTCGCAAGACGAAATACAAATACATTAATCTTATGATTACATTTGTTGTGTTATCGCGTTTATGAGGGGCGTTGACACGTTTGCATGTGTTGCTTCAGATCATTTGCGTCTGAATATCTGCCGTAGGCGTGTCACATTAGCAGAATAATGAGCTGAGAGAACGATAATGAGATCGGCTGACACCTCTCTTTTTTTATAGATTAGATAAACAGAGAATATTTATTTTAGTTTTGAATTAGATATTTTAAAAGTACAAACTTAAATGATTATAAAAAGATATATTGCTCATGCTTGGGTGAATAGTATTCGCTGAGTTTTGTTTAAGTTTAGAGACGTGCTCCAGAAAAAAGTAAACGGAGACAGAGAGGCAGAAAGCACACCCTGTTTATTTTCTTTATTTTACAAAAGTACAATGTTTTATTTTTTCGATTGTAAGTGGACACATAAAAAAGTACACATTCAACAGTTTATTTTTTTTATATTTCTTAAGTGTGTATGACCAAAAATGACAGAGTATTTTAAGTCTATTTTCCTGCTATGTGAAAAAAATCTAGCAAAACGCGCCGGCGCGTTTGTCGACCCCAGAGGGTTAAATGTGAAAGAGGACGAAACTGACTGATGCTTGTAGCATCTTTTTCTTTAGGTACAAAAGAATTATATTATAATAATTGCCACTGGTGCAAGGAGGTGAAACCGGATGGCCTTAGCATAAGCCCTTCCTGAGAGAATGTGTTCTGCAGTGTTGCTGCCTGGGTAAACTAGCTGTATCAGCTCTTGCAGCCCTGAGTCTGCCATAATAACCCCGATAGAGCCCAGGAAACTTTTCAGGAGATGAAACCCTCCTAGTCTTGTGATGATGGGCAAGTCAGACTGGAGAACTATCTGAGTTGCTTTCAGCCATATTAGCATGTCAAATGTGATGACAGCAGGAGACTGACCACTGCGTATGCACTCCATTAGAGTAGTGTAGATAGTGTTGTACTCATTTGGGTCACCCTCAGTGATTGGAAGAACTCAATGAGGGACTTACTCTTGCATTCAGTTTGGTGTATGGATTTCATGAAGCCATTCCAGTTGGGATGATCAAATGTGGGGTTTTAATTCTTGATAGCCCATCCTGCCATCCAAGCAATGTCCCCTGACTTCAAAGCTTGAGGGTCTTGGTGGAGATCAGCTATGGGAACCAACTGGATGTCTGCCAATCCTGCTCCTTTTTTTTTTGTACAAAGGACAGTATTTTCACCTCTGTTGCTTTGAGAGTTGCTGCCTTTTCCTCAAGTTACACTGATTATGCCCATTGCATGGAATACTGTTTTTCCCTGTAGTGACACAATGTTGAGATCTCTATTATCGCCAAGCCATTGATAAACAGTACTTTCTGCTGAAACAAAGATGGCAGGGGTTTGCTGATTTTCTTTATGCATTCCAGCACCACTCTCCTCTTGCTCCTCTGGCTGTTCTGCGGATAGCACTGTATCAACCTCTGCTTCCTCAACCTCCACAGCTCCTCTACCATCCTCATCTGTGATTATGGTATCCTGGTCCATGCTACCACATCCGTTTTTCACGTTCAAGTAACAATACTTGTAGTGATGGTGCTCAACATATGATTCAGAGTATCCTAAGTGATGAATACGGTCAATCAACCACTTTGATCCAAACATGTGGTCAAGCTGAATCGTGAGTCCGAGTTGGGAGGGCAGCACTCCTGATCGAGGGCGGTATGCTTTCAGCAGATTCTGCCCCTACATTGCCACCTTTTCATCTGTTTTTACAACTGCCTTCAGCAACTGCTTGAGACTGTCAGGAATCAGAGCAAGTTAGCTCTGTGTATTGGTCATGCTGTCTACTGAGGTGTACTGCTTTGTGTCAAGTGGAGATCTTGCCAAGTCTCCACAGATTAGATGAATGGCAGTGGAAATTGTGAGCTCTTTAAGTGCAGCATCACCAATGGTCTGTAAGGGGTTGATGACCTGTTGATGGTACTCTCCGAGGATTGCATTTGTAGTGTCTTTCAAGCACACAATGTCGCCTCTTCTCTCATCTGATGTGAAGTAGAGAGACTCCTCATAATGTCCCTGAAGCTTCTTTTTCAGATACAGCCGTCCATATGTGAGACTTTTCTCCTCCGTGGGATCAAGTTCTACCATCTACATGTGGATCTCAGTGAGACTTGTTACACCATGCTCCACTATTTCATCCATCCATTTGCACAGTTTCTCAAACAGCAACTGTCTCTCTTCATCTATAGGCCGTCCAACCTGAGGGGGGAAAATACTACTTTTAATTTAAATGATGGCTTCAGAACATTCTCTACAGAGTCTGGAAAAAATATATTACCTCAGAGTTTGTAACTGGGCTCTCAAACTGGGACTTGCACCAAAGATGATACAATGCCTCTTATATACTAATATACCAAGTCTATTATTCCGGATAGGCGGCCAGCAACTTCAACTCCCCAGGTATCTCCTCGTCTCACAGCTGTTTCCATCAATTTCCTTTTCAGTCGGTCCTGGAAGCGATTGTCAGGTGCACGATACAACTTCCAGGCTCTGTCTGGGTTATAGCCACATACATGATTTACTTTGAAAAAAAAAAAGACCTTTAAAACTATTCATGAGAACAGAGCAGACAGGTAACTCACAAGGGTATTTTTCCAGCATTCCAACATTGATGCCCTTATTGCAGAGGATGCAAACATCATGGTAGACCAGGTGTGCTGATGGGGTTTGGGATGTGGAGCTGCCAGCACTTGAAGTACTTGGCCCAGACAGTACCCTGCGTCTTTTCGTCTTGTCTGATCGTTGGTCCTGCATATCTTGTCCTATGGATGGATGAAAGACAATTTTATGAAGTTTTTATTCATGCCACAACATGTATTGGATTAAGGGGGTTAATTGAAAGGATTGATTGACAGAGAGTGGCAACAACATTCACTGAATAAAAAAATATAAAACCTGTATGATTCGCAATGTATACACTTCTCGAACGATGGCACAGCTCGGTTCTGCAATCCAAATGGTACTTCAGCTTGGGGTCATCTCCATCTTTCCATTCCTCATGTAGTCTTTTGATCAGCATTGCATCATCTACGATCTCAGAATAAGATAATAGCTGCTGATAACCTTTGTGAGTGACTTTTGAGAGTTTTTGCATCTCAGTCCCAGGACCACTACGGATGAAGCACCTCAAACCATGGCAATTTGTGGTATCCTCTTCCATACTGTCCTAAATTACAAGGCAGCTCGGTGAAAAATTTCTCTTTTTTGACTACTCAAACATATCATGCAGAATAGGTCCATACAGCCACATTAATAGATTGTGTAACTATGAACAATAATCTCAATTTACAACACAATCAATATTGAAATATTGATCTGTCATATTTAAACTATGAATCTTTGGTAAAGAATGGATTAAGGCTGCACAATCGAATTTCTAATCTCGATTACGATTACGGATGCCACGATTACGTAATCGTTTAAAGCCGCGATTTACAAAAGAAAATCCACTCTGCGTGTGTGTGTTTAGAGCATAATTATGTTATGAGAGGTGAATCACGAGTCATCACGACTACTTCAGAAAACCCAGCACAATATGACATACCAGGCAGTGACGTATGTGTACGCTGAAATAAAAAGTCTTTCACCTCAGAAAAACAGACTTTACTGTCCTGTCAGGCGCTATACTGTGCTCGTAGCGCGCACTCTTCAATCACTATATATAAAGTGCAAAAAAAACTACGAGCATGCAACGTTGTTACAATATAGATTAGTAAGTCACGAAATAAAAGTAAAAACCAATAAATCACGTGTTAGCTGAGAGGGATTTGCATGCAGGTATGATTTTCATTCTATTCATTAACAGTTCTTTTGTTAGTATTGTGTATTCACCATGGTAACTGTTGTTTCCATAACCCCAAAATGCCACTTTATTTTCACTTTGTATTTTTTATATTTTTAAATGACTGTGGTGGCTCATATCAATATTGTATTAAGAAAAACTAGTTTGGGACTGCTATTTAATTGCTTTAGCATAGTCCTAATGTTTATCTATTAGTAGTCTTTACTATTAGTCATATTCTTACAATTTATGTGTATGTTAAGTAAAGGGGGGCAGTACTTGTGTGTGTGTTAACACTTTTTGTGTAAACATGTATTATAATATGCCTATATATATGTGTGGGTATATAATTTTTATTTATTTATTTTATTATTTAGATGCAACTTTTACTTTTTACTATACTGATACTACTTGTTACTTCAATAAATTGGAACATTTTAAGCTTGTTGCTTATTTCATTAGCATTGTGTTGGGGCGATGGGGGAGGTGGGGCTTGAAAATTCCCCTTTGTCCAAAGTGGGGAATGACCGAAAAGTTTATGAAGCACTGTGTTAAAGTAATAATAAAAAAATGGACTAACACAAAAAACATACACATGTATGCTTTACATCTGCCAAATATATAGGCCTTTTAAAAATAAAGTGCGCAAAAAGATGTCTATTTTTGTTTAGAGGGACCTGAGCTGTCAGAACAATAAATAATTTATAAAAAATAAAGAAAAATTCAAATCAGAAAACTTGACAGGATTTGTTTGAATGTCAGAAATTGTTCTCTACACTACACTCACACACACTCACAAACTCTCACACTCACAGATGCACACTAGGGCTGAACCCGAATATTCGTTCGGTGGGTTGGTATTCGATTTTCAATTTCTGGATTCGAATATTCGGGGGAATTATTATTTTTTTCCCGCACACCTGGGATCCCCCTCGAAACGGTTCTCATGTGCGCTTGAAAATGTTTAAACTATAAAATCTGCCGAAATACAATACTCTTTTTTACAATTATCTTAGCTTAGCCATTTTTATTAGGATGGACAGTTGAAGGAACCCAACCTTATTATATAATATATTTGCTTATTCTTAGCCTACTAAAGTCTTCCCTGCACCTGGAGTTTTCTCGGTCTAAAGCGCACAACTGCAGCTTGTTTTTTGGGTTAAGCTGCGTTGCTTTGACATTGTGGAAAATAGAATGTGGAAAACAGAATAATAGAAACTAAATGTATTAGCCTTTTTTACTCGTTATTTAGGGCTGTGCTGGTAAACTTGCCAACGCACCACCGCGGCTGAGAAGCACCGGCGGTGGTCCGCAAAAACAATTTTGTTTTGTATGTGAATGCTGTTTAACTGTATTACATGAATATTATGACATGGGTGAAGCACAAAGCATTGCTTACAAAATAAACAATAGGTTAACAATTAAATGTTACATCGCAGCCTTGGTCACATTTGGATTCATGAGGAATGAGAGAGTTGTGCGTGAGCTCATAAAAATGTTTTGTCGCCTTTGTATTCTTGTCTCCTGATTATCAGTATTTAATAATATTCAATTAGTTATTCCACAGGACATGGAATCTCTTGTTTCTTTTCCCAAATCCTCACTCACGTCTCACCCATTTTTGCAGAGAATTATAAATGTTTCTTCCCTTGTTTCCCTTTTAATTAGGGCTATTATATTCGCATTCTTTACTGTGTTAGCCTAAAGTAGGAAAAAACGCTGTAGGACAGGTAGCCTAACTTTTTACTTGCATGTCAAATTCTTTTTAACACAGCTTGTGCTTGTTATTAGACTTGGTAAGGCACGTCAAATTTATTTGTAAAGAGTGTTTCACACACACGTGTGATTTTTAGTTTCGATTTCTCTGGCAGCGCAAAATCAAACATAGCCTAAATGTCTTGACACTGAGGAAGATAAAATTCACTATTTTACAACAAGTAGAAAACATGAAGATATTAGAAAAGAGATGGTCTCTTTCCTGTTCGTGTTCCATATCCCTGATCCCTCTCAAAGCACAGAGCGGTAGGCTTAGGCTATATCATGCGTCTTTGTGTGGAAATATAAAACGAATTTAAAAAAAATTACTTTATTATATTATTTAAGTAGCCATTATTTACTGATTTTTATTTCAATGCTTTACAGGCATTAGTGTATTGTTTCATTGACGTAAGTGCTCAAATAAACACGCATGTCTGTTACGAAATGGATGTTTGAGCCTCGTTTATTATTATTTTTTATTTCCCTCCGATGCTTCGAATATTCAACGTTGATTACTACGGAAGCTTCGTAGCTCAAAAAATGGTATTCGAATCAGCCCTAATATATATATATATATATTAGAGGTGGGCCATTATCGGCGTTAACGTGAGACTCTTATCGGGCAATAAAAAAAAATATTGCCGTTAATCTATTCTCAAAGTTGGGTTGGGATCATAAAATAGCTTATTCGAATATCGTTATATTTTCGCGCAATTCCAATGTGTAGCCTAGTATATTTGACATTATTGACGCCGCGCCCACTGTCACAGATCGGGCAGCAGGGTATTTTCCTGTCAGGGACACAAGGTGTATAGCCTGCTTTTACATGTTACGTTGGGCGACGTTCCTCTGAGTTTATTCCAAGCGCGCTGTATCTTTTTATGGGCATGAGCGATGCTCAATTTACGAATTAATCACTATTTTGAGTCGATTCCCTTCAAAGACTTCATCAAACAAGTTAGCAGATCTGTCTAAATCGGTTTGCGAATCAGTCTGAATGATCTGTTCAGTTCCTCACGCACTGAATCGTCTGAAGCGCGTTCAATCACACTCGACTCGGATTCGTAACAGGAAGATTTAAGAACATCCAAGAGCGTTGGATGAAGTGGCCGTGGATCTACAGTTTAGTCTAGTGAAAGCAAATCTGCAAATGCATCATATTTTTGCCAGCGATGAAGATCTTTATTAGTTGATCATTTTCGTAAGCTGTCTGTGAATTAATGATTCCACAGGACGATACATCCGATTTCATTTCATTTAGGTAATACATTTTACAACCAAACAGATTATTACGCCACGATAGCACTACTAAAAAGTATGACATTATCCGTTTTTTGGACATATATATTAATTTATAGGCTACAAAAAAAACGCTTCAGAGCGTCGGCGCACTGGCAAAGGTTAACAGGTTAATAAATAAGCTACCATTGTGTACAGTTTATGAAATGAACACCTCCTTTAAAAAGGAGGAGGCTATTGCAGGTAAAGGCAGGTTCCCATAAAATCATTATGACATATGACATTATTTTTTGATCTAACGAGCATCTGGTTTGGCGATGCAAAAACGGACTGTAGCTACGTCGTGCTTATTGTTTTTGTCTTCTTCCAATTAGCCTACTATGTTAAAAACAAACCACGAAAACATGTTACTTGTTCAATGAATAAACAGTTTGTTTGATGACAAATCGCTAAATATGAAATTGCCCTCCCTTTCTGTCATTGTGTGTGTGTGAGAGAGAGAGAGAGAGAGAGAGAGAGAGAGAGAGAGAGAGAGAGAGAGAGAGATGTATACGTATATACACTGTATCAGTTTCTGTTACATAAAGTGTCTTAGGTTTGCCATGCTTTAAAATAATTATGTGAATATTATGAGTACAGTCTCTGAAAATAAATTCTGACTCGATTTTTAAACAATGGGAAAAGTCATGAAAATAAATGTCATGTTTTATGACTAATTTTGAGTGGATTGTCATGTCTCTATTCTGTGTAAGTGTGTCAGCAAGCCTCGTCTAATGAAATGATCAAAACCATCCTGGGAAGAATTGGAGTCTCTCTGATCTTCAGGTACCACAGGACACAAGAGTGGAATAAGGTGGGTGTTTATCCTGTTTGTGGAAGCACGCTGTACAGTAGTAAACCTTTGACTGAAAACTGTGTGTATGTCTTGCATGCTCTTAGGGAGTGAAGCTGGTCAGTGTGATGTTCAGACTGCACATTGAGTTTATCACTCTGAAGGGGATTATGGGGAATGAACACGGGGTGTCTCGCTGTCAACTGGTCACTATGGCAACAGAGCTCTTCCTTTACAGCGCGAGTATTGAGGGAGCATTGAAAATGCTGAGAGGTAAAAAGGAGATATGCTACTTTTGTGCGTGTTGTTCTGAATCTGGAAATAAGGAATTACTAGTGTATGCGTTTATTTTCCTTCAGCTGATGGATGGTTTGTGAGCTCAAGCCTGTGGCCTTGTGAGCAGGCTGACATAGAAAGTCGAAAACATGTCCTGACTCTTTTAGCTGGAAAGACATCACACAGAGACACCTTAGAGATTCTTACCAACTTACCTGGACTCAGACAACCGATAAGTAAGTTATTTTATCTTTCATCTTCTCTCATTGTGATATATACGCACACACATGCACGCATACATGCATATACTGCCATTCAAAGGTTTGGGTTCAGTAAGGTTTTTTGTTGTTGTTGTTGTTCCTTAATGTTTTTGAAAGTAATCTCTTATGCTCAAGACTGCATTTAAATACAGTACAAATACTAATATTTTGAAATATTACAATTTAAAAACTCTTTCTATTTTTAATATATTTTAAAATGAAATGAATGATGAACATTTTTTCAGGATTCTTTGAATAGAAAGTTCAAAAGAACAGTATTTATCAGGGGTGGGGGGGAAATAGATACAGCATAGTGTTGCGATATTTTGCGTGGGGACATTGTATCGATACTTGGACTCCAGGTATAGATATTTTTAGGACCTGTATTTTGGCTTGCGGTTGAGTAATATAGCAATATAGCTTCCCCCTTATAATGCCTGAAATAATAATAATTTGAATATTTCTTTCAGACTATAATTTCACAATTAGTGCGAGGAAATACAGTATTTCTCTTGCGCGCTCAGAGAGCTGTGTGAAGTAAGCGCATTCTCGCATGTGAACATGAAAGGGCCGCTAAATGAAGGCTAATTAAATGCCTTCTTTCGACACCCAAATTATGTCAAACTACATTTGCGCTACAAACCAGTTGTGCACTGCGATGCAACAAAACCATTTGCTCGATTAAAATCAAAGTAGCTGTCTACATAATGCCATATCTACACTTGCCAGTGCGCTCATTTATAATACACTTTTGACTAGAAAGACAGCAGCAGCAGTAAAATATGTCTAATGTTGTGAGAGTGTGAAGAAGGATACTTAAAACTGCTTAAAACTGGATACTTAAAAGGATAGCTCACCTGTTACATTACTGTTACTGGTTATACTCTTGAAATTAACACCTTTGTGTTTATTGTATCTTCCTAAAACAATATAAATGATTCAGCACATAATAACATTTCATAATTGAAAAGGAGCATAAAGTATAGTGTCATCCTTGACTTGTTCATTAGGGTTTTGTAAGGTTGTTCTTTGTAAACCTGCTTAAAATATTGTAAAAACAAATACATTGATTATTGCTAGTGAAAACATATACATCTTGTATAAAAGTGTATATGAAACAAGTAACAAGATTTTATTTTCAGAGAAATTAACTTAATCAGCAAGGACGCATTAAATTATGTATTTGTGTGTGTGTGAAGAGACATTCATTGTGGTTTAGTCTATTATGGTTAGGACTCTGCGAGTTGATTGTTCATTTAATTTGATTAATGATATGCTGATTAATTAATTTAATTTAATTAATTGCATATATTAATATTTTTCCTGACAATTCAATTTTATTTCACAGATGGTGTGCAGATAAACGACTATACTGAAATGTTCGGTGCTCATCTGCGCTTGTGCGTGATAAAGCAGACATTACCTGTTGCAGCAGATATTGTTGAGTTCATGCTTATACATGGTATGGTGCCTGAAACTCTTCAGCTACAGAACCTCATCCATAAACTGGGCAAGCAGAACAACTGGAGCCGGGCCAGGACCCTTTTTAAACGTGAGTCGGATATCTCCTCAATATCTCAAAATCAACTCAACTTAAGTTTTTACTGGCCTCGATATACTCGCAGAGAAGTTCTTTTTCGTTCCTTGTTTAGGGGTAAAAAGTAGTTCAAAATACCTTTGCAGTGATATACTGTTAGTAATCATCCTGACCCATTTGTTTGAAAATGGCACACCATTTCATTCTTCGATTTCGCCTGAAGTATATCGGGGCCTTAAAGATTCACTTGCTTGGGGGTCTAGCATTTGATGTTTAGAAGCCCACCCACTTTTAAATACCACAGTGCTCAGCATGTCACTAATGCACTGCATATCCTGTATAATGTTTGTGTATGTGTTCCAGGTGCTCGGTCAGCAGGGTTTTACACTGCAGTGGTGTGCGAAAGAGACAGTCTGTTTCTGCCATGTAGTCTCACCGAAATCGAGATGACGCTGGCCTTTGAGATGTTCATCACCATTATTAATACCAACCTACTGGCCCCTGCTGGATCCTCCCAGTCACTTCTAATTACACTTAGACGGTAGGTGTGTGCGTGTGTGAGATAGAAACATCTTAAAAGGCAAAACTACAGATTTGTTTTTGCTTGTAAGTAGGGTTGGGTATTGTTTGAGTTTTAACAATTTTGCGATTCCGATTCTGCTTATCGATTCCAAGTTTCGATTTTAATAAGATAAAAACAAATTGAGTCAAACATATATGAAGTTACTTTTTGCAAATATTTCTTTCTTACATAGTTTCCTATAGTTTTAACAAAAATACCTCAGAGAAACAACTAGCCCAACTAATATAAATTTCAAACATTATTAAAGACAAGTAAAGAATCAGTAATAAAATAATAAACATTAATAACAATAAATAAACATTAGCACAAATAAAATTAACAGTGTTTTTCAGGTAGGTCTAGTATTCAGGTACAGAAATTGAAATCAAATGTAAAATAACACTGCATAGTCTTCACTTTATAAATCAAAAATAGATAAATCCTTATTAAAGTTACAAAAGTTATTCAAGAGCTTCAGATGTGTGCAGCAGGTTCAGCATCTTAAATAACGACTAAAGAGCAAATGAAGCTTAACTTACGTTTCAGAAGCGCGCACGGTGGACCTTGATCGCAGCAAAGGTCTTAACTGCATCCTCTATTGCGAGTCTCTGTGCCAGTTCATGTTCTATGGAGATTGTTGCCAGTCCATTAAGTCTGTTCCCTGTTCACAAAACGTTTCCCATTCAAAGCAATCGGAACATCCAATATGAAACAGCCAGCCACCGCTGTCAGTGAGCCGCCGTATTCAAGCACCGAAGGCGGGCGCCGCGCCCATACCTCCGGTTCAGTTTCCCGAGCCCACGAAGTGCGGCGATCGGAACCCGGAGGCCATTCTGCCCCTAGCTGTACATGTAAAAGCACGGGAAGCGATTCAAGGGATATCAAAATGAGTGCTGAGCAGTGAGGACAATAAGACAAGGCTATTCGCTACAGTTCGCTGGCCGTCCCCCGCGCTTTCGAGCACGGACCGCAACGACACAGTCCGTGCTCGAAAGCACGGGGGACGGCGAGCGAACTCTAGCAAATAGAATGACTCAAGAGAGTCAGTAAAATGATCCTAACTTCCCATCACCCAGTCATGACTCGTGAGAGCAGGGGCGCGCCGGCACTGCAGGGCGGCGGCAGCTCAGTGAATCATATAAATAACATATTTTGTGAATTGTTCATTTCCGGTTGGCACACATTTTGCCGCCCTTACAAAAGTGCCGCTCTAGGCAATTGTCTAGTTCGCCTATATGAACGCGCCGGCCCTGGGCATGATAGAAATATTTTCCGACGAGCTGTATTATCACCGGCGGTATAGCATTTTCTATTCCGTCAAGATGGCTGCTCCAAATGCCGTGACGTCACCCGGGACGTCCCTTTAGAATCAAATTAAAACGTGGCCACAGAAATCAATAAGCAGAATCTAAATTGTAATTTTATGCCAAGTATCTGATTCCTGACCTAAAAGTATCTGATTGCAGAATTGGAATCGATTTTTGATTCCCAACCCTACTTGTAAGTGCTTGAATGTTGTTTGGTCATAATTTGTGAGTATGTGAGTTGTTTGGTTTAGGCATGCTGGTGTGGAGGATGTTACGGAGAGTGTGTACTTGGCAGCCGGTTGTCGTCTCCTCTCGGCGGCTCTCATACCAAACCCCAAATTGAGCATCCGCTACACAGCTGTCAATCAAAGCCAAGAGCAACTGTTTCAACTGGACCGTGGTTCTGCCCACAAATGGTTTTTACAGAATGAGCGGTGGGCACAAGAGATTTGGACAAGCTAACACACACACATGCTTGTAAACAGTCCCAGATGTAACAAACGTCTCAAAGTCTGGTCAAAGTTTAATTCATGTTTCGGACTGTTGAAACAGACTTTTTGAAACTGGTTGCACAAATTTTTTTGGTGTTTTTTTTTTAAATATATATTTTATTGTTTAAAACGTTGTAAAACAATACTGTTTTGTTTTGAGTAATAAGAAAATAAGTTTTCATAATATTTAGTTTCATGTTCTTAACAATTTAAAAAATCCTGGAACTTCCAAGAAATCTAGAGATTTACATATGAGGCTACAAACTTCTGTGGGGAAAAAAACTAACAAAAAAAGTGGCCCCAAATGTAAACACATTTTCTAAAATAGTGTTGCATTTGTGAATATTTCCATTATTTTCTACTGAAGACTTGATACAACAGTTACTTTCACTGTTACCATTTGTCTTGCCAATTAGAAACTGTCAAATACATTTTGTGATTAGTGCAAATCACGCGGTAGTTCTGAAAGGCCCTTGTGTACAATAATATGAAAGACATTCCATCTTTGGATACAATTTTTTCTAGTTCTGTGATGTGCACGTTTAAGTTTGTTCAGTTTTACTGAAAAATTATTACAAATAAATTGAAAATTAATACAATACCAATCTAAAGTCAGTTGTTTTTTATAATATGTTGCCCATATTTTTACATGCAGACAAATCTTAAATGAGGATACATTGCTGTATTTGATGACCCTCGGGTGTCTGTGTGGACAAGTGGAACTTTTCTTTCTTTTTGCTTTCAATACTATATTCACAATAAAAATGAGTCGTAAAAATGGGTGTCAAATATGTAAAGACAATAAATAGGAAAAATTTGTTGTGAAATCAGGCTGGAAATTTCTTGAAAATAGCATTAATTTTTGAAGGAGTATGTCTTAAAATTTTGTAGCTTTGTAATAAGCATATGTTTCTAAATTTGCTGAAAAGGTTAAAGTTTTTTTAGCCATATTATGTTTTTAGATAAGATTTACACAATTTTCACCTTAGGTAATGCAAATGCATTAACACATTATTTAATTTAATATTGTCAATTCAAAAATCGGAAGGATAAACAAATTGACAACTGCTGTAAAAAAAGAAGTCACATTCATTTTAGCTCTCTCAACAAATTTCTATTCAAAAGTAACTACACTTTTTTCCACTTCCAAAAAATAATGAATGGGGTAAACTGCAGGGAAAAGTACATTCGAAGTTAATTTTCTATTTGTGTCTAGTTTTTGCTTCTTTTTTTAACTCCGAATCCTTGCACCAAAGGCTTTGTTTTCACTGGCACAAAAAATCCGATCTTTTACTCACGTCTGACACAGATCGGAATTTGTTGCACTCGTGTAAACACAAAAATTCGCACAAGGTCCGATTTTTTTCAAATGTTGTTTTCAATCAGGTACATATCTGATATCTGGACATCCGACCTACGTCTATACACGGATATCCGATTCCCCTTTGAATTGCAAGCCACCACAAGGCGAGGACAAGATATTTTTTTAATGTTGAGGCAGATGTTGCTTGTATTTGCTCAATCACAGCTTTTTATTGAGGTGGAAACTTTATATTTATCTTTAAGAAAATAAATTGTGTGTACAGAAATATTCAGGACCTGGTTTTCAATCTCTGCCAGTGACTTCTATAAATCAAACCGCTTCAATACTGAAAGCTACATTATATTTCCCAACAATGAGGTGATAACTTTGCTGTAATTAAACCAATATGTTTTACTATTCTCTCTCTCTCTCTCTCTCTCTCTCTCTCTCTCTCTCTCTCTCTCTCTCTCTCTCTCTCTCTCTCTCTCTCTCTCTCTCTCTCTCTCTCTCTCTCTCTCTCTCTCTCTCTCTCTCTCTCTCTCTCTCTCTCTCTCTCTCTCTCTCTCTCATATGCTGCCGACGTATTTCCAGTAGAATCTCAGCCAGTGTCTTTACTTTCGCATAGCGCGTTCAATAGCGAAGTGTACTAGGGGCAAAACTTTCATAAAAATTAATTTGACAGCGATTTATAATAAGTATTATATAGTTAAGCATTGTAGTGATGGGTTCCAGAAAGTTTAAATATCAACGGCGGGAACACAGTAGTTCGGCTGAACATTTTTGACAAGTCAAGTCATCCTCATTTATATAGCGCTTTTAACAATGTAGATTGTTTCAAAGCAGCTTTCCAGAGATAAACATATAATTTAAGGTAAAAGAGATTGGTTTAGTTTTATAGTGGTTGTTGAAAAATGTTTTTTCCAGCTAAAGTTAGTTTTGATTGATTCACTTCCGTCTAAATTATAGTTTGTTATTAAAACAGGGGCCGCTAAGACGACACCGTTCTCTCTAAACAGACTTTAAACGCGAACCTGTGATAGATGCTGATGGCATTCACATGCACATTAAGAATCTATGTATATATGTGCGCAGGTTTGTAATCCGTTGTGACACAATTTGTTGTGTCCCGTTATGTGAGGCCTACTCAAAGTTAAACTCTATACTGAGTTTCCACACTTTTCCTGTGGACGAAGAAACAAGCATGGAGAGTGGATTCACAACATTCGACTTGAGGGATTTAACATCACATCTCATACAAGGGCCTGCAGTCGTCACTTTAAAAGTGATGATCTGATTGAGCCATCGACCCCTAAAGGGCATCGCTTGCTGCGAAAGGCAGCTGTACCAACCTTATTCTAGTGGAACTGCTACTCCGTTGCTGAACCAAGGCGCACGGGGTATGGCAAAGAAGGGAGGTTTACACTCAAGTGGATGAGGCTCCTTTGCCAATGGATGCCCATTATCTGGAACATGATTATTGTTTAGTTCCAGAACCCGCGGCAGTTGATCATGCACTGGATCAGACCGAAGATCTCCTTAAAAAGGTGGACCGACTAATGAGACCGGTGAAGGAGTTGTCAGTCAGTCAAAGATTTAGTTTGGGGCGATTTGCTGCTTCCAACGATGATATAAGGTTCTATACTAGGTACGTTTTAAAATGTCGGTATGTGTATGTAAATGTATATCTATGTGTTTGTGTGTGTGTGTATACATATGTGTGTGTGTGTGTGTGTATATGTATAAACATGTCTTACATCTCATTTAGATTCATGACTTACAGGCATTTAATGACTTTCTGGAAACTCATTGAACCTGCATCCCACAACATGATTCTTGTGACCAGAGCAAGAGCAACTACAATGAGGAGTGAAGCTGGAACAACAGGCAGTGCATGGGTAAATAAATAAATAGAAAAACAAAACTTAATCTTACATTTTCAGTGAAAGCCTAGCCTACACATTATATGTACATAATTGCAAACCTTGTTATTTGTATAGGGTCAGTCTCTGCAGCCCATTGATGAGTTCTTCCTCTTGAAGATCCACCTCTCAGTTGGCCAAACACAGCGGGATCTGGTCCACAGATTCAACATTCATCAGTCTACAGTCAGACGAATTATTACAACTTGGGCCAGTTTTTTGTACGCCGTTCTTGGCTCTGTCCGCATATGGATGTCTGAGGAGGGAGTCAAGGCACATCTACCCAATGAGTTCCAGGACTACCCAGACATACAAGTGGTGATCGACTGCACGGAACTGCGTTGCCAAACTCCATCCTCTCTCCTGCTTCAAAGTGAAGTCTTCTCTAATTACAAGTCCCAATGCACCTTCAAGGGGTTAATCGGCATGCACCACATGGTGTGGTCACCTTTGTGTAATCCCTATATGCAGGATCTGTCAGTGACAAGGAGCTCTTTAAGCAGTCTGGGATTGTGTCTGTTGAAACCTGGAATGGCAATAATGGTCGACAAAGGTTTTCTTTTCCGTAATCTCTGTGTGAAAGGGGCTAAATGGTCAGCTTTCTCTCAAATGGTCTGAAACATTTTGATGTCTTTGTATAAGTGTGCTGGATCATCTTGTCATCCTGTGCATAAATGACAAAATCACACTTGTCCAATCCTGAGATCAGCATTTGTCCTTGAACTTGCCAATAGTATGCATGCTGTTTCAGTTCTGGTGTGCCATTGTGAAGTTTAAGGTAAGGACAGTCCACGTAACTTTTGACATTGAGACATTTTATCTCCAAAAGTCCAAAAACATGGTGCTTTTTAGGGTAAAAAATAATCCCATCAGGAGAGGCCCCCAGCTTAGGTGCATCGGGGTGAATTAAGAAGTGTGGTAGTTTACTTCTCGCAGCAGACAGTATTCCTCAATTGCAGCAGATTCCATTTCAAGGCCTTGCTTCATGTCTGCTGTTTGACGAGTTTCATTGCAGATTCTTTCAGCCAGGTGTTCAGCTGAGCTCTGTCCACGCACATGACAAACCTCCCTAAAACGTGACGCTGTTACCCGGGCTTTTCAGACCGAGTGCCAAGCATGTGATGCACTCTGTTCTTTGGTGGCATGCTGAGTGTGGTTGTGTGACCTCATGTGTGGTTGTCCATGTTTGCTATTGACAAACAAGCAAACAGATGTGTCAAGGCTGTAACCAACAAGTGGCGGTGGTGGGGTATCTTGATGGTGAGTAATGTCGCTTGTTATTGCTGCTGGTATGACAGCACATACTGAACTTTACCAAAGGCAGAATCCACCAAAGAATCCTCATGGGACATCCTGATAGTGGTGACTGAACGAACTCTGTATTTCTCTGTACAAAGAACTACAGAGGCATATAAGGCAAAGTCCTTATATGCCTCTGCTACTTGGAGGACAGAGAGGTCAGGCAGCTCACTGGCGACACCCTTGTAAAGGGTACTCCTGAAATGAAAAGATAAAAGTATTATTCATCTTTAGTATAACATTTTTGTGTTGTGCCTTAACCCCTCAGCAAGCTTCCTCTCTTTGGGTCTTGCAGACAGAACCACCGTTCTATTGACAGGACCTGGCTTGACTCCCTAGAAAATACACAGGGGCCATGTTAATATTAATCAAATAATTAATACAGCAAAATTAGTATTAGTATTAGTACAATCAACATTTACTGACTGTGCCTGTCTTTGTATGGATGTAGATCCCACAAACAACTTCTGTTTAAAACATGCATTTCATTTAGAGATCTATGTAACTCGAAATATATAATTTAAAGCCCTTCTCTTTCTTACTCTTAGGTATGACAGCTAACTGCCTTGGAATATGATTGACATCATTCACATTAACCGCTGGAAGTTCTTGTAAATTTCCATGCCATTATCTCCACTGAATGCAAAAACGGCTTCCGGCGCAGTACCGGATGTAACTGGCCCGGCTGAGACAAAACGCGGAAGCGTTCGTGCATAGAGCCTATTAATGTAAACAGATATTTTGTTTGTTTGAAATCTTTGCAAATTTATTAAAAATAAAAAAATGAAAAAATCACATGTAGGCTACTTAAGTATTCACAGCCTTTGCCATGACACTCAAAATTGAGCTCAGGTGCAGCCTGTTTCCACTGATCATCCTTGAGATGTTTCTACAACTTGAGTCCACCTGTGGTAAATTCAGTTGATTGGATATGATTTGGAAGGACACACACCTGTCAATATAAGGTCACACAGTAAACAGTGCATGTCAGAGCACAAGCCAGGCCATGAAGTCCAAGGAATTGACTTTAGACCTCCGAGACAGGATTGTATCGAGTCACAGATCTAGGGAATTTTGTAATATTTATGAAAAGTACAATATTTATTGATCAAATTTAAAGTTTGTCTTGCATGTAAATGCCGGAATATTAAATAAAAACATAACGTAATTTTAGCAGAAACTAAATTGTACATCAGACTAATTTTGCTAATTTAATTTTCCTGTTGCAAAGTATTATAAAAATGCTTATTTTGTCATTTTATAACAGGTGTTCATGTGTTAACAGCTCCAGTTTCAGTCCTGGGGAGAATGTATGTTGTAAAGACATACCACAGGTAAAAACCCTTTTTCACTAAGAATCCTAAGAAAAAGCACATACCCATCTTTATGTTGTAGCCTGAACCAGGGAATCTGTCCTTTCTGTCAAACAGGTGATGCACAAGCAGTTGAGGTGAGTGTATTTTGCTTACAGGGAGAACAAAATCCCAGCTGACCTGAGCTGGTTATTCCTGTGGCTGTTATTCTTTATAATAATTGATTTGTCTTGAGGTTGAGCTTTTATTTCTTCTGTGCTCTGAGGTGTTCCGATCACGCTACACAAATTACATTATTTAATAAAATCTGTATGACATATGACATCTTTGCAACTTTCTTTGACAGGATATATTAATGGTTAACTAAGAGTAAGCAGTTTAACTTGATATCTGTAAATGTAAAAGCTTTAATGTTTAAATTCATCCACAATAGCCATAATATGTTCACCCTACTGGCAGCTTCAAAGCTGTGTGCAATTTTGAAATGGTGCATATGCATTTTGAATTATCTTTAATGACACTGCTCACATTATTGTAGTATTATTTTAATCCATTATTATAAGTTTACACGAAGCACTGTAACATGGTAGATATGCAGAAGTTGCACTATAAAGTTAATTATTAGGATAGCTTAATTGTGCAGTTTGTTGAGTTTAAAAAGGTCTCTCTTTGGTCTTGATTTTATCTGTCATGTAATTTCCCACAGACATAATGCCATTCCATTTTGTTTATTTAGATTTTTATATCATTCTAATATAGCTAAGATAAACAATTTAAACGGTTACAAATTACATTAAAATGAAAGTAAAGACTGGTTCACATGACTAACGCCTCGGTCCCTAGCACTGGTCCTAGAGGACAATTTGTGGAACTCCTCCAGCATGACCGATGTCTGAAGCATGTGATTTGCTGGTGGGAATTTTCTTGACTCAAATGCTGCGTCCCGATTCGCTTACTTATACTACGCCCTAAAACTATGTACTCTTTTTGTGAAGAAAAAGTAGATACTTGTGAGTGTGTAGCTAAAGAGTAGGCAAGCTTTGGGACATACTATCACGTCATCTTTAATGGACAGCTCTGTTGCGTGCTGCGTGGATCCTGTCGCCGTAAACTGCTCTGTCAATCATCTCATCACAGTTAAAATCCTCCATTCAATCTAATTTGATTTCCTACTGTTTCGGAGAGCACGTTCATCTTCCAGTCGTGGGTCTTTCATGCGGATACTCTCCTGTTTGCAATTTGAATATATGATGCATTTAATGGCTAAATGTATCTTTACAAAAGTTCACAATGCTGTTGATGCAATATAATGTGGACAACATTGAATACATTCATTTTTGTCAGGTTAGATAGCTACGGATAATTAATCACTCAAACCTCTTTATCTAAACCTCTCTACATAACCGCGGGACTCGCGCGTCCTCCATGTCTGTAGTTTTTTAACACTTTTCACTCGTGTTTGTAGTTCTAACCGAATCCTCGTCCAACGCGCGATGGGTTGTGGGCAATATCAGCCGTAGAGTGTGCATCGATCTACACTTCGGATTCTGACCGGAAATAGTAGACCATCCGGGTATCTTTGAAACACTCATTTCAACATACTATGATTTGGGACGTACTAATTCTATTTTCGAATAGAGTCCAAGTTGTCCTGAGGGCAGAAACGTTTGTGATTGGTTCAATCTGACAACCAATCACAAGAGAGGAGAGAATTGCAGAGGCGGGGCCACCATTTCCGATCTCAACCATAAAAATCCCACCGGTACGCAGGCAAGAGGAACTGGTTATCATTTCAAAGTACGTTTTTTTAAAAACAAAAACGTAATATTCTCGAAAATGGAGCATTGTATGTGCACCTATGTGTGATGAAGTACATTGCAATAAGCTTTACTGTACTTATATTCAAAAAAAATCAATGACTATTTAGGGCGTTGTAGTCTAATTTATAAATTTGGCTTTTCTTCATGACTGTTTAGTCTCATCTGGTCCCAGGGCAGAGACCATTATTTTCCACAATTTTGTCTCAGGCCAGGTGAATCCCTCCTGGTCTCAGGGCAGAAGTCAGTCATATTTTTAAATTTGGCTTTTCTTCATAACTGTTTAGTCTCATCTGGTCCCAGGGCAGAGACTGATTCCCACAATTTTGTCCCAGGGCAGGTGAATCCCTCCTGGTTTCAGGGCAGAAGTCGTATTTTTCTCTTCTCAGGGCAACGTAGTTGAACAACAGGGAGTCAACCGTCTTCCCTGGTCTCAGGGTAGAAGTCATATTTTTTATGTATTATTTAGTATATTAGTAGTTTGTATAATTTGCAGCGCTGCCTGGAAGACTTTATTGAGGGCTCAAATTCCCATCAAGCGAAAAAGAAGTCAGTGGAGAGATAAATGCAGCCAAGACTTGTAAAATAGAAAAGCGCAAGATGAAAAGACCTTAATTTTCTTATTATTATTATTATTATTATTAGACTATGTTAGTTAAATATTCAAACTATTTATCAGGACCAATCAGTTTGATGCTTAGCCTGTGTTTCTCCAAAAATCTATATGTTGAAGTATAGTGTCTTTTCTAATTTCAGAATATGGCGACACATTGGGTGAATGGTGTTAAAAAACGGCGGAAGAAGCCACGTGACTCCAGGGTCCACCAAGATGTTGTTATTATTAGGGGGGATGCCAAGGAGTTCATGGAGGGTTACATCAACGAAGTGCAGGAGAAGGAGCATTGCTACTTCAGACCCCCAGTCTGCCCCCGGCAGGACTATTATTACTATGGCTGTGACCGTGCCTTGCCACACAAACTCGGGCCAATTCTTGCAAGGCATACATCTCTTTCAAAGTCATCACGGATGCCGGAATATCAAGTGCCATAATCCAAAAGATGCTACAGCACACTGGCCATGACGAGGCTAATTCTAAAGAGAAAAAACGAATCCACCCAGAACTGCATTCCCTCATCGCAATATGGCTTCAACAGGGTTGTTCCACTTCTGAGATCTTAATAAAAAGATATGATTGGGCTCAACAAAATGGGCATGTGGACAAAAAAGACCGCCGGTTTTACTTGACCCCTCATGACATTCGGCTTTTAAAGAAAAACCTCATAGGTCTGGGTGACAGTGATTCTGTCAGTGTGGACCATTTGGTTTCTATGGAATTCAGAGACAACATCTGTTTTTATCAGCCACTTCACAACGAACAACCATTAATTTTAGTTGTACAAACACCATTTCAAAAACAACTTTTGGAAGAGAACCCCCATCCAATGGTTTTCATGGATGCTTCATACAAAGGCATAACAGCCTACGGGTATGCATTTTATGCACTGTTATTGATAAACAAAACTGGAAGGGGTGTGCCATTTGCCTATTTTATCCTGAGCAAGGAAACTACTGCAACAGTAAGCCTCTGCCTACAGAAGCTTCAGTTGAGTAAACCAAGCTTCTATCCAAGTTCAGTCAAATATTAGCATAATATATGTTATGCTGTATTTATTCTTTTCTTTGTAATTGGAACTACAGGAAATATGAATGTTTGAATCTGAAAATACTACTGCACTGAGCTACAGCTTTTGAATTTTGGATCTCACTAGGTTCTTAACTCTCTATTCTAAATTTTCTTGATACAATGTTTACACTGTATACAATACACTGTCTAATGTATGCTTTTGGGTGTGATGCAACTTTTTCCTCTCTTTTCTTTTCTTTCTTTTTCAATGTTACAGGTTAGTGATGATGGACCGTGACTTGAGAGTGCTTAATGCTATTAAAAGCGGTTTCCGAAATGCAAAGCTTCCTCTTTGTTGGTTCCATGTGCTTCAGGTAAGTCGATGAATATACAATATCACTATTTGTGACATTTAAATTTACGATGTTGTGCAGTTGACATTGACAAACTAACAGGAAAGGTCAACTGAGCAGGTACAAAGTACTCTCTAAGGATCTTTGGCACAGTGAGATGTTTTCAACAGTGTTCTTTAAAAATGTGGTGGGTGTGTAAACAAGTGCAAACTTTAACCGTACTGTATATTTAAGGGCAATCAACTAGTGGTCTGCAATGTAATTGCAGGTGGTTGTGACATAAATACTTACAGTTTACAGTATTTGCCTATTTAAAATCCTGAATTCTACTTACATGAAACATACCTGAGCCTTCTGGTGAAAATTTGGGATATATACAGTTACATTGCAATACAATAACATAAACTACCTTTTGGCCAAGAAATGGAAACTAACTGCCACGTGACAGGGTGAAATAATATAACCTAATGTGCATCTGAAGCAATTAATGCTGTTATAGGCCGTTAACCGGTGGCTTGTGAAGACAGATGTTAATGTTTGTATATAAGCATCTCAGATTAAATATATTTTCCCCTAAGGAGGAAGAGTTTCTCAATGTATCTGCCAAGAAATGCAGTGAGATCGACACCTTTTTGGATAGTCCCCATGTAACAACTTATCTGAAGACAAATTGGTTTACTTAAGCGGAGCTGTGGGTAAACTTTGGAAGAATGTTCTATCACTGTAGCAGTGAGACAAACAACTAGGCTGAAAGGTATTTTACTTACATTTGCCAATAATATTTCAAATAATTTATTTTCATATTGGGAGTCAGAGGATTTGCTTAAAACATCAAGGTGTTGCTTACATCATGTTCCTAAAATTATGCATGCAAATACAGTGCCAGTCTCTAGCTGTTCTCAAAATGGCAGGGGCCTAATAAAAACCACATACTGAACACCAGAGATGGGGGACTCGAGTCACATGACTTGACTCGAGTCAGACTCGAGACGCAAATTTAAGGACTTGAGACTTGCTTGACTAAATTAAGAAAATGACTCGACTTGACTTTGACTTGAGATCCAATGACTTGAGACTTGACTTGACTTGATCTCTATGACTCGAGAATGACTTGATATACATTTATCATCGCAACATCAATTGATGAACAAAATGAAAGCAACGGAACCATTGACGCCAGTCATCAGATTCTGCGCGATTGCGTGACACTGCACAAGCCCAGATAAAACATACATCGCTGTGAGCGCGCTAAATACAAAAACATCTCCCAGCATCGTTTCTTTTTGGATATAAACATTATAAATTGACTATATTCATACAAGAAGATTTGCTGTACGCATAATAACTGGCAAGGGATATCGGACGACCATCACAACCGCGAACAGTCGAACTTCATTCACCACGTCTAAAAGTAAGCTATGGCTTGTTTGTTTGTTATAGTTAATTTGACTATCTTTAAATCGAGAATATTGGTCAAAAGAGCATGCCTCTTCATACACAATTATGTTTTCAAATGTAGCTTAATGTTGTCAATATTCAAATGATAATTAATGATGTCATATGTTTTGTATAACATTTGCCACATTTCTTTTTAAATCATGCTTTAAAGCCAAATATGTCATTCTTTCCAATGACAAAAAACAACATTGAAAACTGTTAATGTTTTGTCGTGTTTTGTTTCTCTTAAAGCAGGGTTAGATGTTATCAGGGGTTACATCTATTAGATGTTATCAAAATGCCAGCAGAATTAATATTGCACCCAAAATTCAAAATGTGGTGGAAAAAAATGCCCTAGTATGAGTTATTTTCATAATTATAACACATGATATTAAAAATATATATATTTCCATAATATTGACGCGATTGCAAATGTGATAATGATTTTATAAAACTGTTCAGTAAACAAAGAGTGAATATTGTGATGTGACATTTAGACATAGCCTAATATTCCAAATATTTTCTGTTTTTGCTCGATTTCTCCAATGACAATAGTTCCAAACAAGCCACAGAAAGAGTTATGCGTATTTGTGATTCAGTGACCTAGTTGCTTAGTTCCAGTACGAATCTGCCGTTTTGAACATAAGTTAAATGAATGCTTCTATGACTCGTACATTAATACGGTAATTTGGCGCCACCTATTGGCGGTTTTAACTTAATAATTAAAAATATATAACTTGTATTAAGGGGATGCCAGTTTGAAGAATGCCTTTGGTCGCATAGGAATTATACTTGAATTGTGAATTGTTTAATACCTTTTAATGGTCTTCTGCAATGTTTGAGGCATATTTATTTTTTCATGCTTTAATGTTGGCCTAATTTCAGTGACATTTAGATTTTTATTGTAGTAACCACTCAGCTATATGTGGAAATGCATATATTAAAAAAAATAAAGTTGCAAATAAAACCATACTCCACAACTTCTGTAGTTTTAACTTATTTTAATATATAAAGTCAGTGAAATCGTCAAACGTTTGTATGACTTGCCAGTGACTTGTGACCCAAGCTACGACTTGACTTGACTTGCTTGACATAAGGCAGTGACTTGACTTGACTTTATAAAATTTTACTTGGACTTGCTTGAGACTCGAAGGTTAAGACTTGACACTTGCTTGTGACTTGCACATGTGTGACTTACTCCCACCTATGCTGAACACTGACTTACTATGCACTTGACATATTCATATGCAAAACCCATATTCCCCAAATCAGCAGTTAATGCAGCTCTTTAGGTTGAATGACCGTTTGTTTCACTAAAGTCAGACAAAACATGTAGGAATCAGTGTTTTACACTGATAGTTTATTTTGTATTGCTATTCAATTATTTTCTCCCAATTTAATAGGAAGCCGATTGTATGGTGGGTGTCAGATTTGTAATCATCAAGCTTTTCACGTTTTTCATGCCTTTCTGTCTTAAAGATTCTTCCTTACGTTGAAATACCAGTTTCTGTGAGGCCAGGCAAACCGAAGAATCGACCAACTTCTGCTCTTGCTATGTGGAGATGTAGATAACTATTACAGGTTTGTAATCTCTCTAACAGGGAATGTGGATGTTGCCAAATGGCTATTTCAGCCTGTTATAGAATAAAATAAAAAATTAAATTCACTGTTAAGACTGTGTGAGAGTGGCAAGCTTCATGAAAGTAGCTGTCTCATTTTATGGAGCTGTTGCATTAAAAAACAATCACCATGGCAATGACTACACAATGAAACTTGCATTTAGCTAAAATCTATCTAACAATTAGGGCCAATATACAGTATGGTTATGAGTTTATGGTATTGCATGACAAGTTATTGTCCATCTAATCAGAATATGCTAAATGTGTGCCATTAAAAAGTTTATGATGGTGCCCTTACCTGTGTTGCAGCTAGCTAGGGCACACTCTCACACACTGGTGTCCTGTCGCTCCCCACTGTCCTATCTGAGGCAAAGGCTACTATTTTGCTGTAATTCCAAATTTGTGTCCTGTTTTTCATCACTGCAGCTACATGGATGGCCTCAGCGAAGCAGGACGACTAGGGCTGTCGCTGTGAAGGAATTTACCTTGCGGTAATTTTGAGTGGCTCAATAGAGCGATATGCGGTTTTACCGCCATTTATTTAATTTATTTATATTTATTTGTTGCTGTATAAATACGTGTTATGATGTGGTCAGCATACACAAAAACAATGTAACCATTGTAACCGAAACTAAACAGCGTCACTGATGCCATTCATGGTAAATACCCTTACACGTTAAAAGGATGATAGTCTACGACAAATATTTCGCTTTCCTTGGAAACGGCAACCTTTTCACGAATATACAGGACTTGACTTCAAAGACAGACGCAGGTAATCGCACACGCTCAGTCGATCACATTCACTGTCTGTTTAGGCTTAAGTCCAAATCCACGAATCCTCTGTACAAATCACCATGATAAACAGTCTTCTTATCATTATTAACTTATTTAACATTCAATACACATGGTACGAACTACGAAGGGTGGCCTTATAAAAAAGAAAACGCGGTTCACGGTTGCTGCGGTTACTTGCATTCCTCTGCGGTTGGCCTGTCAGTAGCGCGATACTGCAATATTGCGGTTATCGCGACAGCCCTAAGGATGACTGACATTATCCAGCTCTGCTGCTCACCAGGCTGCTGCGCTGCTATTTAAAAATGGCTTGGGCAAAGATTTGGACATAAAAGCGGGGCAGTGCTCTGTGCCGTCACAGTCAACCAACACAGCCTACAAAGTTAACTTGTTAGACTTCACGTGTGAATGCACCAATTTCCGGATGGGGAAACATATGCAAACATCTTCTCTTGGTGAAGATGGAGGTAGGCAGGAGAGGTATTGACATTGAAAAAATGTGGAATAATAAAGCGCTAGAAATCATCAGCCTCCGTCTCAATCAGCAGACTGAAGATGAAATAACCATCTTCAATAGTGATGGGACTATGAGTATTGTGAATAGGGAAACTCCGAGTTTGTGCACTTGCATTGCTAATAGTTTTGGAGAAAGATGTGCTTGCATACATGACACACATGTCCTTAAGCCTCAAGACATTTTCACAGACCCCAAAGAAAATGCACAAGTGTCTGAAGCCTCCCATGGGAATCCTCCCATACAGTCCATGTTATTAGACCTAATAGAGTGGAGCAAGTCTGAAGCATTTGAACATACCCCTGAACTGTACAATACCATCCAAAGAGCACACAAGCTGGCTTTTGGAAAATGCACTGCTGTGTCCAGAAAAAGGAAAATTAAAAAGCTAGACTGCAGAGAGCAGTAGTTGAGAACTTTAAAAACAAAAGAAGAGCAAGAAGAGCTTAATTCTGTTATACTGGAGGTTCCATTGTTTGCATGTGAAAGCGCCCGTCTTGATTGGTTGATGAATTTTCTTGGTAGTTGATAAGGTAAATAAAATACTGATAATTAAATCAAAGTTTTATGAAGTTTTGGAAAATATATAGACTACTTACATTAATGGCACAAGCAAAAGTAGTGTTTTACCAATATGAAATGTACACTCACCTAAAGGATTATTAGAAACACCTGTTCAATTTCTCATTAATGCAATTATCTAATCAACCAATCACATGGCAGTTGCTTCAATGCATTTAGGGGTGTGGTCCTGGGCAAGACAATCTCCTGAACTCCAAACTGAATGTCAGAATGGGAAAGAAAGGTGATTTAAGCAATTTTGAGCGTGGCATGGTTGTTGGTGCAAGACGGGCCGGTCTAAGTATTTCACAATTTGCACAGTTACTAAGATTTTCTCGCACAACCATTTCTAGGGTTTTCAAAGAATGGTATGAAAAGGAAAAACATCCAGTATACGGCAGTCCTGTGGGCAAAAATGCCTTGTTGCTAGAGGTCAGAGGAGAATGGGCCGACTGATTCAAGCTGATAGAAGAGCAACTTTGACTGAAATAACCCCTCGTTACAACCGAGGTATGCAGCAAAGCATTTGTGAATCCACAACAGGCACAACCTTGAGGCAGATGGGCTACAACAGCAGAAGACCCCACCGGGTACTATTCAATTCCACTACAAATAGGAGAAAGAGCTCACAATTTGCAAGAGCTCACCAAAATTGGACAGTTGAAGACTAGAAAAATGTTGCCTGGTCTGATGAGTCTCGATTTCTGTTGAGACATTCAGATGGTAGAGTCAGAATCTGGTGTAAACAGAATGAGAACATGGATCCATCATGCTGGTGGTGGTGGTGTAACGGTGTGGGGAATGGTTTCTTGGCACACTTTAGGCCCCTTAGAGCCAATTGGGCATCGTTTAAATGCCACGGCCTACCTGAGCATTGTTTTTGACAATGTCATTGTCGATCCCTTTATGGCCACCATGTACCCATCCTCTGATGGCTACTTCAAGCAGGATAATGCACCATGTCACAAAGCTCGAATCATTTAAAATTGGTTTCTTGAACATGACAATGAGTTCACTGTACTAAAATGGCCCCCACAGTCACCAGATCTCAACCCAATAGAGCATCTTTGGGATATGGTGGAACGGGAGCTTCATGCAGTTGATGGAGATTTGTGGGTTGCACATCCAGGGCAAGATGCTATCCTATCAATTATGGGCAGACATTTCTAAAGAATGCTTTCAGCACCGTGTTGAATCAATGCCACGTAGAATTAAGGCAGTTCTGAAGACAAAAGGGGGTCAAACAGAGTATTAGTATGGTGTTCCTAATAATCCTTTAGGTGAGTGTAGATCAGAGTTAATAATCTATGTGCATCCGTGTTGGTGGCAAATTCTAAGTGAATAGGTCAATGATGCAATAATCACAATAAATAATAAAACTTGTAAAACAATATTTGAAAATTAAAAATTATTTTTGCTATTTGTCTTATTCATTCTGATGATTTTACATCACAGTATTGTTGCAATTTCACCCCGATTGCATGCCATACTGCTGTAAAGTGTAAGATGGTGGTATTTGAAAAGCCTAATATTTTCTGAGGTGGTACTCGAGGTAAAAAAAAAAATCACTGCCCAATGTCATGCAGAAGAGTTATTTCTGGCAATGTGTTTGTATTGTGCGTAACGAGAACCAATTTCAATGCCTTCACGAGAACCAATTTCAATTTCAATGCCTTCGGGGTGGGTGTGGGTGGGTGGCCTGGTAAACCCTACCTTATGGGGACAAAATGTCCCCATAAGGATGGCAATATCTGAAATCCTTGTTCGTGTGGGGACATTTTTTGGTTCTCATGAGGAAAACAGCTTATAAATCATACTAAGTGATGTTTTTTGAAAATGTAAAAATGCAGAAAGTTTTCTGTGATGGGTAGGTTTAGGGGTAGGGTTAGTGTAAGGGGATAGAATATACAGTTTGTACAGTATAAAAATCATTATGTCTATGGAAAGTCCCCATAAAACATGGAAACACTACTGTGTGTGTGTGTGTGTGTGTGTGTGTGTGTGTGTGTGTGTGTGTGTGTGTGTGTGTGTGGTGTGTGTGTCTAAGCTAATCAAAAGCAGAACCAGTCTTAGAACAACATTGGTACAAATTTACTTCCATTCCTCCCTCTGTATGTATGTAAACAATTATACTAGGTTTGGTTGTAGCTTGTCTACATACATCAGCCCTACTTAACAAACAGACTTGCCTAGAATATCAATACACCTAAAATTAGTCCCAGTCTGTGGCTGCTCTTACCTGTATTTTTAGACTTGGCGATTTTTCCCTAGAAAAGAGAAAAAAAACATTGAGTTAAGTATATAATGTGTTGAGAAACAGTATGGATATTCTGATCATTAACCCTTGCCTTTTTTCTTCTTTGGGTCTTCGTGTCTAAAAGAAATGAAGATGTTTCTTAATGTCATTTTAATTTTATTATAATGTTCCAAAAACCAAATAATAATCATGAAAATAATGATTCATTATGCTTATTTCAATGTGCGTAGAACCAAGACTGTGTATTCACCTCATCCTTCTAAGAAAGATCGTAAATAAATAGCATCTGATTTTGAACATAAACTTAATGTTGTATTTTATGCTTGAAATGATGTAGTAACAATGTACTCCAAAGTATGACATCCTCCGAATGTACAAGTTAAAGCTACCACTCCAAATCATCAGTAAGTTAAACTTAATGCAGGGAGCTACAGGTAGCCAGCAGAGCTCAATAAGGAGCACCCATACCGTACAAATGTCTACTACTTACCAAGGGAGTTAAACAACAAATTCCCAAGTCTCTCCCGCTCTTGAGCGATGGGGAGGCATTGGAGGTGCCCTTGTTGTCCCTGGAGGAGCATTTCTGCAAACTAAAAGAGCAACAGAAAGTCTATTTCAATGAAATAATGCAACTTATAATAAATTGGACTATATTACAAGAGAAGATTATGGTGCTCATTTAATGATTATACGATCATGACTCCTGTATCGTGTGCTGAAGGTAGTACTTTGTCCATGTCCAAAATCCATTAATATTTGATCTGAAACTTTTATTCAAAATTGCTCTAAAGTGAAAACTAAAATATTTATATTTTCAAAAGAAAACAGAAACTGTATGCAGAAAACGACCAAACTGTACCATTATTGAGAACACTCCACATGACAAAGAGTCGTTTTGTAAGTCATGGTCCCTCTTCATCATCTTCCAGGGCCCTTGGCAGCCTCTGCAGCAGCGAATAAGCTGAAAGATTAGAGAAAATAATTGTGAAGGAGATCTCTGCTGAATTTTCATTATCTCATTTTATAGAGCAATACAAAAACCTTGTACCTCCAATTTTCAATTATTTGGAAGCAATGCTGTGGTTGCTCCCCCAAGGAGTCAATGTAGGAAAGTGTTCCCTCTTTCAAGTTGCAATGCTATACACAAGATGGGAAAACATGAGAAAGGTTTGAAGGAGAATTTCAACCAATCTGTGTTGAAAATGATTGAAATTATTTTAAAATGTGAAGCACTAACAGCTCAAACAACACAAATGAGAATGACACAACAGCAACAATAGTGACTAGTGTGATGCTATTTAGCGAATAATAGTCTCTGCATAACCTAACAGCAACCTACAAAGAGGGTCCAGTGGCACTCTCCCAGCAAGTAGGGCCCGAAGACGGCACTGGCTCCTTTAAGAATGTTTTTCTGACAGGAAAAGAAAACATTCATGAACAAACATAAATAAACTTGACACCTAATGTGTTCAGCAGCACTGAACAATAACCTTAAACATTTACATAACTCTTACTTTTAAGAAATAAGTACTCCTGGTCCTGGAGCTGCCCTCCAGAATCAGGCGCATAGCCTGACTATTAATTGCCTCTGTCCCAGGCTGGCTCTAAGCGAGGGAGAGAAATGGTTTAAGTCATTAAATCATGTTAAATCTATATTTGATCTGTATGTATGTATGTATGTGAGTGAGTGAGTGAGTTTTATAAAAAGGTTACCCTGCTTATGATGTAAAATAAGACATCCATTACCTGGGGAAGTAATACATAAAAAATATTTTATATTATATATAAAATAAACTGCAATAAATAACAATAGAGTCAAGGTGAAGGGGAAGAGGATAATTTTTAAAAATAAATAGAAAATTACCTCATCTGGTTGGTGGTTCAATCCCCGGTTCCACCTGACCAAGTGTCGAGGTGTCCATGAGCAAGACACCTAACCACAACTGCTCCCGACGAGCTGGGTGGCGCCTTGCATGGCTGACACCGCCGTCGGTGTATGAATGTGTGTATGAATGGGTGAATGTGAGGCAAATATGTAAAGCGCTTTGGTGGCCATTCGGTCTGTGAAAGCGCTATATAAATGCAGTCCATCTACCATTTACCATTATCTGGAAGTTCAAATGGGCCTAAAAGGGCCTCCAAACTGCCCAGAAAGATTTTGATGGGCCCAATTGTCCCAAGGACATCTTCACTATAAAGTCCTTGGAACTTCAGTGTTTCTAAGTCTGCATTTGTGAAGAAAATAAAAGTCCCAAAATAGGTCACCTTACTTAGGCTAACAGGCACAAATGTAATCCAATCAACTATTACATATAGCATACAAAACTACTTTAAAGTAGTGTTGGCAATTCACAGACCCGTCGCTATGGGCGGGCCATAGGGGGCCGGGCCCGCCCCAAAAAATGCTTGTGCCCCCCCACTTGAGGCACAGATAATTTAATATTATCATAGTTGCTAATTTTGTGTTGCATTAATGTTGCATTCTTTATCATTAAAATATTAAAAATATAAAGAAACAATGGTGTGATTTAGTTTGATTGATGGGAATCTACACTGAAACAGCCTATCACGGCCTTTCAAAAGAACGGTAGGCTACGTGACATACAACTAAGCCGCTCAACAGTTACCGCGCATTTTTGAAAGCTATTTCAAAACGAGTTTTCGCCGGCTTACTCGCTTCAGTTCCTTCCGAGTGGAATGATACTTTGATGAGGAGGTTCTGCTCGGAGAAATGCTTCCTCCCGCTGTACTGGGACTGGAGAGAGGACAGAGCTGCCTCCACTCAAAGTAATTTGTGCGAGTGTGTGTGTGTGTGTGTGTGTGTGTGTGTGTGTGTGTGTGTGTGTGTGTGTGTGTGTGTGTGTGTGTGTGTGTGTGTGTGTGTGTCATGGTAATGCATATCCCTCTGTTTACTGCTTTAAAATGCAATGTTTGAGAGATGCTTCTAGTGTTACATCTAATATGTTGTGTAGTCAAGTGTTTTATGGATATTCATAACATTGCTTCTGTGTAATGTGGTGTAGGCTATAGGCTACCTGGTCATATTGCTGTTGGTTATATGTTTAACGTGATGATTACGTGCTGCGCGACTAGAGTTGATTATTAAATAAGTTATACATATTTTAGGCTAATAATAATTGTGCCCCCCCATACATTTCATATGCCCCCCTTAAGACTGAGGTCTGGCGACGGGTCTGGCAATTCAGCAAATTCATTTTTTCCCTGATTTTTATAATCTCTGGCGACTAAAATTCACATTTATCGACTAGCGACTTTTTTGCCGACTTCTGAATGTGTTGGTTTCACACGTTGTTTTGGTGATAACCATCAAAATACACAGTCTAACAGCGCTCTGTTTCAAGTACTTGTCTGTGAGTTAGTGGCATCACACTAGGCTGAAACGGGCAGCTAGAGCATATGGGCAAAAGTTTTAGACACATGTACTATGTTGAGGCAAGTCGGGGCCACATATTATACAATTTATAAATAGCCTAGTTGTGTTGAATGCCATACCAATGATGTTTTATGTTACAGTAGCGCCAGCACTTCTCATTATTTCACAAATTTCTGGTAGGCTACAGCCTCATCATGGCCCTATTACATAAAAATAATCTTGCAAATGCCCCGACCTTGTGTTGCCCATGTGTATAATCGTCCTAAAAACACCAGCTAAAAAAAGTACCGGAATGTGCTCTACCTGGTCGGATGTAAATATGCAAATTATTTCATTATGAATGCAAATGACGCAAATGAGTAACATAGATTAGGAAAAAAATAGTATTGATTAACTTACTGTTCATTTGACTTGGTTAAGTTTCCCTTTACAGGCAAAGACAAAAATTAAAAACATGTATTTCTCCTGAAGCATTAAATTGGATAGGGAACAGAAAAGAGAGAACAGAAAAATTTGACTTCTGCCCTGAGACCAGGAGGGATTCACCTGCCCTGAGACAAAATTGTGGAAAATAATGGTCTCTGCCCTGGGACCAGATGAGACTAAACAGTCATGAGGAAAATCCTACAAAACAACTTCTGCCCTGAGACCAGGAGGGATTCACCTGCCCTGGGACAAATTTGTAGGAAACGATAGTCTCTGCCCTGGAACCAGAGGAGACTAAACAGTCATGTAGAAAAGCCAAAATCTAGAAATGTCTGTCTGCCCTGAGACCAGGAGGGATTCACCTGCCCTCAGACAACTTCTGCCCTGAGACCAGAGAAGACAGTTGACTCCCTTTTGTCCAACTACGTTGCCCTGAGAAGAGAAAAATACGACTTCTGGCCTGAGACCAGGAGGGATTCACCTGCCCTGGGACAAAATTGTGGGGACCAGTCAATGGCTATGGGACCAGATGAGACTAAACAATCATGAAGAAAAGCCAAATTTATAAATTAGACTACAACGCCCTAAATAGTCATTGTTTTTTTGAATATGAGTACAGTAAAGCTTATTGCAATGTACTTAAACAAGCTTTCTAGCTCACCTGATTAGCTTGACTAGCTAGCTTAGCTAGCGCTTATGGTTTACATGTATGTGCACACACTGAAATGGTGACGTTTTTCTAAATTATCTTGTTCTTCTACATTTTTGTGATGCGGACCTCTTGCAACAGCCACTGCAACATTTTAATGCAAGCTACACCACTAGCTTGCTTCTGAAACAGTAGGCTAGCCTACCCTTAAGCTACAAGCTGCACCATTATATTATGATATACTATGATGAAAGCAGGGGAAAAAATCACACATAGGTGCACATACAATGCTCCATTTTCGAGAATATTACGTTTTTGTTTTTAAAAAACTTACTTTGAAATGATAACCAGTTCCTCTTGCATGCGCACCGGTGGGATTATGACGGTTGAGATTGGAAATGGTGGCCTCGCCTCTGCAATTCTCTCCTCTCTTGCGATTGGTTGTCAGATTGAACCAATCACAAACGTTTCTGCCATCAGTACAACTATGAGTCAAGAAAATTCCCACCAGCACGTGATTCAAATTGGACAATGTCATTGGCTGGCGACAGCCTGTGACGTGGCTACGTGTGTGACTGAGTACAAGAGGGCACCTGTAGTATGTCAACAACTTCTATTGTCTTCAGGATCCATTTGTTTGCGTATGTGTGAACATGAATATCATGAAGAAACACTGCCTAAGCGCTTTCAGGAAGCATGTACGTCTGTGCGCTTTGTGCATGAATAGGAGCATGCGCGTTTAAGATGCTCGCATTGTGTGGATTTCTCAATGAAAGCTCAGTTTGTGTTGTCACTATTTGTACGAATGTGGGACGTACGTTTGGGTGGAATGCCTTCTACTCATCGAGGAGGTTGAAATGTGCTGGGTGCATGAGCGTGTTCGGCTCTCGAGGTGGCACTCATAGCGATGCATTCGTGGCTGTTCTCGTATGATTATTTTAGAGTAATAGAATCTGGGGTTTGAACTTAGTACGCTTAGACCGCTGTGTAATGCGGTCCCTGTGATTTGTTCCCCCCAGACTTATGATTTTGGGGGCAGTAAGCATGCAGCCCATTCACAAACCTTGGCAATACGTTAAAAGGTTGAAGCTTCCTCCCCTAATATAGCTTCATTAAGTAGGCAGCTCCATTATGCCTTGTGAAGCTGTGGCTGCCTTCCCCAGAGTTTAAACAGACCATGAGCCACTGCAATGTTTTTAGGTCAAGGCTGCCTACCCATATGGTGGGCTCCTTAAGTAGGCAGTTCCCTTACATCTTGTAAAGTTGAGGCAGCCTTCCCAGAAGTTGGGTCCATAAGCAGGCAGTTCTTTCACAAAGGCATTGCAATATATTCCATGGCTCATGAGGTTTTACTTCCTTCCCTATCTATTAAATAGTATCCTCACCCCTGCAGGGGTTCCTACTAAATACCAGCAGGTGGTAGCCTCCTCCCCCTAGTGTCGGGTTTAGTAAGTAGGAGACTCCCTTAGGTATTGCCATGGGGTGGGCTTCCCCAAATTTGCATAGCTTCAAGAAGCCCACCTTGAGGCTTGAAGGAGTGATCCTTCCTCTTAGGTATTTATAACGATGTAACCACGATTCCCTGAGAAGGGGAACAAGACACTGTGTCTCACTGCCATGTATCGGGCATGCACGTCTACATCTCCTTCAGAAAAAGAAGTTGGTGACATGTATTATAGGTATCCGCTTGTACTCATGGTTGCACACGTAGCCACGTCACAGGCTGTCGCCGGCCAATGACATTGTCACATTTGAATCATTGTTTCAGATACTGGTGACGCTGGAGGCATTCCCCAAAGTGTCCTCTAGAGGACGCAGTGTCTCGTTCCCCTTCTCAGGGAACCATGGTTACATGTGTAACCTAAGATGTTTATCTGCTCCAAGAACAGCGCCGTTATTACCTCGCTAGTGAGTAATGTCATGTAGCTTTTAAGTTGTTACTCTTTTACTGATAAAAGAGCAGCGCTAACAACATTGTGTGAGTGTGTCCGCACTGTATGTGTGTGCGTTTGATTGGGAGAGAGAGTGGGAGAAAGAGAGTGTGCTTTTTAATAAATATAAATAATAAATACATTTTATTTATTTTAGCCTTTAAATTCCCATAGGAACAGGCCATCGACAAAGCTCTTCCCTCCTCTCCGGTCTTGGGCCCTCCTCTCCAGATGTTGCCATGCCAGCCCTTCTTTCTTCATCTCCTGTTCTGTGGTTCTTCTCCAGGTGATTCTCAGTCTGCCTCTCTTCCTCCTGCCCTGTGGGTTCCATTTCTTTCTCCTGAGTGTGTGCCCTATGCATTTCCATTTCCTCCTTCGGATTTGCATTTCTATTGGGTCTTGTTTGGTGAGTTCCCACATGTTGGCATTAGAGATGATGTTGGGCCAGTATATTCCTTGGAGGCATCTGAGGCACCGGTTGGTGAAGGTCTGCAGCTTATTGAGTATGGTGGTGGTAATTCTCCAGGTTTCTGAGCCATAAAGTAGAGTGGTCTTTACGTTTGAATTGAAGATTTGCAGTTTTGTCTTGAGTGACAAGTTTTTGCCTTCTAAATATTGTTTAGCATGTTAAATGTTGTCCTTGCTTTTCCGATCCTGGCTTGGACATCGTCCTCCGTACCACATTCCCTTGAAATGATGCTACAGAGGTATGTGAAGCTGTTTACATCCTCTTGTGCATTCTGATCATTCGGATCTGTTGTTCCTGAAGCCAGCCTGGTTTTCCCTCAGTTTCTCATCGACCCCCTTCTGGAGCGTCTTAAGCAGGATATGATTGAGCACCTTCCCAGGTGTTGAGAGGAGCATTATTCCTCTGTGGCACTGCCGGAGGTCTCCTTTCTTGGGGATTTTCACGATGTGGCCATCTGTCTAGTCAGCTGGGACATTTTCTTCCTCCCAGATGGTTTTCATGAGACGGTGAAGCATGTTGGTGGAGGTTTCAGTGTCAGCTTTAACCATCTGGGGTCTGAGGTGTTCTCTGGGTAGTGGAGGTCTTCTGACATGCTCTGACATTTGTGCTTATTTCTGTTACTTGTGACATTTTCATGGCTAAAGTCTTATTACACTGTATTCAGCACAAACTCTGCTACAATAATATGTAAGCAGCATGTATGTAAAAGTTTGTAGTTTTGAGATTATGACGTTTATGTGTGATTTGTGAAAAAACAAAATATAATTGTCTTTGAAATAAGGTCATGAAACCCATACTGATTATTTCTTCACAAGACTTTTGAAAATTGTATCACATAGCCAAGAGTATTTGCTCCAAAACTATGTGAAAATCATCCTGACTACTCATTCAGATAAGACAATAAAGTCATTTAAAATTTGTATGACTTGATATGTGTAAGAAAGCTTTATGCGAAGGGGCGTGATCTCTCATTAATATTACTGCATTTCACACCTGAGAAAGACAAAGACCCTCCCATAATGGCCCTATTAGGTGCTATCAGGCCCTATCATTATGAGGAGCCTTGCACAAAGAATGAGGAGATTTAAAAAAGAATGGCTTTTAGATTGTTTGGATTTCTTTACAACAACGTAATCTAAAGATACACAACAAAGGACAAAAAAGCACATTAGTAAACACTGATCTGAAGACAGAGGCATGAACAGTCACACAACTTTGTGCAATTCCTGAAACATAGTACATACCCGTCATTTCCAAGGTGTTTTATTTTACGATGTTCATGTACAGAGACTGTTGAATGTTGAAGTCAGCAGGACTCACCCAGTGGCATCTGGTCCCTGTAAAAAAAATAAACACCTGTGAACATGCTGATATCAAGAGAAACTATAGGGCTGCACGATTTTGGGAATACATTTTAGATTTTTCTGGTTATAATTATTATTAAATATATAAATGAACACTAAGTTTATTGTGCAATGTAGGCATATATGTGTAGGGCTTGTTATAAATAATAACAGATAGATAGCAGGCACCCTATAAATCATTAAAAAGGAACATTTCAGTAACACTACACTAGACAAAAATATATGGATTATCATGTTACCTCAAACGTTTACATTCGTTATGAAATGAGATTGGACTAAAAACATGAAGCCTAATGTTTGGCGTGTTTTGCTTTTCAAACGCACAGCGCGACTAACTCAAACTCAGCACGTGCAGAGAATGATTATTGAAGCGATCAAGCCACTCCAAACTATGAAACATTATTGTTACATTATACGTATCTACGTTTGAGCAGATATCCACAAACACAGTATTTAACAGTAAACACGGGTCTAAACATTATAATATTCACCATTGAAGAATAAACACCCATACTAGCCTACTTTATATCATGCTGTGTTTAATTATCGAACATAAAACATTCTTGTGTGTACATGTATATTCATTTAGCATTAGCCTTCATGTTTTCACTCCAATCTCATTTCATGACATTTTAGTCTGGCACCAGTTTAACTAGTAGCTACAATGTAAAGTTTACGCATCCATAAGACGCTTTAATGTGTCTTACCTTAAAAATCGTTCACATAATCAAATCGTGTTCTTCTAATTCTTCTGAGGTAAATCCAAGGTAAACAGCACAGCACAAACAGTCTTCCAAACTTGATGAAAGGCAGAGGAATACTGAAGTTGCTTATTCTTTGTTTAGAGGTGATGAGGGCGTTTACAGCTCTGCGTTCCTTCACGTGGATCATTTGAATTTGAACAGCTTGCACGCGTGTGGGCGTGGCCACATTAGAGTTAATGAGCTCGGGCTGGAGAAACTGTACATGTCGTTGCTTTCATACAGATTACTTAAACAGAGAATATTTATTTTTGGTCTGATTTACATAATTTAAAAATGGAGACTTTTAACAGTTTTGAATAATGTATAACACTTGCCTGTATGACAAAAATCGACAGAGTTATTCGAGTCTCGTTTGCACTGATAAGAAAAAAAGTGAGCTGGTCACGCCGGCGTGACCGCCAACCCCAGGGGGTTAAGAGCTTCTGCTGGAATCCCGTCTGGTCCCTCTGCTTTCCCTCCTTTCAAGTCCTTAATGGCTTTTCTAATTTCCATCTTGGTGGGGGGATTGCAGTTAATCTCCAATGGGTTTGGGGCTATTGTAATATATGCTGTCAGTAGAGGAGGCTGCCTGTTGAGCAGGTCTTTGAAGTGTTCAGTCCATCTCTTCACCTGGTCTTCCTTGGTTTTGAGGAGTACACCCTATGAGTTTTTAATGTGTGCCTGTGCATGTCTGAATTTGCCTGTGAGCTTTTTTTGTAGTTAGGTATAGGTCTTTCAGGTTTCTCTTTCCTGATGCTTCTTGTGCCTGCTGTGCTAAATCCTCAATACATTTCTTCTTGTCTCTCCTTACACTTCTTTTCACTTCCTTATTTGCTATTGCATATTCTTTCTGTACTGCCGGCTTGGTCGCTCTGGTTTTACTTCTGTTTACTGCCTCTTTTTTTTCCTCCTCTCACTCACTTTGCTATCTGTATCTCTGGATAGCCAGGGCTTGTTGTCTGTCTTCCTCCTCCTTACTACTTCTTCTTTCCACAAGGTTTTCAGACCTTTCCATATCTCTTCCACTTTACTTTGGGTTTCTATTTCTAGGGCTTGGTACCGATTGTGTAGTGCCACTTTGTAAAGTTCGGATGTACCTATATCCTGAAATTGCTGTGTTGAATTTGACCCTTTCTTCCCCATGTTTCATGCATTTTAACTTCAGCTGGACCTTTGCTGTGAGGAGATGTTGGTCAGATCCTGCGTCTGCTTCTCTTCTGACTCTGATATCCAGCAGAGAGTGTCTAAATTTCTGACTTATGCAGATGTGGTCTATCTGATATTCTGTGGTGTGATCAGCAGACACCCAGGTGGCTTTATGGATGTTCTTGTAATGAAATACTGACCTACCAATGACCAAGTTGTTGTCTGCACAAGCTGCTGCGAACCTCTCTCTATTCTCATTCATGGTCCCTAGTCCTTCTCTTCCCATTACTGTCTCAAAGCTGTGATTATTGCCCTCTATCTTGGCATTCATGTCTCCCATCAAGATCATGGCATCCTTCCTTTTCCTAGCCTGTAGAATAGTGTAAAGTTGATTGTAGAATTGATCCTTTTTTTCATCATCCGTGTCGTTGGTGGGGGCGTAACATTGTACCACTTGGAGGTTTATTTTCTTGTTCGTGGTTTGAAATTTGGCAGTGATTATCCATGAGTTTATGGGTTCCCAGCTGAGAAGGGCCCTGTGTGCTTCCTTGGACAGCATGAACGCTACTCCCTCTGTGTGTGGTGCAGAGTCATCGGGATGTCCTGTGTAGAGTATGGTCTCTCCGCTCGCCAGCTTGACCTGCCCTGACTGGAGCCACCTGGTTTCTCCCAGACCAAGGAGGGATGTCCCGTACCTTCTCATCTCCTCTGCTATCACTGCTGCCTTTCCACCAGCATACATGGTCCTCATATTCCATGTCGCTAAGGTGGTGGGTCGCTTTGAGGTCAGAAGCCGCTTCAAACGTACAGTCTCCTTGCGGTTTTCCATGCACGTCGTCATATTTTCTTTAGCTTGGTTCGTTGCAGAGGCTTCCTTCCCAAGGCTTGAAGTATTTCTGATTTTCGTCGATGTTCCCGTAGCTGAAGGCTTTTTACAGGGTGGAGTAGCTGGTCTCACGCCTAACCCCCTACCTTTGGGGGAATGTTTTGGAGTTGGCTTGTTAGTCCTTTTCCCTCCCCTATTTTCTTCCAGGTATTGGATTACAGCCTCTTACCACGTGAGGCCAGACAGGTTTTGGGTTGTGTACAAGCTTTCTCGGCACATCAAGCCCAACCAACTCCTGCTGCTGTGTATTGAAAGCTGCACTATGCAAGCTAACCCTACCAGCAGCGCGAGACAGTAAATAATAAATACAGAATACATGATACATTTTATTTGGTTGCACAAATTTTGTCACATACATTGTCATTTTTATCTTATTATTTACTATAAGTATTTGCTTGGTCAGTGTTGTTGTGGGTTTTGGTTATTTTGCTGTTGTAGGCTGTAAGTACCTTTTCAAATAATTTAAATAATTTGGCGAAGTGATATGGAACTGTAATGCGGTCAAGACCTCCCTGGGACTACTCTAACCATGTGTTTCCCTGAAAATAAATCGGATTCAAGCATTTAACAGCCCTATAGTATAATTTGATTTAATGGTCACAAGCTCCTATGGCAAATAAAAATCAACCATGACACTTAAATAAAATCATTTTGTATACACAGTTTATCATTATGTAATATTTCAAACGGATGAAAAAATATAAAGTGGGTTGAATCCAAGGAGCTCTAAAATAATTTTTGAGTCATTATCTGAGGCTAAATCAACAGTAGCCTACACATTGTGTTCATGTAATCTAATGTTATATTATGTCATGTTTATCAAAATAAGGGTGTGTTCACACTTGTAGTTTGGTTTGCTTGATTTGTTTGGTCCAGACCAAAAAAAAAACATGTAGTCCTGGTCTGCTTAGCGTTCAGATTGGCATTTTTAACACCGAACCTAAAGACATAGGAATACATATTGCCTATTTTGAGACGCAACTTACCGAACATTCAAAACAATGCTGTGTGCTAGGATAAATGCACTCATTGTATGTACGTAGCCTACATTTCATGGTATTTTGACCAGCTGAAAACTCGTGAGGAGTTTATAAAATGTGTGAAGTCAAAACTGTACCGAACTGTAATGGCAACATCACAACTATGATGGGGAAAAAAAACAGGTATATGTGAGCATTCTGCCCTTTTTAGGGTCTTATCTTCCTGTTTTTGGTTTGTTTACATTTCTTTGGTCAGTGTTGCATTCAAATTTCATTGGAACCACAGTTACACGGCAGTGTTCACACTTATTCAAATGAACCGCACTAACAGAGCAATTGCACCAGGGTTCGTTTTAATCTAACTAACATGCCAAGTGTGAACACACCCTAAAAGCGATTAAAAACTATCGACCCCAGTTTATTGATATAGGCTAATCTTGAACGCTCTCCTTGGTCATTCAGGTTCTGTTAAGAACTAACATATTCAGTGAAAATAGTTCGGGAAGTAGAAAGTGTCTGACTTGACAGCTCCGTATTCGACTTCTCTCCTGACTGCAAATGCCAAATTGTAACGCCAATCGGAAAAGCAAGCCGAAGTCAAGTCAATGGGGTTTTTCGTGTGTAAAATAAAGCCTGTGTTAAACTTGATACTTTGCTGTTTTGTTCTACAACGTAAATTACACACATATAGCGAAAACGCAAATTTTGAAGCAGTTATGTTTATTTTTGAAAACGTAAGCTTTTAATAAGTAACTAGATAAGACAGTTTGGGGTGTTAGTGTGATGTTTTGTTCTACAACGTACACTGCACAAAGTTGTCAAATTATGTTTACAGGCTTTATTTTACTCATGAATTGAAACACCCCATTATAAAACCCCATAGGAAAATCAAAATATGGAAAAAATATTGAAGTCGTGCTTCGGAAATAAAATAGGTGTCATTCAAAAACTAAGCCTATTACCTATTATGAAAAAAAAATTTAAACACTGCAGTAGAGTTTGTGAGTGCATATTGTGAAATATTTTAAACTATAAATTAGGGATGCACCCGGTTGACCGGCCATAGGCTACACTTTTTCCGGAGGTGCATCCGCGTGCACAGAATACATTGAAATAATTCGCAAAAATGTAAGTTGTGTGAAAGTATTTTACTGGAAATGCAGAGCTACTGTCGGAGGCACAGATAACAAGAAGCGAACAGCCGTTAGTGTACTGGCACACAAATAAGAGCCTAGCAATATTCAATTTGAAATGTAATATGCAAAATGATAATGCAATATGTAAAATGGCAATGCATTTCTGTATTTAAATTTACATTTTCCATTACATTTGTGCAACGTTTGGTACAAAATGGAAATGATAATTCAATAATATAATTTACATTTGTCATTTCATACACTAATTTTAATATGCAAATTGAATACATATTTTAACGCTTTATAAGTTGCAAATTTGAAATGAAAATGTATTAAAGAAATTATTAGATCTGTTTAAAATGTTCAAGCAAAAACTATAGCAAAATGATAATTTATAATTAATTGCATTTACAATCACAGTTAAGACACTTGCGTTTGCATTTCCATTAAATGTCCCGCAATGAATGTAGCAAAATTCAATGTCCAAATTGAAAATGCATTCCGAGCCGATCACGGCCACGCCCCCGCTTCAATCACTGTGTGAAGTTTGCCCCGCCCCCAACCAATCATTTTTACTTCGTTTGTGCTGTTACTTCGCATTTTTGTTTGTGCTGCTTCGGTTTTTTAGATATTAAAAGAATATTTATAGGTCATTCTGAGGTCACACACGTGTTCCAAATAAAATAGTCTCATTCGTTTGTGCTGGTTAAAGTTTTGCTTGTGCTGCTTCGGTTTTTAAGATATTAGACATTTAATTACAGGTAATGGCGTCACCAGCCCCTACCTGCTCCATGTTTGTTTGTGCTTCATTTGTACTGGTAAAAGTTTTGTTTGTTCGGTTTCTTAGATATTAAAATAATATTTACTGTGTCATTCTAAGGTCACTCAGCCCCCCACATGCTCCAAATCCACGCAAAATAGTCTCGTTTGTTTGTGCTTCTTTGGGCTGTTTTGCTGCTTCGGTTTTTAAAATATTAGACACTGAATTATAGACGATGATATCACCATCCCAGGACCTGCTCCAATTCACCCAAAAAAGGCTAGTCTTCTATGAATTTGACCCGTCAGATTCCGTGACCCTATATATTTATTAATATCTGATCAATATGCTTTATAAAATGGAAAGGGGAGATGGTTAAACATCAAATGAGTCACTTTATTGAACATTACATTCAGATATTGTGAAATAAAGGGCGGTCACATTTTTCGGTTTGAATTTGACCCGTCAGATTCCATGACCCTATACTGTAGCTATATATTTATCAATACCTAATCAATATGCTTAATAAAATATAAATGGGAGATGGTCATACATCACATGAGTCACTTTATTGAAAATTAGGCCTACAGTCAGTCATGAAGAAATAAAGAGCAGTCACATTTTTCGGAAGCTATGAGATAACAGAATATGACGGGCCAAATTCAGAGTAATAGGTTTATAAATTTGTAAGGAAAAACTGTAGGATCTCCAACATTATTAGGTAATTAGTTTATAGTAATAAGAATAAAGATAAGCATATGTGTATCAGACAATGAGAATATTTAATACAAAACAAAACCATCATTAACACAGTCCAGCATCAGACAACAACAGCGCAGCATAATGTCCACACCAAAAGGGTGTCAACTCCTGATAAGGCAGAAAATTACCACAGACGTCCCAACAACGGACTGTTTCTATCACCTGCAGACGTGTAATAATCCTCGGAAAAAACTACAATTTCTCTGTTCACGCTCCCCTTCATCTGCCAGTAAATTTAACGCTCGTATCAGCTCTGCCGCCGCCATGTTCCCTTCCAACGCCTCAAAACAGAAACATATATAGCCTATGTTTACCTGTTGCAGAGTCCAGCCTTGATGCAGTGATTGACGGGGCGGGGATATGATCGGCTCGGAATGCATTTTCAATTTGCACATTGAATTTTGCTACATTCATCACGGGACATTTAATGAAAATGGAATCGCATGCGTCTTAACTGTGAGTGTAAATGCAATTAAGAAAAATAACATTGAAGTGATCATTTTGCTACAGTTTTTGCTTGAACGTGTTAAAATATCTAATCATTTCTGTAATACATTTTAATTTTGCAAAACGTTAAAATATGTATTCAATTTACAAATTAAAACTAGTGTATGAAATCGCAAATGTAAATTATATAATTGAATTTTCATTTTGTACCAATGTTGCACAAATGTAATGGAAAATGTAAATTCAAATACAGAAATGCATAGCCATTTTACAAATTGCATTGTCATTTTGCATATTACATTTCTAATTGAATATTGCTACTCATATGCTTCCATACTTCCCTGCGTACCTGTCTGCGCCCTGCACAAGCGTAGATAGTAAACGTTTGTTCAGCTCAGCTTCTCACCTGTTGGATGAGAAACGAAACAGACTAACTTGTGACAAAGCTGAAATGTTTCTTTTTGTAAAGAACTCGCATGCACATTTTAAAAGCTAGAAGTAAACATGCTGTATACTAGGATGATCATTTTTATTTTACCTTAAAATCACAGTGACTTAATTTGATTTTAAAAGCACCTGCTGTAGCATCTTTGTTTTAGTCGTTGCACTAAACATTATTTGATTTAACATTTTAGAATAATTTATTTATTTTGGTTTTATAGTTTCACTGGTAAAGACCTTTTTTTCTTTACACTGAATATAAAAACAAAAACAAATGCTGAATTAAGTAGCCATCTTTGTTTGGATTGTTGAATGTGTGTGTGTCGTTTGGATCGCCTAGAAAGCCAATCATCTTCGTGTATTATAAAGCGAGCCAATGGCGATGAAATGCCATGGGTCTGCGGAATTTGCATAGCGTATCTCCGCCCCACCTCGTGGGTATAAAAGGAGGACGCCGGCAACATGCAGATTCCCCCAAGATGTTTCCAAGAGCTTCTCTTCACTCCACAAGCCAAATCCTGTGACATCATCTTCTTCGAGACAGGCGAACTCTCCGGTGTTGGTGTGACGGCGGTACCCAGCAAGTTCAAATTGCCTGCGATCTGAGCAGTGATCTGCCAGTCTGTGTGTTTCTCCCTGGTCGCCTCAGCATCGCTGAGTTTTTCTCTAAAAGAGCTGCACGTGGCACGTCTTTTTAAAGATGTCTCGCCCGTGTTCTTCTGGGTGCGGTCGTTTCCTGTCTTCCTTTGATGGGCACAATCGCTGCTTTGCGTGTTTGGGCTTAGAACACGCTAAAGCAGCGCTTGTGGATGACTCATGTTCCTTCTGTGGGAACATGGCCATCGCAACACTAAGGTCTAGACTCAATGATCTCATTCGAGAGAGAGTCCTCTCATCCACACCCCGATCTACATCCTCCAAGAGAGGCTGTACTTCGCCTGGTGGACAGGGTGACTTGAGGGTCTCCGAGCGACGAAAGTGGCCTCACGCTCCCTGGGACAGGTAATGGCCACCTCTGTGGTCCAGGAGCGTCACCTGTGGCTGAACCTGGCTGATATGCGGGACGCCGAGCAAACCCGTCTGCTCGACGCCCCTATATCCCAGGCCGGCCTCTTCGGCGGAGCGGTTGAGGACTTTGCCCAGCAGTTCTCAACCGCACAGAAGCAGTCTGAGGCGATTAAACATATTCTGCCCTGACGGCCTGCTGCTGCCTCCACCCAGCCGTCGGTACAGACACCTCAGACTGCTCGCCGCCGAGGGCGCCCTCCTGTGGCTCCCTCCCCTCCCGCACGGCCCCAGCAGCAGCCTTCACCCGGGCCGCGTCGTGGAGGAGGCCGCAGGAAGGCGCCACAGCCCTCTCCAGCCCCGCGCCCCGCTAAACGCCAGGCTAAGCGGCGCTCCTGAGACGGGCTGGCGCCAGTGATGGTGTCGGTTTTTTCCCAGGAGGTGGTTGCAGGCCCCCTCCTTCCCCCGGCGGAGGGCCGGGGGAGAATCTTTTGTTCTCCCGCTGCTCACCCACGGGTGGGCAGTACCCTATTATGGTCAAAGAAAGAACCAATACACCCATCACTGAGCACACAGAGCCGGTTGACAGTGCGCGACGCCCCCGGGCCTCACCGCTCTCATCCCTCTCTGTCACAGAGTTCTCGGACCGCAGTGTGTGCCGCCTCCGGGCCTCGCCACTCCCGTCCCCCTCTGTCCCAGAGGGTGCGGACGACAGTGTGTGCCGTCTCCGGACCGCACCACTCTCGTCCCCCTCTATCGCCAGACCCCTGGCAGAGCAGACCCCCGTGGAAGGCTGGTCCTTCCCTGGTCTCCTCTGTCAGGACGCGGAGCATGACCGCGCCCCCACACCGGGCCGCTTTGCCACCCTCGCCTGGGCCAGTCACTCCGCTTCGCTGCCCCTCCGGGGGGACGCCTGTGGTTCGTATGACCCCGCTGGTTCAATATCTGAAAGCTTGGTAGGAGCTTCCCAGCCTTTCTCGCTGGGTCGCCCGAACTATCAGGCTCGGCTATGCGATTCAGTTCGCACGGTCTCCTCCCCGCTTCAGGGGAGTTCGCTTCACTATGGTCGGTGGCAATGCCCCTATCATGAGAGCGGAGGTTACCACCCTGCTGGCGAAGGGTGCAATCGAGACTGTCCCTCCAGCCGAGATGAAGTCAGGGTTTTACAGCCCTTACTTCATTGTCCCCGAGAAGACCGGTGAGTTGCGGCCGATCCTGGATCTACGCGTCTCGAACCGCTCCCTTCACAGGCTGCCGTTTAAGATGCTCACGGCCAAACGCATTTTCGAATGTGTGTGGCCACAGGATTGGTTTGCAGCAATAGACCTGAAGGACGCCTACTTTCATGTCTCCATTTTACCTCGACACATACCGTTCCTACGGTTTGCATTCAAGGGGCAGGCATACCAGTACGCGGTTCTCCCCTTCGGGCTAGCCCTGTCTCCGCACGTCTTCACGAAGGTCGTCGAGGCTGCCCTTGTTCCCCTTCGGGAACACGGGGTTCGCATCCTGAACTATCTCGACGACTGGCTGATCCTAGCTCACTCTCGAGACCAGGTTTGCGAACACAGGGATCTTGTGCTCCGGCAGCTAGCCTGTCTGGGCCTTCGGGTCAACTGGGAGAAGAGCAAACTCTGCCCCGTGCAGAGGATCTCTTCTCTCGGTATTGAGAATGACTCGGTCGCCATGTCCGCGCAGCTTACGAGCGAGCGCGCACACCCGCTGCTGACTTGTCTTCGACAGTTCGATGGCAAGAGTGCGGTCCCACTGAAATTGTTTCAGAGGCTCCTGGGGCATATGGCATCTGCATCCGCGGCAACGCCGCTCGGATTGCTTCATATGAGACCGCTTCAGCTGTGGCTTCGCGATCGAGTCCCGAGGTGGGCATGGCATCATGGCACGTTCCGAGTCCCAGTGACTCCGACCTGCCGTCAGACCTTCACTCCGTGGAGGAACCTCAGTTTTCTACGGGCCGGAGTTCCCCTAGAACGAGTTTCCAGGCATGTTGTTGTCTCCACAGATGCCTCTTCCACGGGTTGGGGCGCCATGTGCAACGGACATGCTGCCGCAGGCTCCTGGACAGGACCCCAGCGCCTTTTGCATGTCAATTGCCTCGAGTTGCTGGCAGTACGCCTTGCCCTGCACCGCTTTCTCACGTTGCTCAGGGGTCAACACGTACTAGTCCGTTCAGACAATACCGCGACTGTAGCGTACATCAACCGTCAGGGTGGTCTATGCTCCCGCCGTATGTCGCAACTCGCACGCCACCTCCTCTTATGGAGTCAGAAGCACCTGAGGTCCCTTCGTGCTATCTACATTCCGGGAGATCGGAACTTTGCAGCCGACGAGCTGTCACGGTTTCGGCCCATCTCCGGCGAATGGCGACTCCATCCCCAGTCGGCTCAGCTGATTTGGGACCAGTTCGGGGACGCACAGATAGATCTGTTTGCCTCTCACGACTCGACCCATTGCGCCCTGTTCTATTCCCTGACCGAGGGCACCCTCGGCACGGGTGCACTGGCGCACAGCTGGCCGCGGGGCCTACGCAAATATGCGTTTCCCCCAGTGAGCCTTCTCGCACAGACCTTGTGCAAGATCAAGGAGGACGAGGAGCAGGTCATTCTGGTTGCGCCGTATTGGCCCACCCGGACCTGGTTCTCCGAACTGATACTCCTCGCGACAGCACCTCCTTGGCCAATACCTCTGAGGAAGGATCTCCTTTCTCAGAGACGGGGCACCCTATGGCACCCTCGACCCGATCTTTGGAGGCTCAACGTGTGGCTCCTGGACGGGACGAGGCAGGTTTGAGTACCCTGCCACCAGCGGTGGCGACTACCATCACTTCCGCTAGAGCATCGTCCACGAGACATGTATATGCGTTGAAGTGGAACATATTCGTCAACTGGTGCTCTTCTCGTCGAGAAGACCCCAGGAGATGCTCGATCTCTGTCGTGCTTTCCTTCCTGCAAGATGGGCTGGAGCGAAGGCTGTCTCCCTCCACCCTGAAGGTGTATGTGGCCGCTATCGCCGCATATCACGAAGCAGTTCAAGGTAAGTCTCTGGGGAAGGACGACCTGATCGTCAGGTTCCTGAGAGGAGCGAGGAGACTGAATCCTCCTCGCCCTCCTCTCGTTCCCTCTTGGGACCTCTCAGTGGTCTTAAATGCCCTGCAGAGGGCTCCCTTTGAGCCTCTGCATTCAGTTGAGCTTAAGTTCCTGTCTATGAAGACAGCGCTCCTGGTTGCTTTGGCCTCTATCAAGAGGGTAGGGGACCTGCACGCATTCTCCGTTGACGAAGCGTGCCTGGAGTTCGGGCCCGGTCACTCTCACGTGATCCTGGACCCCGGCCTGGATATGTGCCCAAGGTTCCCACCACTCCCTTCCGGGACCAGGTGGTGAACCTGCAAGCGCTGCCCCTGGAGGAGGCAGACCCAGCCTTGGCACTGCTCTGTCCAGTATGCGCTCTCCGTGCTTACGTAGACAGAAAGCAGTGTTTCAGGACCTCAGACCAGCTCTTTGTCTGTTATGGTGGGAGACTGAAGGGAAAGGCTCTCTCAAAGCAGAGGTTGTCTCACTGGATAGTGGACGACATTGCTTTGGCTTACCAACAGCAAGGCCGACCGTGCCCCCTCGGTGTGACAGCCCACTCCACCCGGAGTGTGGCTTCCTCTTGGGCTCTAGCGCATTGCGCCTCGCTGGCAGACATCTGTAGAGCTGCAGGCTGGGCGACACCCAACATATTCGCCAGATTTTATAATCTCCGAGTGGAGCCTGTGTCCTCTCGTGTACTCGCTTCAACCAGCTAGTACTGGACCCGCTCAGGTGTCTTCACTTGCTCGCCATTCCACTCTACGGACTGGATATGTGCAATATTCTCCTCAGGTGAGCCTTCCTCTCCGAAGCCCTGAGTTCCTCCAGCACTGTTGACGCTGGCGCCAGTGTCTATTGCCTGTGCGTCGGCTAGGTGCCTCCGTGTGCTTGGTTCCTCCCCTGAGTAACCCCCACATGTGTATTTCCACTGTAAGCCTCCTTGAGCATGTGTCTTTCCCTCGGCAAGTCACCTTGCCTCTCCTGGAGTTGAAAGTTGCCACCCCACGGGCTGGTCACTCCAGTGTTCCTCCATTATGTAGCCCTCCGGCCATATGTGTATTCTTAAGTCCTCCCTACGGGTAGGCATGCTGCGGCATATTTCTTCTGAGATATGCTTCCCAGTGTACCTTGGTATTCCTGTGCTAAGTAGGACTCCTTCGTCCATGCCAGTATCACGACAGGGGGATCAGACTTTCGCAGGGCACTGGAAGACAGCTGTGAAGGTGGCGTGATTACACGGGGACCCCCATTCTCCGTCATCCGACGTAACTTCGAGTGACTACGAAAGGGAACGTCTCGGTTACGTATGTAACCCTCGTTCCCTGAGGAGGGAACGGAGATGTTACTTCTCCCTGCCACTTCCGCTGTACCGCTGGGTAGACGCCTGAATTCAGTCTCGGCTCCTTAGCGAAGACATATCTGCATGTTGCCGGCGTCCTCCTTTTATACCCACGAGGTGGGGCGGAGATACGCTATGCAAATTCCGCAGACCCATGGCATTTCATTGCCATTGGCTCGTTTTATAATACACGAAGATGATTGGCTTTCTAGGCGAAACCCCCATTCTCCGTCATCCGACGTAACGTCTTCGTTCCCTACTCAGGGAACGAGGGTTACATACGTAACCGAGACGATATTTTGACTGGAAACAAGACAAAGGCTAAGTAAGAAAATATTTTTTTTGCAGTGCAGTACATTCATTCATTGCACATTTTTCTATATAAAATCTGAGATGCAGAGCACATTAGTAAGGCCACTGTATCAAAGCGGTAAGTAAAGTGTGCCTCACTCTCATGCTCTTTCTGAGAGTTTTTGTGTTGTTTCTTCGACAAAAACCCATGAGATCCATCAAAGAGGAGTTTCACAGGATTGCAGGTCAGTGGTGGTGAAATCGGTTTAAAAGAATCTGATAAGTGACATTCACTTGATTACATCTTGCTGTGACCTCTGGAAGTAACCTAATAATTAGAATTTCCTTTAGGATTTCCAGTGTGGTTGGATGTATTGATGACACGCACATAATCCCATGATCACACCTTCTGAAAATGAACTAGATTACTGAATGGGAGGATGCCAGATGGAAGGGTAGAGAGATATGCTGTAACCACTACAGCTGTTAAATACACAAATTATTCACAATTTATTTGGTCATCTTTATTTCTTTCAAATACAAAAGCAACAGTAATTCTTTTTCCTGTTTGATTTTAATATTCTTCCAGTATCGTGTATCTCCTCTTCATCTATCAGTGGTGGTGCAGGTCTAGCCTCTGTTGGCGGAGTAGAAGTCAAACGTGAATTTCATTAGCCTAATTAAAAAATTTAACCGGTTGGATTATAGAGAACATTTAATTGTGAAAAGAGCATTATACAACATGGAAACGTGCAGCACATTACAGACATTTGTTAATTAAATAAATATAATTCAGTGTCCAGTTTCAAAGTTATGTAGCCTACGGCCATGAACCTTTTATGCTTAAAGATTTAACTCATTGAATTATGGTTTTATTGTTCAGTTTTAGTTGCCGTCACATTAATTTTTGTTGTTGTTGTTGTTGTTGTTGTTGTTTTTTGCCTGTGGGATACCATGAAAATGTGTATTAGTTTAATAACTTACATTTCTGTCAATTTCCACCTGATAATAACAGTGATTGAGAATTATACTTGTGTATTGATTCGGAAGTATGCGGACGTCTTTTGTCGGGTGCTGTTGCCATGGTGAATCATAATTTCGGTGGTCCATTGATCATGGCTTTTCATAGTCATGGTGTACGCCAGACTTGTGCACAATTCAGAATTCAATTGAGAATGACTCCTAAATTCCAGTTCAATTCTTGAATTTGAATTGAATTTGAATTGATGTCAAAAACAGGATCTAGAATTACAATTCGAATTTGAATTAAAGGAAGCAGAATTGCAATTCAAAACAAATTCTAAGAAATTCATATAGATATTTTAAGTAAAGTGTTTAACAATTAAGCTGTACAGTATATGTCAGATATGATTGCATTACATATTCTATAAATGATATTAGTTTGAAGTAAACTACTTGTACAGATTACATTAACAGGAAATATTTTCCCCCAGCAATGAAGGTTAAAATCTCTCGTCAAATAATTAAGTTTGACTTATTGTAATTGTAATTTTGTGGAACATGATAGAACATGACTCAGAACATGATAGAACATGACTCCCAGAATTACTTTAGTAAATCTTAAGAAGAAAAAAAAAATTCTAGGCGGACATTTGTTTTTTTAAATATATATATTAGAACAAAATGTATGCAGGGTTGAGGAGTGAGTTAACTGTAATGAAATTATGTTATTGAATTACAAAATGAATGTAATTGTATTTAGTTGTATTATTGAGGTAAAATGTGTGATTTAAAGGAGCTGTATGTAAGAAATTTATTTCAGTTAATCATAAAATGGCCCTGATATGTCACTAGACATTAAGAAATCATGTTCATTTCAAATACTTATATCACTGACAACAATAGTCCGGCCAGAATATTGTCTTTTAAAAAGTGAAGTTGCAGCCCTCAACTGATGTTGATGTTGTCATGTTGTGTTTTGGTCTGATGCGCCACCCTCCAACTATCTACCAATCACAAAGTCAGTAGTGTTGCGACATCTAGGTTGCCAGCTCTGCGCTATAGTTACCACAGCTGCAGCTACAAACGTGTCGGAATGGGATAAAAAAAAAGTCTAACGTTGCGAAACCAAAAAAACTCGTTATGAATCCGAAATACTTCGTGACAAAGTCCGACATAAAACAAGGATCTGTATAGGAGATGCCTTTGAAAGATGGAGACGGCTGAAAACGGAGAAGAATTTGAAGACAGACGCCAACATTGCCAATTTTCTCCTGGACAGATACGATTCGTCTTGGCTAACTTGTACTTGATGTAAATGGACATTTCTCAAATATTGAAATACTGTGTATACGCCCCAACGCCTGTGAAGAGACGACTCAAAGCCGGCGATATGTTGTGCCATAAATTAATACATGATTAAAACTAACTGTATTTTTCTATGTACATTTCCGAAATGCACTTTCTGTAAAGCTGCTTTGACACAATGTGTATTGTGAAAAGCGCTATACAAATAAATTTGAATTGAATTGAATTGAATTATAATGGGTAACATACATTCAGCGTTAGGAAGGTTACTTTGGAAATGTAATTGCTTACTGTTATGTGAGATTCAACATATTCTTTCTTGTTGTGTGACTAGGGCGACCACCCATCACGCTTTGTGTTGTACCGCACAGCATTTCACCCCTTGTCCCCCACGTCGCATATTGAGAAAATGTCCGCATTTTTATCAGTCTGTTTGTTTTTAATTATCATATTAAGAAAATGTGCATGCGTTCTTTTGCCTTTTTAAGAAAGCATTTTATTTATTCTTTTTGCGCCGTAGTTTTTCACCTATATTTAACAGCGCTTCGTAAGAAGTACAAATACAACAGCCATTTTTAAAATCATATCCAATGGTTGAAAAGAAAGGAGTAAACACAGTCACTAGTAGGTTGTCAATCAAAATGTTGAGCGGTGATTCGTTCCATGTGTTCCCTGTCAGAAAACAAATGTATAATTCGGTAAATAAAATTTTTAATTTAACAGAATTTATCAACTTATTGTCTGCTGTAGTTGTTTTAATTCACATCCTTTCTAAAAATATGAAAGTGTTTGGTGTAATATATTCTTAATATATAAGGCTGTCAATAAACTAATTTCATGTCGTTTTATATTTTATTTGTTCATTATTTATTTTGTTGGATTTGAGTTGGACTTAGTCAGAACTGTTTCATAAATAGTGATCTGCATGATGCCTGCTGCCTTGCTCAGTGATGTTGAATTTAAATGGCAAGTAAAATAAAGACATGTTATGTTACATTGTGATGTAATTGTGTTGTCTGGAAGGGACTAAATAAAGTATTTTTATCAGTTGAAATGCAGAATACAAATGTTTTTATTAAGTTAAATGGACATTATATAACAGTTTCAGGTTATGTTTTAGTGTTGGTAACATGTCCCACATCGTCCCACATTTGGTTTGTTTGATGGTGGCCACCCTATGTGCGACTGTGTAGAATTTCTTTGAATTGCCATGAATTTAATTCCACTTCCTGTCATTCAAATTCAACTTCCTGTGGGGCGGAGTCAATTCAATTCAAATTCCAATTCATGAATTGAATGGAGGCCAATTCTGAAATTCTGAATTTTGCAAAAGTCTGGTGTACGCGCTTAACTCAGAGTCAAGCTACTCAGAGTAGATTAAGGGATGCACCTAATCCAGGATTCGGCTTCGGATTCGGCCGAATATCGGGGCTTTGAATGGGGTTTGGTTTCTTGACAGTTGACAGTTTGATAAATGCAAGTTAATTTTAATCTTTGTGTGTTAAAAATGCACATAAGTCCTTGTAGAGATAGTGTAGCATGTCTGGAACGGAATCTCCAACACAAATGACCACACGACTACTCAACAGTGAGATCCAATGTTTTTTCCTTTTAATCTGTAAACAAAGAGATCATCAGTGGATCAAAGGGGCTTTAGCTTCTCTCTCTATCTCGTGTACACACAGTAATATTCACAGAGAGAAGCAACATTACGTGTGCTCATGAGCCTCGCGCACAGGTAGACTGAGGCTATTACAGATCTTAAACAAAAAATAAATAAATAAAACATGTAAACAAAATAATAAATCTAATACATTCATAATCTTCCTTGTGATACATCACATTAATACTCTTATTAATACACTACAATAGTGTATAGTACATACATTTTATACTAAATTACATGACCATATGCATGAATTCAGGTATTTATATAATATAACATGCTATGATAAACAAATAATAAATTATAATATAATTTGTACACATAAATCCAAAAGGAAAGCTCAATGCGCATTTAACAGCATACCATGTGCAGGCCGCACCACGTGCGTCACGCACGAATCTATGAATCGGATTCGTTTCCCCTATAACACTCTTCATATAGTACATATTTATTAACATTCAACCAGCTCTATTTTCTTTCACAAAACAGAACTAATTAAACAACATACCTGTAAACAAAGTAACTTCAGTTACTTCAGACTTCAACGGGGCTTTAGCTTCTCTCTCTCTCTCTCTCTCTCTCTCTCTCTCTCTCTCTCGTGTACACACTAAGCATAAAATACTAATAAGTTAGCACCATGATGAAGTTCATAAAATCGTATTACTACACACTTCATCACGACTAACACACTCAAATGATAGAACACACTCAAATCACACTTATTGAGCAATAATTATGCCTTCAGACAATAAACATCATCATACCAGTAATATTCACGGAGAGAAGCAACATCGCGTGTGCTCATGAGCCTCGCGCACAGGTAGACTGAGGCTATTACAGACCGTACGAGGAGAAACCCCAGAAACAGAAGTGTTCAACCGATGACGCTCCCTCCCCAAACAAACAATATAATAAATTTTATTTTTAATACTGTATAAATTTTTTTAATACTGTATCCTGAATACAGGATGTGGATAATTAAGCTATAGCCTATTTCATGAAGTACATTTCTGGAGTGTTAAAGATTAAAAGAAAAAATAACAACAACAACCGTACAGAACCGAAAACCGTGACCCTAAAACCGTGATACGAACCGAACCGTGGGTTTTGTGAACCGTGCCACCACTAGCTAGAACATGAGCGTCTGGCTCGCTCATAGTCTGTGCTGCGGCTACTGCACATCCAATGGTGCGGGCGCCTCTGACGTGCGACCAATGAGATCACTCTGCGTCATACACGTCAGAGCCCGCCAAGGGGGTGTGACCTCAGTCTATAATAGTCCCCGAATTCGCCATTATAGCAGATTTTACTCCTTCAGCGACAAACTTCACGTCTCTGACCATTTATTCAGCCTTCGCCGTCGAACAAGCCTTCAGCCTGAGCGAGCTACAGCTCAGCAGACTACAGATCTCAACCGTGTTTCTCCTGATGCCGTCTCTCCTGTGGCTATCCGGCGATATCCTTTTCAATACCTGTTTATTATGTGTTTATATCTGTATTAGCGTTGTTCCATATGTCTGGTGTTAAGCGAGGCCTACGATCACGCGAGCTGAATTTCATGCCTGGGATTTCATCTACCACGCAGAGAATGCACCCTCTGTCGGTGGATGTGCGGCCTGCGAGTGCATGCCTATCTCCGTACTGCGAACTCGGCTAGCTCTCTCTTGAGAAGGCAGCCAACGGCATCCAGAGAGCACGGACGTTTGTGAACGCACTCCGGCCACGTCCCCGCGTGCTTCACTCTGTCCTAGCTACACGGGTTATAGCCTGGCAAGCTATCCCGAGGTGTCGAGTTGGGTCATACACACTATAAAGCGAGGCTACTCACTCCAATTCGCTCGCAGACCAAGCACAACACATGGGTTCACGGTCCCCCTTCACTAGGCGGCCCCTCCCCTGTTGTAACACTGACTTCCCCACACGCAAATGCTTGTACAGTCAGTCCAATACTCAATGTGTGCACAAATCACAGTATAAGGGTATCAGGTCCCCCTACGCTAGGCGACCAGCCCCAATCAGTGTGTCAAGCCCTAGCCACACGGGTTCTAGCCTGGCAAGCTATCCCCGATGTGTCGAGTTGGGTCATAAACACTATAAAGCGAGGTTACTCGCTCCAATTCGCTCGCAGTCCCCTGAAATTTCAGCAATGTGGGTCACGTGCTTCGCACTGAAGTACAGAATCTATTAGCAAAAGGGATGATAGAATTAGTCGCCCCCCCCCCCCCCGCGCTAAAACATATGGGTTTTTACAGCCGCTATTTTCTGATTCCGAAAAAAGACGGCAGTCTCAGACCCATTCTAAATTTGAGACATTTGAACAAAGCTCTCATGAGACGGCCGTTCAAAATGTTAACTATCAAACATATCCTAATGTTATATTTATATAGGATATGTTTGATATGATATGTTTGATAGTTAACATTTTGAACGGCCGTATCATGAGAGCTTTGTTCAAATGTCTCAAATCTAGAATGAAAAGAAATTATCTTTTTTGGATAATCATGAGGATATGGTGAATCATGGTTGTTTAAGAACCCTGATTCCCTGGCGGGCTCAGAGCTGGTACCACGAGGGGGTGACAATGGAAACCATTTCCAGGAGGAAAGTGGTTCTTACAGATGCATCCAACCTGGGTTGGGGAGTGCTGCACGAGGGCATGCCTTGCTCCGGGATTGGTTTGTCACAATAGATCTGAAAGATGCTTACTTTCACATTCAAATAAATCCTCGTCACAGGCCATTCTTGAGATTCGCCTTCGAGGGCCAGGCTTATCAATACACCGTTCTGCCGTTCGGTCTATCGTTGGCACCCCGTACTTTCACGAAGTGTGTGGATGCACACCAGAGCGCGCGCACTCGGTGCGAGCGCTTGCTACTGAAGAAATTTCAGAAACTGCTTGGTCTCATGGCAGTAGCATCGCCAGTACTCCGCATGGGATTACTGCGCATGCACCCGCTACAGCATTGGCTGAAAGGCCGTGTCCCAACTCATGCATGGCAGTCAGGCAGCTTGGGGTGACAATGGAAACAATTTCCAGGAGGAAAGTGGTTCTTACAGATGCGTCCAACCTGGGTTGGGGAGTGCTGCACGAGGGCATGCCTTGCTCCGGCCTCTGGTCGAGCACGGAGCAGAGCTTACATATCAACTGTCTGGAGATGAAAGCAGTTGGGTTGGCCCTGAAAGCATTTCCGTTGAACCTCAGAGGTCACCACGTCTTAGTCTGCACAGACAATACGTCAGTGGTGGCCTACATAAATCGCCAGGGGGGCATCAGGTCAGGAAACCTGCATGCGATGGCGAGAGACCTCCTCTTATGGGCACCTGAGCTCTCTGAGAGCAGCGCATATCCCGGGCGTCCAGAAAGTGGACGCGGATATGCTTTCACGGGGCAACACTCCCCTCGGCGAGTGGTCCCTGAACCCACAGACGGTCAGTCTGATATGGAAGGTGTTTGGCGAGGCCGAAATCGGCCTTTTTGCCTCGAGAATCAACACCCACTACAAATTGTTCTTCTCGAAGAATAGGGACGCGATGGCCCATGTCTGGCCCAACCGCCCCCTTTTATTGCTTTTCCCCCATCTCGATGATTCCAGAAGTCATCAAACGGGTCAGAGAGAGCGGGTGCCCAGTCCTTCTGGTGGCCCCTCTCTGGAAAACCAGACCGTGGTTCCCGGAACTGGTTCAGTTTTCAGACACAATCCCATGGCCTGTCCCACTGAGGAAAGACCTCCCCACACAGGCGAACGGGACATTGTGGCATCCGATACCCGATTTATGGGCCCTCCATGTTTGGCCCCTCAACGGGTACCCAAGGACCTTCCTGAGAAGGTTTTAAGCACTATATCTGAAGCCAGGGCCCTGTCGACTCGGCGCCTGTATGCTTCAAAATGGTCTTTCCAACTGGTGCTCGAAAAATCATTCTGACCCAGAGTCATGTGAGATATCTGTGGTTCTCTCATTCTTACAGGAGCTGCTGGACACGGGTCGCTCCCCGTCCACGCTAAAAGTGTATGTGGCAGCCATAGCAGCACATCATGTTCTGACGGCTGGCCAGTCACCGGGAAGAAACGACCTGGTCGTAAGATTCCTGAAAGGTGCGAGGAGAATGAAACCCTCCAGACCTCCGTCTGTGCCGCCTTGGGACCTCTCCACAGTCCTGGGGGCTCTGAAAGGTCCGCCTTTCGAACCGCTCCAATCGGTTGATCTAAAACCCCTCTCGCTGAAGACCGCTCTCCTTATGGCGTTGGCATCTATCAAGCGAGTGGGAGATCTGCAGGCGCTCTCTGTGAGCCCTGCATGTTTGGAGTTGGGTCCAGATGTCTCCAGAGTCATCCTCAAGCCAAGACATGGTTACGTTCCTTAAGTGCTCTCAACACCGTTCCGAGCACAGGCGGTGACATTATCAGCCCTCCCTCCTTCTGCAGAGGATGGAGAGGTTAATCTTCTCTGCCCTGTCAGAGCACTGAGAATCTATCTGGAGCGTTCTGCATCTTTTAGACAATCAGAACAGCTTTTTGTCTGCTTTGGTGGTAGATCCAAGGGGGATCCAGTCACTAAGCAAAGACTGTCTAGATGGATAGTGGATGCTATTTCTATGACTTATACCGCAGCGGGTCAAATTTGCCCTATAGGTATCAAGGCCCATACGACCAGAGGTATGGCCTCGTCATGGGCTTGGTCCTCTGGCATTCCCATTAGTGATATTTGTGATGCGGCCGGCTGGTCCTCGCCTTCCACATTTATGAGTTTCTATAATATTGAAGTGCCTTCCCTGCAGGCCAAGGTGCTTTCGGTATGATTAAGACCCGTCGGTGGCCGGTCTTGTCATATATTACTGTGCACAATCTAAATCACATATATATATGACATAAAAAGTGTTGTTTGGCAGTACTTTCAGACAAAAGAAGGCAATTCAATTCGAGCTACATGTTCAATTTGCAATGCCGATTTGTCTCGTGGTGGCAAGGACCCTAAACAATACACAACTTTGCCGCTTTTAAAATGCATAATGTTGTTATTCTTTTATTTATTTCTTTTTTTACAGATAAAATAAAAAGAAAAATCCACGTTGTTTACTTCATTAATGTGTTTACGGTGTTAATGGACTGAGGATGAGAGTAGGATTCGGAATTCAGTTTTGGATTTGGCAGAATCTTAACCAGTGGATTCGGTATTCGGCCGAACCCCACAAATCTGGATTCGGTGCATCCATAGATTAAACTAACTCAATTCAACTATTCTGAAACCGAAAACTCAGAGTTTCCCATCTCAGGGTAAATCAACTCAGAGTTGGTTGAACCTCCTTATTGAAACAGGCCCCCGGTCAGTGTAGGGTATCAATGACATACACAAAGTTTATCAAATACAGCAAAGTCTTGCAGAGATACAGGGTGAGATTCAGTTTGGCATCATGCCATCAAATTCGCTGATGCGTTAAATGGTAACAGTTTTGTCTATCAACACAAAATCCATAACTTTTTGCCAGCATGGTCTAAAGATACTACAGTACACAGTCGAATTTCACGAAAATCGGATCAACAGACTAGGTGGAGTTTGAATTAAAAATTTTATAAAGCACATTTCTGCTGCAACGAGTGCAGCCCAAAGTGCTGTGCAATACAATAATGAAACCATAAAAACATGACACAATAAAACCAGACTACATACAAGACAAAATGTAGTTCTTTCCTGGATCAGACTCAAAAGTCAAGATGTAAAAATGCTGCTTAAAGCATTCAAGGCTGCAGAATGGATTCGTGGTAGGTTATTCCATAACCTGGGTCCAGCTATCGAAAAGGCACAATCACCTTTTCGCTGCAGTCGGGACTGCGGTACCCGAAGCATATTTTTTACAATTATTTACTGATTGGTGTAGAATAACTAGATCTGATAGATATGAGGGGGCTAGACCAGTTAAAATTAAAATAATAATAATAATAGTACGCCCTTGAAATCAATCCTCGTAGCCAATTAATGAATGTTAAAATCTGAGCAATTCTGTCCCGCCTTTTCATTCTAGTCAGTAATCTTGCAGCTGCATTTTAAACCAGCTGCAGTCAGCTTATCAGTGACTGGGAGAGACCTAGATATACGACACTGCTATAGTCCAGTCTGGATGACATATAAATAACGCATGGATGACTGTCTTCAGATCTTCAACTGAGAGCATAGGTTTTAACTTAGCAATTAACCATAGGTGATAACTACTTCCCTTCAAGATCACTTTCTTTATAATAGGCAAAACTAATCAAAAACCATTAGCATTATTTTAAAATTGTAGTATTTTAACCACAAGGTGGCGCTGCCTCAACTTGAGTACCTTTAAGCCAGGGGTTTTCAAAACTGTCCTGGAGCACCCCCAGCACAGCACATTTTGCAACCTTAGCCGATAAAAGTGTAACCTCTGCTAATGCTGCGGTAGGCAGGGAAGGAGATAAGAGGCTGTTTTTAAAAAAACTTTTATGGATGTCAGGGGAGGATTGACAACTATGTTGAATAAACTGCTTTTGTGATGAAATAGCTTATCATTTAATGAATCGACAGCCCATCAGATAATCTTCAACATGTTGCTTTTATACATAAATTTTTGGTTGGATCTATTTTTAGTTTACACCGAACAAAATGCGGTTTTATAAAAGAAGTCACTGACAATTGCATGGCCGGTATTGTTATGGTGTCCAGTCTCCCTGATTCCACCATCTCTCAACCACGAGCGCCCTCTCCTGAGTTCTAGTGTGTTGCATACTCTCCCATTAGTATGCATCATTTGCGCTGTGATTACCCATCACCTCTTCTGTATTATTACTCATTTCTCAGCCTTTATCTGCCTCATTAACTGAGCGTCCTGTACGAAGTATTGCCTCTCTATGTGTGCATGTCTGAGCCGTTTCCGTGAATCTGGTCTACCTTGTTACTGATCCTTGCTATTCTAACCATCTCTGATTGTCTGCAGCCTGCCTCTCGACCCTCTGCCTGATCTGGATTCTGAGTCTAGCCGCCTGCCCGGACCTTTATGCCTGACCCTGTTCTTCTGCTCGCACACCACCAACTTACGTCTTACAGCCTGGTTTCCTCTCCGCTGTCAGCACATCCTTATCCAAGAATTTCCTGAGTTTCTTATTGCCTGTCTTTGAGTTATTAAAGTTGTTGCATATGGATCTGCCTCAGCCTTCTGATTTGTTACAGGTATGATTCAGTTTAAAGGTGCCTTGTGTCATGTCCGCCAAAAAAATCAATTATTCCACATTCCATACCAGATGGGGGCAGTATACCTCCAGAAAGTGAGTTGGTCTACTCTAGAGTAACAAACGAGAAACGGCATAGTCTCTATGCTCCGCCCCTACCTTCACAACGACCCTAGAGCCATAGCCGAAGCCAAGCCAACTCCTAATAGAGGACGTTTTGACTCCAGAGGAACGTTGGTTGATGTCAAGTGATTTTTAAACATGACATCTTCAAGCTACTCCCCTTCACCTTTACCAGTGAATATGTTCATATTCGTTTTGTTCATATTACATTTTTATTGTTAGTTTGAATTACATTAATTTGACAGACAGCATTCGCTGATGTTGACCAAGCTAGCGCCATTCAGAGCACTTTTCACACGCTCTCAGTCACACCACACATCAATTTTGTCACGCACAGAAAAATCGCAAAGCAAAGAGGACACGGAGACCGACAGACTAGACCGAGCAGGTTAGTTATGATATAAAAAAACTCAGCTCTCAGATTCTGTCAATTTTATTACGCAATTCAAACAATAAATACCGTTTTGGCGCTTGTAAATGTTACACAACAGATCCCTAGCGCACGTGAACCGATCATCTCTACTAGCTAATAGTAAAAAAACACAAACACTGTTGAAAGATACAGTAGGCTACAACTTACCAAAATGTATTCCTCATACATAATATCGACCAATATTTTTTTTTAATCAGCGTGCAGAGGTCAATAACATAGCTGGAGAACAAATATGTCAGATTTACCTCAGGACAGCAATTTAATAAACATAATATACTTAGCTAATTTTACATTTTTTTTTACTTCAGCTCGGTAGAGACAGGCTCTGGTAGATAACAGGTGAAAACCGGATTGGATCTGTGGGCAGAGCTAACTATCAAACACATAAGGTTCAAGTGCGCCCACAAGCCGTGCGAGTTATTCGTGTATTGCAGTTTGGCTGGTGGTTATGTTGCCCGCATACCGCCTCCCATGGCCGAAACTGGTATTATGATACCTGTCGGGCCGTGGCTAGTAATTTAGCATGCTATTTCAGGTTGATCTCTCTGCAGCACTATAACTTGTCATTTTTTTAATGAAATCATCGCCCTTATTTCTTCTCATTCTTTTGATGTGTGTAGCTCATTTTTGGGATATTTTTACCTCAATTCTTACACATGGCACCTTTAAGGCACTTCTCTCATTCATTTCTATTGTATCCTCAAACAGTGATTGACTGTCGCACAACTCTACGAAATTCAACGACGTTAAGGCTGTAATGTGATTCAAGGCACACGTAAATCAAGTTAGCCGTTACCACTGATGTATATAAATACATTTCATACGTCATAAAAAGTGAAGCCACCATGCGGTCATATTGGTATTTCCTAGTCTTCCCTCACATTCAATTGAATTAATGGGAAATCATCTGATTTGAATGAGAAAACAATAATTAATGAGTCAGTGTTTTTATATCTGATGTCTCCCTCTACAGCGCAAACGTCCTAAACATTTAGATGGCTATTGATTTAAAGTCGGGAAATTACCCTGATTATTAATTTATGTTCATCTTCGTTACAGTAAATATCAGATCAGCAGACGGACGAGACACCTCAGCATTTATATGAATTATATTATATCAAAATTATGATACAATGATTTATGAATACAGATTTATGCTTTGTAAGGCAATTGAGCTGACCTGTGGCTTTTTAATGGTTTACAAGATCTCCAAGAGTCTGAAGTGGACCTGCCTTTTAAAAAGTAATTTCTGAGTTATTTTAATTGTGATAATGGTTCGGAATTCCATTTTTGCACTGCCCTATATACTGCTGTATATTTAAGGATGTTAGATTTTGCTTTTCAGGAGTGCAAATATATCTTTTGTTGTTTGTTCTAGTGGCAAATGTATACATCTCTACATTTTATTTTAATTGATTGTACCGATTCAATGGAATTTTGAACTGTAAAACCTTCCATGTTGCTAATAAAATTCCCTTAGTCATCCGGTCTTCCACTCTTGACCAATTAAGATGGAGATGCATGTTGTTAATGTTTGTGCCATGTGGACTCTGGAGAGCCAGTCGTGCCGCCTTGTTCTGTACTAGCTGGTGTTTACTTAAATCTTTTTTGGTGGCATTAGCCCAAATTATCTGGCAATAGTCTAGCTGCTAAAAGAAAAGAAAAGCTCTCATAGACAGAAAGCTTCATTTAAAAAAAAAAAATACTCTCTGCAATCTGTTTACTTAATAACTTTCCAACCAGAGCCGGTCCGAGCCTTTTGGGGGCCCTAAGCAGAATTTGATTTGGGGGCCCCCTCCCACTACGCGAAGTCCCCTGTGCTTGATGATTATTGACACAAATATCACGCAATAATGATACATTATAAATGAATACAGTGAGGTTATCTATTAATACAAAATAAATAATTAATAAAAAATAGATGTCTACTTAAAGTTTTAACTTTTACTTTACTCTTTTACTAACTCTTTGAAACTTCTTAAAACAAACTGTCTCAAAACATATAAAATAAATTATCTGCTAAAATAATGACAAAACTGAGAAATCAGAAACATAATAAGAGCAAGGGTTTAACAATGACAATTATTGTTGAAACCTGTAAAAATATTATTATTTCTCAACTGTCTCAATACAGTGTAACTGTCCTCAAAATCTTTTTTATTATTATTATTGTAACAGACTTTGTTGGATTGTACATGACAGAATCCAACAAAGTCTGTTACTATAATACCGGTAATGATGTACTGGCGTTCGTTGTATGTGTGTATGCAAACTATTTTTCCCCTCGGGGCTTGCCGTAGATAGGAATGGGTGCGCACTTGGTACTGGAGTGTCGCGGGTTTTTGGAGTTAGTGATATAATCAAGTGGAGAAGTGTTCAAACTGCTATGTTTATTATTTATTCAATCTGCTCCCCTTACACCTAGAAGGTTAAGTTCCCCTGCTATTTTCTCCAACTTAAACCGATACCGTGACTATGCCCAGTTGCGCACGACTAGTCTATGCACTCGCGAGGTGTCTAGATTATGCGCATGACTTAAACGCTGGCAGACACAGCAGCAGTTGTTGGCAGGTATATTGATCATGAAATCAGAATTTTATCGTCTTGAATTATTCATTCATTCATTTATTATGTCACTTGTTTAAGTCATCTAAAAAAAAAAATTAAACTCGATTGGGGGGCCTCGGGCCGGCCCTGTTTCCAACCAAGCAACTGTTGTAAAATCGAATAAAGGCCGCTCCAATCATTTTATTATCCAAATCCTTATACTAGTCATGTCATCTGTCATTTGTACTAAAGCTGTGTATGTAGAGTGTCTCTTTTTGTAAGCATGCTGAACATTTGTTATCAGATTGTTTTCTGAGAAGTAATCTTTTATCTGTAACTAACTGCTATTAACAAACTTACTTGACAACTATTAGGGCCACTAAATAGTATTTTCCTATCATTTGATAGAAATAATTTTTGCTTCTTTTCAAGCCTGTGCAAATGTTAGTCTTTTAAGGCTTGTATTTAATATATGACAGATTGGAGCCGCAACATAATCTATGGCAATTCTAATCAATTAATCATATTATCTATGCCTGCTTGATTATCCTTGCTTGTAGACTTTATTAACTTATTGATAGTTTCTACTTCTAATTCTATGAACTCAAAATGACAATGTTTACTCCTCATATAACTTATGTAAATGGTCAAGATATTTTCTGTCCCATATGATAATTATTTTTTCCTCAATTTACATACCTTGCTACTAAAATAATTATTCAAATAATTTGCAATTTCTTTGGGTTTTATAATAAAAATACCTATACACTCCTTCGAAGTAGGTTTTTGAGAAGTGTGACTTCCCATTATACTATTTAAGGTGCGCCAAAACTTTCTGTTTTACTGTAGGGCATAATATTGTTTCTGTTTCTTTTAAGTTTTGTAAAGTAATTCCATAGTTTACAATATTTCTGTCTATAAGTAATACTACCAGATTTTTGTGCTGTTCTCTTAAGCCCTATTGGCACGGGATTAGTACTATCTGGGGACCTCGTGTGATTTAGAAATTACCCCCCCCCCCCCCCCCCCCCCACATCTGAATTTCATGTGGCGCATTCGCAGGGGATAACCGAAGCCTGTGATTTTACTCAAATTTACTGACTTATCTCCCGGATATGACGTCAACAGGCTATTGCTTGGAAATGTCTTTTCGTTATAGGTCTAGCTGTATGATATATTATGACATAAACAGAATAAAATTCCTTACTGCATGTTGCTATACATGTCATTCATCTCCATCTAATCATTCTTTTTGTTTTTACTCTTCTAAATGATTTTCAGCTTTCACTATCTGCAAATTATGTAGTTGTGCATAGCGATATGACCCAGCACCGAAAATACTATCAAAACACTCCGAATTCAGAAGCTTCAATTCAGAACAGAAGCCTCAATTCTTCACGAAAAATGGATAAAAAGGCGCACATGAAACAAACCTTGAAAAAAATTATATACGATCCAGCCAAATCACAGAGATGCCGATTCGCACAGGACTAGGATTATCACAGGACCTCGGTGTTCGGCGAAATATAGTATGTAATTTGTGGGGGAATTTTTACGTTACAAATTACAGACATGGCCGATTCGCACGGGATTAAGATCTCAGACAAACTCCGCAATTATTACAAATGACTAGAGGTCACCAAGTAATACTTGCTGCTCTACAATCCCTAATCATCATGTTTTTATGGGGGCATGATTAGCAATAACTGGTTCAAATATTTAAAGAATTTAAGTACACAATCTGTTTCTTCATCATAAATATCTGACCACCAATCACTTAAAAAAGCAACCTGAGAAAACCTCCTATATGACATTTTATACACAATTTTTTGCTTGACTTTGGGTAATTTTACCTGACACTTTTGTGTACATGATCACAACCACCTATTTGGACTGATACAGCTTTAGTAAAAAAATCCTCATCATCGTCACTCAAATAAATGTGATCTATACAAGATGATGTGATCTTGCCCTTATTATTAGTACTTATTCTCATTGACTCACCATTTGTTTTAAACCACATGCCTCTGTTATAGTGACCAATTTATGTTTCAAAGAACAATTATTTAATAGCCAGTCAATATTAAAATCTCCTGTAAAAAAACATCCCTTCAATTCACATACCTTATTCAATGTCTCGGCCATAGCTTCTAACTATTTATGATTTGAACTTGGTGGCATATAAAAGCAACCCACTAAAATGTATTTAACGAGGTAAATTGACTTAAAGCCAAAATACCTCAACTTCATTACACATTATACCATCCATTTTACCATGAAATATGGTTTTGAACACAAAAGCTACACCTCCCCCATAATTATTTCGGTCCTTTCTATATAGATTATATCCTCGTATGGACATCAAATGTTTCATCGAGATGGGTTTCAGATATTTCATAGATGTTAATCCTGTTTGACTACAATAAATTAGAAATTTCATGCACTTTGTTCCTTAAACTGCAAATATTCAAATGAGCAATCTTAAAAAAGGGAAATATCACACCGAGAGACATTATATATAAAATATCCCACCTTAGTTTCACATCTTATTCTTGTCAACGCTTCAAATCTTCCCTTATATTTCCAATGCTGTTTATGAACAATAAGCTTGTCATACCTTAACAAAGCAATGTCTTACTCTTGCAGCTTTCATTTTAGGAATCAGTTCCTTCCTCTCTGTCGAACAGAAAACTTTTGAACCTTTCAAAACTCTGTCTATCCTTGAGCCTTGAAAACGTCACTATTATTAAAAGAGGTTTACTCGAGGTTTCATCTGCTGCCTTTGAAACTTTTCCCACTCGTTGAAGTCTCTCTATCCAAATGGTGTGTGGATCCAGGTCCAATTTATCCTTAAAGAAAGAACCTGACCAAGGAAATGGAGGGTATATCCCAATGGCTTAAAGAAAATCATCTGATGCTTAACATCAAAAAGACGGTATCTATGTGCTTCTCAATTAGAGGAAAAGCTAATTGTACTATTAAAATAGATCAAGTAGCAATAGAGGAAGTTGAGGAATTTAGATTTTTAGGTATTATTCTGGATTCCCAACTCAAATTCAATATGCACATTAATAAACTCTGTAAGACTGTCCGGACAAACCTAAACTGTTTTAGAATGATTAGGCATCATATACCTGTCAAGGCAGCTTTGCTTTTTTTTCATGCTATGATACTCTCTCATTTATCTTATTGTGTTACTATATGATAAATGAGCCTCCCAGATAACAGTAAAACCCATCATATCATTATACAAATAAGCACTGAAAATTATGGATCAGAAACCAATTTTGTGGCATCCCTGTTTAATTGTATAGAAATACAAGCTTTTAGATTTTGATAGTTTTATTACGTTTTCTTTTCTTAAGCTGATTTTTAAATGCACAAATAATCTAGCTCCAGCCGTACTCTGTCCTTGTGTGACAAAAATAAACACAAGGAGAGTTGCCACTAGGAGCAGCGGGTAGCAACTGCATAGCAGAGGGGAGCAAAACTACTTTTGGCCAGTCAAGTTTTTCAGTGATAGGGACCCATTTTTGGAATGATTTACCAACAGAAATAAAAACAGAAACTGACCTGAAAACATTTAATAGAAAGGTGAAACACTGGCTGAAAGAAAATCAAATATGTGGACATTGAGTCATTTTTGTCTGTGCTGGATGTGACGTTGTTTTGTGTAATGTGGTCGGCATTGTGTAAAATGTCAATGTTAGTTTTTATAATGTATTTGACGCATGATTGTGTAATCTACACTATGTTTTGGTATATGTTTTTAGAAAGGCCTGACCAGGGACTGAGGTTGCAAATTAGCCTATTGGCTAGAAACCTTCTATGCAACACATTTACACATTTTGTTATGGCTTTCCCTATGATAATTATGAATGTAATAATGTGCAATGCATTGTCCCTGACAAAAAACTAATAAAAAAAAAATTAAAAAAAAGCCCCGAATTTAGTTATCTTAAAGAACGCAATGGATTTTAGGGCGAAAGAAGGTCCATGGAGCTAAACCATTTAGGGCTTTATAGGTCAGTAGTAATACTTTGAAAATGATACGGAACTTAATAGGTAACCAGTCTAGAGATGATAAAATTGGTGTTATATGATCATATTTTCTTGACCTAGTAGGAACTCTAGCAGCTGCATTTTGCACTAACTGTAGCTTGTTTATTGAGGATGCAGGACAGCCAGCTAATAAAGCATTACAGTAATCTGGTCTCGAGGTCATGAATGCATGAATAACTTTTCTGCATCAGAAACAGATAGCAGTTACGTAGCTTAGCAATGCTTCTAATGTGAAAAAAGGCTGTTCTTGTAACATATGAAATATGATTTTCGAAAGACAAGTTGTGGTCTAGTATAACACCCAGGTCTTTTACTGTAGTGGATAAAGTAACAGGACATCCTTCTAAATTAAAGTTGTATTGTACAAGGTTTTGTGGGTAGTTTTTTGGACTAATAAGTAATACCTCCGTTAATACCAGGAAATTACATGTCATCCAGCATTTTATATCTTTAAGACACTGTCAATTTAGATAAGTTAGTGTTTTCATCTGGTCGTGATGAAATATATAATTGAGTGTCATCAGCATAACAGTGGAAATTAATTCCATGCTTTCTTATAATATTACCAAGTGGCAACATATATATTGAGAGTAGCAGATGGCCTAACACCGATCCTTGCGGCACTCCATAGTCTACTGACGTTATCTTTGATTTTTCCCCATTTAAACAGACAAAATGGTAACGGTCTGATAAGTACGATTTAAACCAGCTTAATGCCTGTCCCTGAACACCAGTATAGTTTTGTAGACAATCCAAGAGTATTTTATGATCTATAGTGTCGAACGCAGTGCTAAGATCGAGTACAACTAGTATTGAGATACAGCCTTGGTCAGAAGCTAAAAGTAATTCATTTGTAATTTTAACTAGCGCAGTTTCTGTGCTATGATGCGGTCTGAATCCTGACTGAAATTTTTCATAGATATAATTTTCTTGCAAGAAAGAGCACAATTGACCGTTCGCAAAAGCCACGCTCCCTAGTAATTGTTACTACGCCCATCAAACAAATGGTCAAACACGATCAGCGCCACAGATTGCCATGACGGGAAGCGGTATACCCGTGCGTGTCAGTGACCTTTTTTCGAGCAATACCTCCGCGATATCCTCCAGATCGAGGCAAAAGGGGTAACAGTATGCAGTGGAGGGATATATTAAAAATATAAAAATACGCAATGAAGGAGACACGACTACTATCAAGGCTAATGCGTATACCGGTCTCAAGCGAAATCTGAAAAACCCCATGACCTGTACCTCAAATGCAACCAGCACAGCCTTGAAGAATATTTCATAAGCTGGTTCAGTGGCTAATTGTTTGGAGTTAGAAATATATAACTCGCGCTGCATATTTAGTAATTTTGCCTCAGATACAGGATTATACATTCGCTTTAACAAGCAGGTTGTTCATTACCACAGCAACCGTTTGTCATGCTGAATGCGATTTTCGTGTTTAAAAAGTAACTATACATAAGAGACGGAAAGATGCAGATAACCATACATTTAAGGTTATTTCTATTCGTTACGATATTGATATATGAACTGATATTGTCAAGTAAGCTTCATGCTTACCCCGTTGCGAACGTGCACTCCTCTAAACTGTACCCTACGGGTGCTGCACTGCTATAGTGACTGCTGCTTATTTCCCCCCGAAAATATCATGTTAACAACAACCCTTTAGAAAACGTAATTCCTTTGTGGATCCTCTTGATCTGCCTTCTTTGACTAATCTCAGTGTCTCAGTCTCACGCACGCTGCACGTGAGTTAACCATGTTCGACACATTTAACTGGGAGTACAAACGGCGTGGGCGCACCGCTTCACCATCTTGCTTGGAGTCAATGTTTGATGGACCTGCTCACATAGTAACAGTTGCTATGATATGTGATTGGACAATGCCCGTTTTTGGGGAGGGCCGGCAAACGGTCAATTGAGCGGACACAACTTTTTCTAGTATTTTAGACATAAAATGGAAGATTTGAAATGGGTCTGTAATGGGTCTAGGTTATTTGGATCTAATTGTGGTTTCTTAATGAGAGGTTTTATTACTGCCAGCTTGAATATTCTTGGAACATGACCTAAAAATAAAGATGAGTTAATAATATTGAGAAGAGGCTCTTCCACAACAGGTAACACTTCTTTCAGTAGTTTAGTGGGTATTGGATATAATAAACATGTTGTTGGTTCAGATGCAATGATAAGTTTATTTAGCTCTTCCTGTCCTATAGTTGTAAAGCAGTGTAGTTGTTCTTGAGGGGCGATAATTGAGGCTGAATCATAAGACACCATAAAAGATTGTACATTTACAATTGTGTTTCTGATGCTTTCTATTTTCTTAGTGAAGAAATTCATAAAATCATTACTACTATACTGTAATGGAATATTTTGCTCTGGTGATGTCTGTTTATTTGTTAGTCTAGCCACGGTGTTAAATAAAAATCTTGGATTATTTTGGTTATTTTCTATTAGTTTGCGGAGATGCTCAGCCCTGGCTGCTTTTACAGCCTTTTTATAACGTGACATACTGTCTTTCCACGCGATTCTAAAGACCTCTAAATTAGTTTGTTTACATTTTCGCTCTAAGTTACGAGTCTCTCTCTTGATAACATGCGTTGCACTGTTGTACCATGGTGCCTTAGTTTTCTCTCTAACCTTTTTTTAATCTAATTGGTGCAACAATTTCTAATGTACTAGTGAAAATGGTGCTCAAACTGCTAGTCATTTCCTCTAGTTCAGTGGTTCTCAAAGTGGGGTCCGAAATAATTTTAGAGCCTTATGAACAGAATCACGGAATCCAGTCAGACCATCGGGGAAATTCTTGGCAGAGCGCACCTTCTCTTTCTTTCTCTCCCCCAAGAAACATGCGCGTATATCCAGACAGAAGAGTGAATCCGTGAATTTACAGCAGCCTAGCCTAGTTGTAAAATCAAAGTTAAGAGTACTGAAAAATTTAAACTATAGCCTTTTTTTTATCCGTCAGTTTATTTAAAATGTTTTAAATTAATATTAAGACGTTTAGTAGCTTGCCTATGTCATTTGTAATGGAAGCCCGTTTCCACCACTGAATACAATAAAGAAAAGAAAAGGTAATTGTGACTTTAAAGTCAGAATTGTGAGATTAAAAAGTCACAATTAGCCTACCTTTTTTATAGTTTTATATGGCGGACACAGGCTTTCATTCTCTTTGATAGGCGGCATAGGCCTACATGAGTAAAAATTAATGAGCCTTTTGCCTTTACACAAGAGTGTCATCACCAGAGCTGCTATGAGTCTCTTTGAGAACGTTTCAGCATTTAATTTGATACAAAAATAGGGGCGGTTCTTAGCCCAAACTAAAATGGGTATTTTTATTTAAATTAATGAATTGATTATAAAAGCGATTTAAGGGAATAAAGAAAAAGAAAGGCTTATTATATTAGTGAAATAATTACAGTTCCCTTTCGTTGTCACTCCGAGTTACGTCGGATGACGACGAATGGGGTTTCGCTTAGAACACCTATCGACTTCGAGTATTACAAAACGAGCCAATGGCAAAGAAATGTCATGGGTCTGCGGAATTTGCATAGCGTATCTCCGCCTTACCTCGTGGGTATAAAAGGAGGACGCCAGCAACATGCAGATATGTTTTCGCTTCGGAGCCAAGAATATTTCTCCACTCCACAGTCATCTCTGACTTCGCTCTACGAGACGAGCTTCTCTCTCTGATGTTGGTGTGACGGCGATCTGCAGCGAGCTCACAGTGCCTGCTGATCTGTGCAGTGATCTGCCAGTGTGTGTGTGTCTGCCTGTGTGCTTCAACATCGCGGAGTTTTTTTCTCCTCTCTTAAAAGAGCTCGCACGCGGCACGTCTTTTTAAAGACGGCTCGCCCATGCATTTCTGGTTGCAGCGGACTGGTATCGGACTCTGATGGTCACGAGCGCTGTCTAGTGTGTTTGGGCTTTGATCATGCTTGAACAGCGCTCTTGGATGACTCATGTTCTCTCTGGGAACGTGATCATCGCGTCATATATAGGTAAGAGACTCGGTGAACTCGCAAGAGTGAGAGTCCCCTCATCCACCCCCCGATCTTCGGCTGTTGGCCAGGGTGACCTGAGGGTGTTGGTCTGGAACAAGGCGCCGACTCTGTGTCTGCGACCCCAGCCCCCCTCTTTAATGATGGTGCCCGCTAGCGAACTGATGATTTCACGAGTCTACCCTCGGGTGGCCCGTGTGTTTTCATTTGAAGCTACAGAGGATGATGCTGTGTCTGTAGCAGCATCACTAGGTGGGCTTGATTCTTCTGGAAATGACGACTCGTCACAGCTGCCACCCTCTGGTGTGTATACGGCTGTGCCTGAGTCTGATCCGGAGATGACGGCCATGCTTTCCCGGGATGATTGGTTTTTGGGTGAGGCCGCCGAGCCGCGTCCACGGCAAACCCCAATATCTTTCCTCCCGGACGTGCATGATGAGATCACGGGTCCACTCCTTGGTCTCATCCGCCTTTCCTCCCCTCAGGGGCCGCTGCCCATGGGTACACTGGGGTTCCCCCGGTTGAACGCTCTGTTGCCATGCTACTGTGTCCTCAGAGTGCTTCCCGGCGCAATCCTAAGCACCCGTCCAAAGCCTGTAGTTCTTTTCGTCTACACTAATCTGTGGCGAAATCCTATAGTGCACAGGACAGGCAGCCGCCTCACTGCATCCCATGACCGTTCTGTTGGTCTACCTGACCCAGATGCTCATGGACATGGAGGAGGGCGGGACTGACCTGAGGCTCTTCAGTGAGCTGCACGCCGCCACTGACCTTGCTCTCCGAGCGACGAAAGTGGCCGTACGCTCTCGGAGTCAGGTGATGTTCACCATTCTGGGGCTGACCGGTCTGATGTACACGATGTCGGGCGGACCTGTCTGCTCGACACCCCCATCTCCCAGGTCGGCCTCTTCGGCGGTGCGGTTGAGGGCTTCTGCCCAACAGTTCTCAACCGCCCATAAGCAGATTGAGGTTATTCTGCCCGACGGCCCCGCCGTCCGCTGATATCCCTCAGTCTGCCCACCGCCGAAGGCGCCCTCCTACGGTTCCAACCCCGCCCGTTCACCCGGGCCTGGCTCTGGAAGACCGTAGGGGGGATGCCACAGCCCTCTCCAGCCCCGCCCCCCGCTAAACGCCGGGTTAAGGGGCACTTTTGAGATGGGCTGCTCAGAGATGAGACTCAGTTCTTTCCAGGAGTTGGTAGCAGGGCCACTCCTTTCCCCGGTGGAGGGCTGGCGAAGAATCCTTATTCAGAAATAACTGACTCTCTCGTCTCTGAGCATATAGAGTTCTCGGACGACACAGAGCGCCGCCCACAAGCCGTGCTCTCCTCGTCCCCCTCTGTCCCAGAGGCGGTTGACACGGCGTGCCGTCCACTGACCGCTTCGCCCCTGTCCCCCTCTGTCGCCAGACCCCTGACAGAGCAGGCCCCCGTGGAACGCTGGTCCTTCCCTTGCCTCCTCTGTCAAGGTGCAGTTATGACCTTGCCCCCACACCGGGCCGCTATGCCGTCCACGTCTGGGCCGGTCATTCCGCTTCGCTGCACCACCGGGGGGACGTCTGTGGTTCTTGACGCCGCTGGCACAGTTGGGAGCCTGCCTAGAGCTTCCCTTCTGTTCCGCTGGGTTGCGTGAACAGTCGGCTCGGCTTGCGATTCAGTTCGCACGGTCTCCTCCCCGCTTCAGGGGAGTCTGCTCCACTTTGGTCGGTGGCTATGCCCCTATCATAGAGCGGAGGTCGCTACCCTACTGGCGATGGGTGCGATGGAGACTGTTCCTCCAGCCGAAATGAGGTCCGGGTTTTCAGCCCCTACCTCATTGTCCCGGAGAAGTCTGGTGGGTTACGGCCAATCCTGGACCTACGCATCTAAACTGCTCCCTTCACAGGCTGCCGTTCAAGATGCTCCTGGCCAAACGTATTTCTGGATGTGTGCGGCCACAGGATTGGTTTGCAGCGATCGCCCTGAAGGACGCCTACTTTTATGTCTCCGTTCTCCTTCGACTCACACCATACCTACGGTTTGCTGTCAGGGCACGCGCATATCACTTCGCTGTTCTCCCATTCGGGCTAGCCCTGTCTCCTTGCGCCTTCACAAAGGTTGTTGAGGCAGCCCTTGTTCCTCCATGGGAACACGGAGTTCGCATCCTGAACTATCTCGGTGACTGGCTGTCTTAAGCTCACTCCTGAGACCAGGTTTGCGAATACAGGGACCCAGTGCTCCGGCACCTAGCTCGTCTGGGCCTTCGGGTCAACTAGGAAAGGAGTAAACTTTGCCCCTTGCAAAGGAGCTCTTTTCTCGGTATGGACTTGGTCGCCTTCTCCACTCAGCCATTGCTGACATGCCTAAGACTATCAAGCGCAAGAGTGCGGTTCCACTGAAGTTTTTTCAGAGGCTCCTGAGGCATATGGCATCTGAAGCCGCGGTACGCCACTCAGATTGCTCCATATGAGACCGCTTCAGCTTTGGCTTCGCGACCGAGTCCCGAGGTGGGCATGGCAACACGGCACCCTCCGAGTACCAGTTACTCCGACCTGCCGTCAGTACTCACCCCGTGGTCGAACCTCAGTTTTCTACGGGCCCGAGTGCCCCTGGAACGAGCTTCCCGGCATGTTGTTGTCTCAACAGATGCCTCCACGGGCTGGGGCGCCATGCGCAATGGACATGCTGTCACACTCTCATGTTGAGCAGAAATGCTCCTGAAAAATTCTGTGAGATTTATCACACCCAGGTGTTGAGCAGAAATGCTCCTGAAGTTCAGTGAATTTCTTCACACTTAGGTGTTGAGCAAGGTTGCTCCTGAAGCTCAGTGATTCTCGCATGTAGTGTTGAGCAGTATGGCATGTCTATTGCCTCGAGTTGCTGGCTGTACCCCTGTTCCGGGCGTTGCTCAGGGGTCAACACGTACTAGTCCCATCAGACAGTACCGCAACAGTAGCGTACATCAACCGTCAAGGTGGTCTACGCTCGCGCCGTATGTCGCAACTCGCCCGCCACCTCCTCTTATGGAGTCAGAAGCATCTGAGGTCGATTCGAGCCATTTTCATTCCCGGAGTCCTGAACTGTGCAGCCGACGAGCTCTCATGGCTTCAGCCCCTCCCTGGAGAATGGCGACCCCATCCCCAGTCGGTTCAGCTGATTTGGGACCAGTTCAGGGACGCACAGATAGATCTGTTTGCCTCTCACGACTCGACCCATTGCGTCCTGTATTATTCCCTGACCGAGGGCACACTCGGCACGGATGCACTGGCGCACAGCTGGCCGCGGGGCCGCAAATATGCATTCCCCCAGTGAGCCTTCTTGCGCAGACCTTGCGCAAGGTCAGGGAGGACGAGGAGCAGGTCATCCTGGTTGCCCCTTACTGGCCCAACCGGACCTAGTTCCCCAAACTAGTACTCCTAGCGACAGCACCTCCCTGGCCGATCCCTCTGAGGAAGAACCTTCTTTCTCAGGGACGGGGCACCCTTTGGCACCCTCGTCCCGATCTCTGGAACCTCCACGTGTGGCTCCTCGATGGGATGAGGCAGGTTTGAGTACCCTACCACCAGCGGGGGTGGCTACCATCACTTCCGCTAGGGGGTCGTCCACGAGACACGTCTATGCGTTGAAGTGTAACCTCTTTGTCAGCTGGTGCTCTTCTCACCGAGAAGACCCCCGGAGATGCTCGATCAGCGTTGTGCTTTCCTTCCTTCAACAGGGGCTGGAGCGAAGGCTGTCTCCCTCCACCCTGAAGGTCTATGTTGCCGCTCTGTTGCCGCACACCATGACCTCATCGAAGGTAAGTCGGTGGGGAAGCACGACCTGGTCATCAGGTTCCTGAGAGGAGCGAGGAGACTAAATCCACCTCGCCCTCCTCTCGTTCCCTCTTGGGACCTCTCAGTGGTTCTAACTGCCCTGAAGAGTGCTCCACAATCAGTCAGTTTAGCCCCTGCAATCAGTCGAGCTTAAATTCCTGTCTATGAAGACAGCGCTCCTGGTTGCACTGGCCTCCATCAAGAGGGTAGGGGACCTGCATGCATTCTCTGTTGACGAAGCGTGCCTGGAATTCGGGGCGGCTTACTCTCACGTGATCCTGAGACCCTGGCCTGGATATGTGCCCAAGGTTCCTACCACTCCCTTCCGGGACCAGGTGGTGAACCTGCAAGCGCTGCCCCTGGAGGAGGCAGACCCAGCCTTGGCACTGCTCTGTCCAGTACGCGCTCTCCGCGCCTATGTAGACAGAACGCAGTGTTTCAGGACCTCAGACCAGCGCTTTGTCTGTTATGGTGGGAAGCTGAAGGGAAAGGCTCTCTCCAAGCAAAGGTTGTCTCACTGGATAGTGGACGCCATTGCTTTGGCTTACCAGCAGCAAGGTCGACCGTGCCCCCTTGGTGTGACTGCCCACTCCACCCGGAGTGTGGCGTCCTCTTGGGCTCTAGCGCATGGCGCTTCGCTAACAGACATCTGCAGAGCTGCAGGCTGGGCGACACCTAACACATTCGCCAGATTCTACAATCTCCGAGTGGAGCCAGTGTCCTCTCATTTACTCGCTTCAACCAGCTAGTACTGGACCCGCTCAGGTGTCTTCGCTTGCTCGCCATCCCACTCCACGGACTGGATACGTGCGATATTCTCCTCAGGTGAGCTTTCCCAAAAGCCCTGAGTTCCTCCAGCACTCCTGACGTTGACGCCAGTGTCTATTGCCTGCGCGTCGGCTAGGTGCCTCCCATGTGCATGGTCCCTCCCCTGAGCGACCCCCACATGTGTATTTCCACTGTAAGCCTCTCTGAGCATGTGTCTTTCCCTTGGCAAACCACCTTGCCACCCCTGGGGTTGAAATATTCCACCTGCGGCTGGATACCCCAGTGTTCTCCATATGTTTCCTTCGGGTCATATGTGTATTCTCTAAGTCCCACCACCCTCTGGGTTGGCATTAATTGCATACTTCCCCTAGCTTGGGATATGCTTCCCAGTGTACCTTTGTATTCCTGTGATAAATGGAGTCCTTCGTCCAGTCTACGACGGGATCTCGATTTACGCAGGGCACTGGAAGACAGCTGAGAAGGCGTGTACCTGAGACCCACAGTGACGGATTAATTGACAGCTGCTGTCAGACTCGCTAAAATGGAGAGCGATTGAAGTGACGCAAGTAGCTTTGCAACAGAGCGGTCATTTGAAGTCTAGGACTTTTCTCCCCACCTTCACCTGAAGTGAAGGATGTTTAATTGTCTGTGTGGACACAGGGCCAGAGCCATTCATTTGCTCACCCTCAAGTTGTTCCAAACCTGCTATTGAGTCCAAATGCAATTTGAATAAAAGACCCACTGTTTACAAGTATATCCTTGGAAATTTTTCTCCGCTCTAAGGGGTCCCTGGTCCCAAAAAGTTTGAGAGCCCCTGCTCTAGTTCATGTGTTTGTTTGGGTTCACTGAGCAGCTGAGATAGATCAGGTAAGCTATTTGAGAATCTATATATAGTGGTTGGAAGGATTGTTGTGCCTAGTTGATTATTACAACACTTAGTGATTTCTCTGCCTCCTTTGACTCTCGTTCCTTTGTTGATTGTGAAAATGTTGATTCATTTGTGCAAAGTTTCAACAACCACTGTCGGTTAGTTTTGGATATGGTAGCACCTGTTAAAACATTTCAGGGTCACATAAAAAAGCCCCCCCATGGATGAATGATAACATTTGTAGTTTTAGGAGATTATGTCGTAAGACAGAGCGTCTGTGGAAACAACTAAATTAGTGGTACACAGATATATTTAAAATATATGATACTGGATCTAAATGAGTTGGTAAAGCAGGCTCGCTCGGCTTACTTTTCCAAACGTATGTCAGGTAATAAGAAAAATCCTAAAGTCTTGTTTGACACCATCAAAAATCTAACTGCACTTTCAGCTCCTCTTGTGCCTGTGTACACACAGGAAGACTGTAACAACTTTTTGTAATTTTTTGTGAACAAAGTACACAACATTAGGACCAGTGTCAAAGTTCCCTAATCACCTTGTGTTCTAATGAATGCTCAATGGTGTTTTCTTGGTCGTCTTTCACTCCTGTCAGCCTACAGGATGTGAAGACATTAATAGGAAATATGAAACCATCTTCCAGCCCCACTGACATTGTCCCAACAGCCCTGTTGTTGAAAATGTTAGATATCGTTGGCCTCTGTGTGGTAAAAATAATTAACCTGTCACTTACATATGGCTCAGTCCCCTGTGGTAACACGCTGTGGTAAACCCGATCCTTAAAAAGCCCAATCTTGACCCTTCAGAACCTAATAACTATAGGCCCATATCAAAACTTCCATTTATTTCAAAAATTTTGGAAAAAGTAGTGGCATGCCAGCTGACTTCCTTTATGGAGCAGCACAACTTATTTGATATTTTTCAGTCTGGTTTCCGGAAAATGCACTCCACTGAAACAGCTCTTATCAAAGTCTCTAGTGATGGGATGATGGCAGCGGACACTGGCCGCTACACTGTACTTGTACTTCTCGATTTGACTTCTTCTTTTGACACGGTAGATCACAGTATACTGATCAACCGGCTTCAAAATGAGATGGGACTATCTGGATCTGTCCTCCAGTGGTTCTCTTCCTATATTCAAGACAGAACCGTTAATGTTTCTATAAACAATGTACAGTCAGATGTGACCAATTTGTCCTGCGGAGTGGCACAAGGGTCAGTTTTGGGCCCTATTTTGTTTTTACTGTATATTTTGCCACTTGGTCATATTATGGGTTGTTTTAAGGATGTATCTGTTAAGGAATGACAGAAGCAGGATGCAATTGCAAAGAACGCTGTTTAATATCTCAAAACTGTAGCAAGGAACACACACACAGGACGCAACACTGAGGACTGGTCGAGCGGTCACCAGCGCTGGATGGGAGGTGACGCAGGGACCTCGGTGGGCAACAGGAGGTGGTGTTCTGTGATCCAATGGTAGTGCTCTGTGATCCAACGGTAGTGCTCTGTGATCCAGTAGTAATCCCAATGCGGTGCTCTGTGGTTCAGGGAAGGTGAAGACAATCCAACGATCCGACACGACGAGAGACACGGGGAAATCCACAATCCAGGAAGACAGACACGGGAACAGGAACAGGAACACGCCAGGGAAACCATACAACGATCTGACAACATGAGACAGCAGTTACTGACATATAAAGGGACAAACAAGTGGAACCAGCTGGCGCCGCTAATCAAGGATAGTCAGCGGCCACACCCACACACACGCAACAGCACGCCGGACGAGAGAGAGACAGTGAATTGATCAACCGTGACAGTACCCCCTCCCCTAGGAATGCCTCCTGGCATTCCTAGATGGACTTACCTGTCGATTGTAATCATCGATCAGGGAGTGATCCAGAATGTCCCTTGCAGGGACCCAACTTCTCTCCTCCGGACGGTAACCTTCCCAATCCACCAGGTACTGGAATCCGCGTCCCCTCCTTCTCGAGTCCAGAATGCGATTCACCGAATAAGATGGTTCCCCATCTACGAGTCGCGGCGGGGGGGGAACCGGGACCGGCGGATTAATGGGTGCATAAAACACAGGTTTAATTTTGGACACATGGAAGGCGGGATGAATTATCCTGTACGCAGGAGGAAGTTTGAGTCGGACTGTCACCGGACTAATGATCTTGGTGACAGGGAATGGGCCAATAAATTTAGGAGCAAGCTTGTTAGAAACAGATCGGAGAGGAATGTTCTTAGTAGAAAGCCACACTTTTTGACCAACGACGTATATCGGAGGCTTCGACCGGTGGCGATCAGCCTTAGCCTTGGTGCGCGCACGCACTTGGAGAAGAGTCTCACGGGCTCTAATCCAAGTGTGGCGGCACCTCTGGACGAAGGCGTGAGCAGAGGGGACCACGACCTCGGATTCCGTACTGGCAAAAACTGGTGGCTGGTAACCTAAGCTACCTTCAAACGGCGTAAGGCCCGTGGATGACACTGGTAACGAGTTGTGTGCGTACTCCACCATAGAAAGTTGTTGGCTCTAGGAGGAAGGATTCTTGGAAACCAAACATCGCAACACTCTCTCCAAATCTTGGTTGGTTCTCTCGGTTTGACCATTGCTTTGGGGATGGAACCCCGAAGAAAGACTGACAGTCGCCCCCAGTAACTTACAAAACTCTTGCCAAAATTTGGACACAAATTGGGGACCTCTGTCAGAAACCACGTCTATCGGGAGGCCATGTAAGCGAAATACGTGATCAATGACAGTTACCGCTGTCTCCTTGGCGGAGGGTAATTTGGGCAAGGGAATAAAGTAAGCCGCCTTCGAGAACCGGTCCACGACGGTCAAAACGACCGTCTTGCCCTGGGAGGGCGGGAGGGCGGTGATAAAATCTAGCGCAATGTGGGACCAGGGTCTCGAAGGGACAGACAGCGGTTGGAGTAACCCATCTGGGGGTCGATTGGAGGATTTACCAGTGGCACAAACCGAGCAAACCAAGAAAAAACTGCGGATGTCACGAGCCATAAGTGGCCACCAGAATCGTTGCTTTACCAAAAAACTGGTGCGATTAGCTCCTGGATGACAGGCCACGCTGGAACAATGCCCCCACTGAATCATGTCGGACCGACACTCCTCTGGCACAAATAAGCGATTCGGTGGGCAATCGGGCGGAGGCGTTACCCCTTCTAAGGCCTTCATGACCTTCGATTCGACCTCCCACCTGAGATTGGAGACGACTAAAGTCTCGGGTAAAATACACTCGGGAGTAGACGGGCGTTCGGATTGGTCAAAAATACGAGATAAAGAATCGGGTTTGATGTTCTTGGAACCCGGGCGGTACGAAAGAGAAAAGTCAAAACGTCCGAAAAAAAGTGCCCATCGAGCCTGCCTAGAGTTGAGTCTTTTGGCGGTTCTAATATACTCTAGGTTCTTGTGATCGGTCCATACGATAAAAGGTACCCCTGACCCTTCTAACCAGTGACGCCATTCTTCCAGTGCTAACTTGACTGCCAACAACTCTCTGTTACCAATGTCATAGTTACGCTCAGCAGGTAATAAACGATGGGACAAAAACGCGCACGGATGCACCTTGTCGTCTGTGGAAGAACGTTGGGAAAGAACTGCTCCTACCCCCACCTCTGACGCGTCGACCTCCACCACGAACTGACGTGATGGATCAGGGGCAACGAGGATGGGTGCCGAAACAAAGCGGCTCTTAAGTTTAGCGAATACAGTCTCAGCTGTATCGGACCACCTGAACGTCGTTCTGGGGGAGGTCAAGGCAGTCAGAGGTGCGGCTAGTTGGCTGAAGTTGCGAATAAAACGCCGATAAAAATTGGCGAACCCCAGGAACCTCTGTAGGGCCTTACGGGAATCTGGACTTGGCCAATCAATCACAGCCTTAATATTGTCAGGATCCATACGCATTCCCTCAGACGAGAAGATGTATCCTAGAAAAGGAACAGACTGTTCATGAAAAATGCATTTCTCCGCCTTGACAAAAAGCCCATTCTATAACAACCTCTGAAGCACTCGTCTGACGTGCTGAACGTGTTCCTGGAGAGAAGATGAAAAAATCAATATGTCATCCAGGTAAACATATATGAATTGGTCGACCATATCTCTCAACACGTCATTGACGAGTGCCTGGAAGACCGCCGGGGAGTTGGACAGCCCGAACGGCATGACCAAGTATTCAAAGTGCCCCCTAGGGGTATTGAACGCGGTCTTCCATTCATCGCCCTTCCTTATGCGAACCAAATGATAAGCGTTACGTAAATCCAGTTTTGTGAAGACGGATGCCCCCTGTAACCGCTCGAAGGCTGAAGACATCAACGGCAAAGGATAAGTATTCTTTACCGTGATGTTGTTCAACCCCCGGTAATCAATACACGGTCGCAGAGATCCATCCTTCTTCCCCACAAAAAAGAATCCCGCCCCCGCAGGAGATGAGGAAGGACGAATGAACCTGGATGCTAGAGAATCAGAAATATATTTCTCCATAGCCTCCCTCTCTGGAACAGAAAGTGAATATAACTTGCCTTTTGGCGGAGACTTACCCGGCACTAAGTCTATGGCACAGTCATAGGGACGATGCGGTGGAAGAGAGGCAGCACGAGACTTACTGAACACTTCCCTCAGGTCCTGGTACTCCTCGGGCACGTTCGACAAATTCACCGCCTCCTCCTGGAACACAGAGACTGGTACAGACGAACACGCGGACAGTAGACATGACTCATGACACATATTACTCCACATATACACAGAATTGTGACCCCAATCGACTCTGGGATTGTGTTGTGTGAGCCACGGGTGACCAAGTACAATGGGTGTAAGTGGGGAGTCCATGAGGAGGAATGTTATTGTCTCAGTGTGATTGCCAGATGTAGTGAGAGTGATGGGTTCAGTGGCATGTGAAATGTTAGGAAGTTGTTGTCCATTGAGAGCATTGACAGCGATCTTGTACGTGAGAGTAGAAACAGGAATGTGAAGACGTTGTGCCAGTCCAGAGTCCATAAAATTACCTTCTGCCCCCGAGTCCAGTAAAGCCTTAGTGTCGTGAGTATGGGTTGCCCACCTAAGTCTTACCGGGAGGAGAGTAGATGATGATGGTGATGAGGTCTTCTTGGCGGAGATCCCACCCAATAGTAGCCTCACTGTTACTACCGGGCTTGATCTTTTACTGGGCACGAGTGGATAAAGTGACCCGTTTTCCCGCAGTATAAACACAGTCCTTGGGATCTCCGCCGTTCTCTCTCCTCCCGGGAAAGCCGAGCTCTACCCACCTGCATGGGCTCGGGATCGGAGATGGGACTGACCGTGTCCAAGTAATCAGTGCGCGAACCCTCCGCGCCGCGAATAGGCTGGTTCTGCTGGAAGCGACCCATTCTACTCAGGCGGGCATCCACTCTCAATGCCAGTTCAATGAGTCCATTCAGCCGAGGTGGCAAGTCCAGCATATTAATCTCCCTTTGGACACGGTCAGCCAACCCATGCAGGAATCTATCCCACTGCGCCTCCTCGTTCCATCGGCACTCTGCAGCCAGGGTGCGGAACTGGATAGAATATTCCGACACCGAGCTGTTACCTTGGCGGAGGTCAGCGAGTAGTCTGGCTGCCTCCCTACCCGCTACCGCGCGATCGAAAACCCTCTTCATCTCCTCGGAGAGTGCCTGGAACGAGGCGCAGCATGGGTCTTGATTCTCCCACACCGCCGTTCCCCAAAGAGCCGCCTTGCCAGAGAGCAGAGTGATAACAAACGCCACTTTAGATTGTTCTTGACTGAACGTCTGGGGCTGTAAGGCAAAATGCATGGAACAACGAGTCAGGAAAGCTCTGCAATATTCGGGTTCACCTGCATATCCCTCTGGTGTAGGAAGTCGTGGCTCTCGCTGATGGTGCGGCTCCGGTGGAATGGGTTGAACGGGCGGTGTGGGTGGCGCAGTGGGAACTCTTTGTTGTTTAAGCTTTTGGGTGAGCTCGGACACCTGCGTCACAAGCGCTTGGACCGCCCGACTTGTGTTGGCGATCGACTCTTGCTGTTGATCCATTCTTGTGATGCTCCTGGCGGCAAAGTCATCCCAGCTCGTAGCGCCTGCTGCATCCATGATGGGTCAGATCGTTCTGTTAAGGAATGACAGAAGCAGGATGCAATTGCAAAGAACGCTGTTTAATATCTCAAAACTGTAGCAAGGAACACACACAGGACGCAACACTGAGGACTGGTCGAGCGGTCACCAGCGCTGGATGGGAGGTGACGCAGGGACCTCGGTGGGCAACAGGAGGTGGTGTTCTGTGATCCAATGGTAGTGCTCTGTGATCCAACGGTAGTGCTCTGTGATCCAGTGGTAATCCCAATGCGGTGCTCTGTGGTTCAGTGAAGGTGAAGACAATCCAACGATCCGACACGACGAGAGACACGGGGAAATCCACAATCCAGGAAGACAGACACGGGAACAGGAACAGGAACACGCCAGGGAAACCATACAACGATCTGACAACATGAGACAGCAGTTACTGACATATAAAGGGACAAACAAGTGGAACCAGCTGGCGCCGCTAATCAAGGATAATCAGCGGCCACACCCACACACACGCAACAGCACGCCGGACGAGAGAGAGACAGTGAATTGATCAACCGTGACAGTATCGTATCATCTCTATGCCGATGATGTCCAGTTGTATTGTTCTTTCAATGATACTGAGTTCCATCGATTGTCAGTGTTCTTAGAGTGTGTTTCTTCTATCAAAGATTGGCTGGCCTCTAATTTTTTGCAGATAAATGCAAGTAAGACTGAAACATTGATCTTTGCTCCAGACCACAAGATCCCGGTGATCAAACAGCACCTTGGCTCTCTTGGCTCCTTTGTCAAATCCAGCCTCAGAAACCTGGGGGTTGTGTTTGACCAGGCCATGTCATTGGAGATACACTCAAAACAGCTTGTTCGAATCTGCTTTTATCACCTCAGGAATATCTCTAAAATACGAAAAATGCTGTCAAAGAAGGACCTGGAAATTATTATTCATGCTTTCATATCAACTAGACTCGATTATTGCAACTCTGTCTTTACCTTTTGGAATAAGTCTGCTCTGAACAAACTGCAAATGGTCCAAAATTCTGCTGCTAGACTTCTAACTGGTGCCCCCCGAAGGTCTCATATCACTCCCGTTTTGTTGACTCTCCACTGGGTCCCTGTAAAATATACGATTGATTTTAAGATTTTAGTGCTGACTTTCAGGGCCTTAAACAGTCAGGCCCCACAGTACATCAAGGACCTTTTGAGACCGCACTCCTCATGCCGCACTCTTCGGTCTTCTGGTCAGAACCTGCTTATGCTCCCCAAAACTCGTTATAAGACTCGAGGGGACCTGTCTTTTCAGTATGTTGCCCCCAGTCTGTGGAACGCCCTGCCCCTGTCTCTGTGTCTGGCTGACTCTGTTGACTCTTTTAAAAAAGATCTGAAGACTTGTTTATTCAAGAAAGCTTTTGGTTGATGGGTTTTAACTAGTGTCACTTTGATTTTGCATTTGTACTATATATACATTTTATTTACATTGTTTATATAAGGTTTTGATTGTACCTTTCTTGTGTACAGCACTTTGTGATTTTATCTGTGAAAAGCGCTTTAGAAGTAAACTTTACTTTACTTAACTTACTTATTATGTGGCGCAACCGGCTTCAAAAAGTTACCATCTAATGATCAGTGACATCATCACTTTGCGGTATAATATCTATATCGGTTGGATTGGTTCCATATGATATTATTAAATCTAGTGTATTATTTAGACTATGAGTGGGACCACTGACGTTTTGCTTGACCCCAAAGGAGTTTAATAAATCTGTAAACACAGCCCCTAACGCATCATTTGTGTTATCTACGTGTAAGTTAAAATCTCCAACAATTATTGCTTTATCGACATTGACCAATAGATCTGAGAGAAAGTTTGCAAACTCTTTTAGGAAATCAGCATAGGGCCCTGGAGGTCTATATACAGTAGCCAAGGCTAGAGATAATAGGGATTTCTTTCATACATCTAACATTTAGTACAAGTACTTCAAACGAATGAAACCTTTGACCTGTTTTCTGAGCAACATTTAGAATATCTCTATAGATTGTTGCAACACCGCCGCCACGACCGATCAGACGGGGCTCATGCTTATAACAGTATTCTGGTGGAGTGGACTCATTTAGACCGAAATAATCATTTGGTTTAAGCCAGGTTTCAGTAAGGCAAAGTACATCGAAACTATTATCTGTGACCTTTTCATTTACAATAACTGCCATAGGTGTGAGCGATCTAATGTTTAGAAGACCTAGCTTTAGAAATTGTTTTTGTTCACTGATATTGAGATTTTCTGATTTAATTACAATCAGATTTTTTCTAGATCCTACAGTAGATTTATTGTTTGGCCTCACTAAACGAGGAATAGACAGTTTCTATATAATGTTCTACACTACTTATGATATCAATTAAGTTGGGTGAGCAAAGACTGTGATTTGGACTTTGACTTACTAGTCATATGGTGTATAACGTCTTGGAGATGTTGTCCGACAGAATAGCTGCTCCAATTCTGCTGGGCTGCAGGCTGTAAGGAACTCAGCTTTTTGGAAATATTAATAATCAATAATATCTTGTTATTATTAATTATAAATATTTGGGTCAGTTAATTGGATTAACTTGATGTGGCTGAATTAATATTACAATCAATTAATCAGTTCTTCCAACGAACTCTTTTGATTATTAATTTATTCTAATAAAGGGTATCTTCCATGGCCACCGAAGAATAATTATTTCTTCGCCTGTACAGTACTTTGAGCCAGTAGCAAAAACCGTGATCGTAAAGTGACTTGTATTGCAAACAAAACAGAACCAAATACATATTATGTACAAGTTTTATTAACTAAATATAGATATTTATATGAATATAAATAAACTAAACAACATACACACATGAATACATAAATAGGTTAGTGATAGGATGAAATTGGAAACCGGAAGAGGGTCTATGAGAAGAACCATCAGAATTTCATTTTCACATTTCATTGAATTGAATACTTGCATTTGTAATGGGAACAATTCTTGAAGTTGTTGAAAATTGGAGTCGTTGATGGTTACGGCAGTGTCAAGTGGAAGTTGGTTGAGCGTTCTCTTTCTCCAGGAACGCATGACTGGTTTGGTGAAGGCCTGGGACTCTGTTGAGGCCACGCCGAGCACCCAGGAGAAGTGAGGAAGTCGGAAGGATGGGTGATTGGAGTCGTTGTTGGTTGGAGTCTTTATTCCTAAACTCTTGAGATTGTCCTTGGTTCTTTGTGAGAGAGTCATCTCTCTCCTGCCTGAGCCCATATCTGGTTGGAATCGAGGCCTGCTGGGCCCTGGGGCCCCCGTGGAGGGGGAAGGGGGTTCCCCAGTAACACCAGAACAGTGTTCCGGCTGGATGAAAGAACTAAGAGAGGGAGGTCACATGTGGACTGTCTCTAATAAGGCCTGGAGAAGATCCTCCCCTAAGGGTTGAACTCGACCAATTAGAAAGGGGACATGTCTGAGAGGGAAAGTGGCTCTTAGTTGATTTACGGATCTTTGTCCCATAATATGATTATACCTTCATTAATGCTAAAATAGCTATAACACATCCACACTGCATTCTAGAAGAAGGTGATGTACATCAAAGTGTGAGTCATTAAATGAGGATTATTTAGGTAGGAGGCATTATACAGGTGAGGTTACATTGATCGTTATTTGGTTGTATACCAGGATACATACCATAATATATACCTAATAGTACACGAGACAGTAAACCATTTACACTGTTTCTTTCACAGTTTTATGCATGTTCATTTATAGATCAGTTAGTCTATGAATAACGCAGCAAAGTCTGTTTTAAAGAGGGTTTCTGTTTCATAGTCTCTCTCTTGAGTATGTGGCCACATTCCTCGGAGGTCGTAAAATCTCCTTATCATGCCCTGTAACATGACACTGTTTCTTTCACTTGTGTTTGTTCATTTGGGCTGTGTGAGGAGTTTCATAAACCTTTGTATATAATGAATAAATAGTATGTGTCTGATTGGTCCATACCCTACAGATCCCCCCTCTCGATCGTTGTTGTCCCCCCTCAAGGACAACCACGAGCGAAGTTGGAAGTACAGAGAGATCGGACACACACTTGTCATAGAAGGCTGGAAGGCCATGGTGGCCTCTGGTTGCTCGTGTCTTCTGGAGCGGTGGTCGTTCCACGGCTGGTGATGTGGACAGTAGCCAAGTCCAGGTCTCTGCAGCAGGTGTTGAGGCAGCAGGTGTTGGGACATTCTGAAGTTCATTAGTTTTGGGGCAGGTGTTTCCTTGTGGTTGCAGGTAGTGGTTAGGCCTCTATGTAGCATAGAGAGGTTTTCAAGCTGACATGGTGCTGGTGGCCGGAGGTCAGAAGGTGGTTGTTAGCCTCTCAGTCACGAGAGGTCTGAAGGATTGAAGTGTTGTTCTGTCCTTATGGTGGTGCCGACGCAAGCTTGCCTAAGCTGGGGTGGGCAAGGAGTCGGAAGCTTGTACCTTACAGGACTCCTCGGGTGAGTCCTGTGCAGGGAGCTATTTTGCGTGTGTCAGCGGCTCCAGTAACTCTGAGGCAGGTGCGTCCAGCTGTCCTTGCGGAGCCTCAGATTGACACCTGTGTGAAGGGTATGGAAGAGGATGCTGTCGTTGACAGCCGTGGTCTTCCTGTGGTGTTTGCAGGTTGAGGGTGCTGTCCTCCATGGCTTCTCCAAGGGGCTTGGCTGGTACCTGGGTTGTTGCCATGGTGACAGTTCTGTGCTGGTCCTGGGCATGCTCAGTCCAGCTGCATTGAATCTGGTTCGAACCTCAGTGTCTAGCTGGTCTGTAAGGCTTTGGGCACAGGTCCGCTCCTTGTGGGACGCTGTGATCTATTATGTGAGGTTGTTTACCTTCTGTTTTATACCCATAAGGTGGGGTAAGGAGATGAGAATCTTGATCACCCCGGTGTGGCTGTAACTCTGGCTTGGGTCATGGGTCGTTTGTCCTCTTCTCTCATGGTGCAGTTCCGTTGGCTCCGGTGCCGTCGGATGTCAGCAGCCATGGGTGGAACAGTGTTCCTCGCGATGGCTTGTCAGTCTTTTCGTTCTCTTAACCGGTTAAGGTCAGGTTAAGCAGAGGATCTGCAACATTTTGGCACACCTGTGGTGAGAGACTAATGCATGACCCTAGAAACTTCAGAGCCACGGTTTAATGGGTTCGCTAGATATGTAGCATAAAGCTAGGTATTTCATGTGTAGCTAGCTAGTGAAGTGTGTATTGTATCCTTATCATCTTAGCTGTGAATGTTAGGAGGCTAAGACTTGTGTGGTTCCGAGAGTATTTCCTGGAAAGGGCATAGCCGAGATGAAATAAATGACTTAAGATGGTTCTTATGACTAAAATATTTCTCTGGACTTAACTGGTGGTTCACTACGGCTTGACGAAGTGAAGAATAGGAGGAAAAAGGACAGCTTTCCTATTCAAATTATGCTTATTATCAATCCTCAGGACTATAGTTATGCCCTAGTAATCGTTGAAGTTACTTGTGTTGCAGGGTCATAAAAATTAGTGCACTTGTTGAAAATAAACAAAATCACAAATAAAGGTGTCTCTGGTTCCTTTCTGGGCCCTATGGGAAATGGAACCACATTTGAACAAGAGAAGAAATGGAAATAAATCATATACATGACAGTATAGACAAGTGAATAGCTGACTGCTATTATTATCGAAGTAAAATAAAAATAAAAAGGACTTAAGTAAGTGATCAAAACAGCCGGAATGATCTGAAATTGAGAGTAATCAATAGCACTAGTGACTAACCTTTAGATTTGCCTGGACCAACACTCCATAGTGGGTCACAGCTGTTGCGTGTTTAAGACCACACCGTGTGTGTCCCTCCAAAGGTTTAGTCAACATGCTGATGAAAGTTCTCATAACTATAATAATTCTTCTCTAGCTACACAGCTTACATGTAATTAAACTTGGGTTTAATTGACAGGGCATCTGCAAATTTAGCCTACAGCGCTCAGCAAGGACTATGCCTAAACTAGTGAAGGTGAAATTCAGCTGAGAAGAATTGAAAGTAAGGAAAGAGAAAAATTAGAAACCCTAAATGGGGTTAAAGAAAGTATTTTAGAATACTTTGCGCTGTATACATAAAAGCTGTAATTAAGGCTTCAAGTAAATGATGTTAACCGCTAACTGTAGAAGTTATGTATCTTAGCCTAAGCTGGATGGATGCTAGGTTAGCTTAGCTTAGCCTAAGCTGGATGGACGCTAGGTTAAGTTAGCTTAGCCACCTAGGCTGGTTTGTTTACAAGATGACGTCACGAGTTAGCACTTCCTTACAAGTCGTTGTCATGGGAACCAGTGCATGTCAGAACAATTCAACAGTCCATGAAAAATGTCCGCACATTTTAAATGAGTTATGCATGTTTAAACGGGTTAAAAGGGGGCGCCTACACTTTAAGTCTTTCAAGAACTTGATGTTACATTCAGTAAAATGCAAATGTGGTTTGGCATTTGCAAATTTTACTCATGGAACTCTTCTCTTTACTGTACGCAACTTATTCTATTTGTTTACAGAGTAAGGAAATATATTTGCTGTAAATCAAAGCTTGTCTAAGCCTATATAGTTACGTCCATCTCGTGCATAAATACTGACTTTTCAGCGAGTAAACAGTTTTGATCGCTAGGTAGCTCTCTGCTTGTAGATGCAGCCAAAATTTAGGTGAATTTACATCAACCTAACAATAATTTGTAAGGTCTTTACTTTGTAGAAAGGGGAGCATCACCCAAGTCTACGTGTATATAACACTGTACTGAGATTCCTTCGTCAGAAACAGATTAAGCAATACTGCAATTTGGATTCCTTCAACCAAAGCAGACTAATAAATACCGGTACAGTTTGCATGCCGCTGAGATGAGATTCCTTTGTCAAACAGACTTACGCTTTAATGCTGAAATTACCGATACCAGTTAAGACCCCTTTTTTTTATTTTTTATTATTATTATTTTAAGTAGAGATGTCAATTCCAGCTATCGTTTTATCTGCATTTAGACAAGCCAGCAGCTAGTGATCAAAATGTGTATCGCATATCATGTCCCGTTTGGATCGGAATGATCAAATAAGCACTTTTTTAGGATAACAGTAGTTACGAAGGGGCTCTAGGTCATGCTAGTTTTCCCAGCTTAGGTGGTTTGTTTACTATCTTGCATTAGGGTGACGAATGCCCTATTTGGAGTTTGTATTTCCTGTAACAAGTCATTGTCATGGAAACTAATGTGCAGCAGTGTATATTTCAACCAGCGGGTGGCACAATGTCTGTATGTTTCAAAAAGCAGTGCATAGTCTGTTGGCACGTGAGGCTTACACCTACATTCAAGATTTTCTTTAAATCAGTAAAATTCAAATTTTACTAATGCGAACTCTTGCTTCCTTTTGAGCACACATTTTCATCTACTTTAAAAGTTTTATGTCCTAAGCTGACTAGGAACTTTGTAGCAGAGTCGTGCATTGTGGTCATGCCGTGTGTCTTCTGGGTTTTGAAGTTCAGAGTCAAAAGGTTCTTGAAGCTGGTGTCCTCCATCACAGGTTTGTTGCACGCTCCGAGGTAGCTCGCTTGATGTCTGTGGTAGTAGCACAGGGACTTTCAGGGTTACCCTGGTTGGTGTCTGGGACCGCGCCCAGTCTACATTCAGACTCTTAAGTCTGAGAATCCTGTTGTGATGGCTTGTTCCAGCTGCTGGTAGTTAGACTGGATGTTTTCTGGCTGCCGAGCCAGACAGCGTCGCAACTCTGGGCTGGATGTGATCCAGGTCAGATAGAGTCTAGCAAGCTCTGGTGTAAATGCAGGGATATGTCTGGCCGTTCGGTTGAGGTCTTTGAGTGTCACTACACGCGTCGTTTCAAGATTCTTCTGAATCAATCCTTTTCCTTCCACGGCTGCAGAAGCTTTAAGGAAATTGTCTGATGACATGTTAAGCAGAGGGGTTTGTCCCCCCCCCCCCCCCCCTTTTTGTGCAGGGCTGGGGAAGCCTACGCTGCTGATGCGAAGTTCAGCAGGGTACATCTTTCTCGTGGGGTCCATTTGCAGTTGGTTGGACTGTTTCAGTTCTATTTGGACCACATCGAGCTGGACTATAATGTTGCAGCATCGCTGAGTCAGTGTTGGGACTTCAGCTCTGGCTGCAAGCCGATGGCTTCAGCGTCTCTCTCTTTGAGTTCAACCAGTTCCTCTCTCGTCTGTTGGCAGGTGCTCAGCAGCTGTCAGAGCCGCTTGAAAACTGGTGATCTCTTTCAGTTGCTCCACGCTGTCAGGGTCTCTGCATCTGTCCTGTGCCTTCTCCCGTTAAGCAGGGTTCGTTCTCTGTGGAGTCCTGTGGCTGGCAGCATTAGTTCATTTACCTCCTGTTTGAGGCCTGCGGGAGCATGGCCAAGGAGAAGATAATGCTGGTCAGCTCTTGGTGGCTCAGGCTGGGTGTCAGACGTCTGCTTTCGTTGTTGCCTAACTGTTCCTTCCTCTGCCGTGACAGGTCGTTGCCTGCCTCAGGCTGAAGGATGTCCATGACACTGCTCTGCCGGGTCTTCAGGTGGTCCTGGTGGCAGGGCCGGGTGTCTGAGGCCTACTGGCACACTTGTGGGAACACGAGAGAGAAATGGCAAAGGCAAATGCAGGTTTCTACAGAGGTGATGAGCTATCTGTGTGGGAGAATGGCTATGTGGAGCAGCTACAATTAAGTGTTGGTGAGCACACACAACAACAAAAAAAAAGTTTTGAGTATCTTAGTTGACTGCTTTAAGCAGCATCGACTGATGACTGGGCTCTTACATGTCATAACCTATTACTCAAAAATGCTGATGGTTCTTCTCACATGTTGTGCTACGAGAGTAACAGATAGAGAAAAACCAAAATAAAACAATAGGATGAAACCAGAAAAGAAGAGGAAGAAAGGAGTGTTTTACCTATTTAGGTTTAGCTAGGAGACATAGGTAAACAGGAGTCACTTATGGGTTATGCTGCTGTTAGACTAAGCTACCAGGGACACATCAGACATCTCAAGGTCCAAAAGAAGAAGAAGAAACAATGGGAAGTGTTTCCAGTTCTGTCTGGGGCCTACTGTGCGTTTGTGTTTAGCCGTACTTCATGTATTTAGCTTGGTGCTAAGGAGTGAGGATGGGTAAAACACAGACAGGAAGTAGGATATTAATGACCTGTGTAACTCACTATGGAAACAACAGTCGCTAGATATTGTAATCCTATAGAGAGAGAGAAGATGAGGATAGTGACTAGTGATCTAAAATAAGGTAAAGGTAAAGTTAGAACGTCCTTATAGCTCTAAGAAAACTAAAAGGAAAGGGAAGCGTATCAAGTAATTTAATTAAATTTCAAATTTAGTTGAGCCCTTTTTTTTCTTTAGCTGAATATAAGAATTCAGGCTGAAACCAAAGTAAATAACTAAATTGAAATAAAATTTAAAAAAAATTATGTAAACATTGTGTGTTCTCATAGCTCTGGTAACTATGGGGGAACTTGAATAAGCAAATTGATTTAATTAAATTCCCAATTTAATTAAATTCAACTTAACTGAATAGGAAATTCAGGCTCAACAGGTGTAAATACACAAAATAAAAGAGGGGTAGATTTAAGTAAAAATAAAAGAAACACAAATAAAAACCCAAAGTACCAGGGTGAATCATTCGTCTCAAATCATTCGGAGTGTGTAATGTGTATCACTGCTAAGGTCACGTGATTTTATTAAACTGGGCTTCGTTACGCGTCATAGCTGTTTCGAAATTGTTTTAAATTTCAACGGTTCGTGAACCAGTGTGTATCTGGTCTCTATGTGATCTCGTATCACTTTATACATTCGTACACATTTAATGACGCATTTGATAAAGGGTCTGATTGACTTTCAAGTCAAGCTTTCATAAAACGAGCCCTACAGTTTACTAAGATATTGTGCCTTGAAAGACACCTCATATTAAACGATATTAGGTAGCTCGCGGATTGCCATTACCTGATTACACCTTTTGATAAAACCTTTGCGATTGGTTTGTAAAAGGTGTTCCTTGATTTGAGATTCCGCTACACTTCCAGTGTTTTGACCAGCAGGGGTCGCCAGCGAGGGCGCTTCAAACAAAGAATCATTTGTGATGCAGTTGACTCCTTTGATTCAAAGCCTCGAAGAGCTTTGACTCTCATTACTCGTGTTCAAATCACTCAGTTCAAATCATGCAAAATCTATAGTCTTTGGTTTAAGGTTACACTTTACGCTCTAACGTGTCTAAGTTTTTAGGCGGTGCTAAAACTATCACTCGAGGTTGAGGGTTTTACTTGTAAGTTAGGATTGAGGGAGCTATTGGCTACAACCGTCGCTTGTTTACACGAGGGTCTGTGAGATTGGTGCTGTTGTCAGAAAAACTAGATAGGAACGCCTGCTCGCGTTCCAGACGCAATGCAAACCAACAACACAGATCGTTCGCAGCAGCGATCGAGCTGTGCTGACAGTTTGCACTGAGTCTCTCGCTTAGACACGACGTTGCGTGTGAGTGACTCTTTTTAACAAATCAAAACAGCACCGTTCTTTCACAGACAATGGCAAATTACTAGTTAGCTGATTGTTCTAATACGAATTTGACGCGATTGTTTCATATGAGCGCTTCAGCGGTTTAATATGAATACAATGACGTAACGCATAATAAGGCCTTAATCGGTGATTGAGGAACATCGCTCAGATCACATTCAAAAATGTTGAAAATGGAGATTTCTTCGTCCATATCAGGTTAATTTGTTCTGGTACCATTTATGCGCGCGGCTAATCTGAGATTTCTTCGTCAGAGAAGGCTCATGCTCGATTTATATCTGAAATTAGGCTTTCTTCGCTAATATCAGGAGTTTCTTATCGTACGATTTAAATATGCATTATAGCATTTGTGAACTTTCTGCCATTCGTAGGAAGGCATATTCAAGCTATAGTTTTGCTGATTTACCCAGAAACTTGTACGTGCATGTATGAGATGTTAATAAAAACTTATGGGACAACATATGATTGATTACTGTCTGCTTGCATACAATGTTTAATACGATGCCTTAAAATTATCCACCATATATGTAAGGAACTCAGCTTTTTGGAAATATTAATAATCAATAATATCTTGTTATTATTAATTATAAATATTTGGGTCAGTTAATTGGATTAACTTGATGTGGCTGAATTAATATTACAATCAATTAATCAGTTCTTCCAACGAACTCTTTTGATTATTAATTTATTCTAATAAAGGGTATCTTCCATGGCCACCGAAGAATAATTATTTCTTCGCCTGTACAGTACTTTGAGCCAGTAGCAAAAACCGTGATCGTAAAGTGACTTGTATTGCAAACAAAACAGAACCAAATACATATTATGTACAAGTTTTATTAACTAAATATAGATATTTATATGAATATAAATAAACTAAACAACATACACACATGAATACATAAATAGGTTAGTGATAGGATGAAATTGGAAACCGGAAGAGGGTCTATGAGAAGAACCATCAGAATTTCATTTTCACATTTCATTGAATTGAATACTTGCATTTGTAATGGGAACAATTCTTGAAGTTGTTGAAAATTGGAGTCGTTGATGGTTACGGCAGTGTCAAGTGGAAGTTGGTTGAACGTTCTCTTTCTCCAGGAACGCATGACTGGTTTGGTGAAGGCCTGGGACTCTGTTGAGGCCACGCCGAGCACCCAGGAGAAGTGAGGAAGTCGGAAGGATGGGTGATTGGAGTCGTTGTTGGTTGGAGTCTTTGTTCCTAAACTCTTGAGATTGTCCTTGGTTCTTTGTGAGAGAGTCATCTCTCTCCTGCCTGAGCCCATATCTGGTTGGAATCGAGGCCTGCTGGGCCCTGGGGCCCCCGTGGAGGGGGAAGGGGGTTCCCCAGTAACACCAGAACAGTGTTCCGGCTGGATGAAAGAACCAAGAGAGGGAGGTCACATGTGGACTGTCTCTAATAAGGCCTGGAGAAGATCCTCCCCTAAGGGTTGAACTCGACCAATTAGAAAGGGGACATGTCTGAGAGGGAAAGTGGCTCTTAGTTGATTTACGGATCTTTGTCCCATAATATGATTATACCTTCATTAATGCTAAAATAGCTATAACACATCCACACTGCATTCTAGAAGAAGGTGATGTACATCAAAGTGTGAGTCATTAAATGAGGATTATTTAGGTAGGAGGCATTATACAGGTGAGGTTACATTGATCGTTAGTTGGTTGTATACCAGGATACATACCATAATATATACCTAATAGTACACGAGACAGTAAACCATTTACACTGTTTCTTTCACAGTTTTATGCATGTTCATTTATAGATCAGTTAGTCTATGATTAACGCAGCAAAGTCTGTTTTAAAGAGGGTTTCTGTTTCATAGTCTCTCTCTTGAGTATGTGGCCACATTCCTCGGAGGTCGTAAAATCTCCTTATCATGCCCTGTAACATGACACTGTTTCTTTCACTTGTGTTTGTTCATTTGGGCTGTGTGAGGAGTTTCATAAACCTTTGTATATAATGAATAAATAGTATGTGTCTGATTGGTCCATACCCTATAAGGCCATCAGCACGGTAGAGCCTAGGTCGCTCCCAGAACAGATTCCAATTATTTACAAGGAGCAGTTTCTGTTCATTACACCATGACATTAACCAATCATTTAGTGCAAATAATCTACTGAACCTTTCATGTCCTTGTCGGTACGTGGAAAGTGGTCCAGACAAGATGATCGTTGCTTCAGGCGATGTGCTGCGTACCGTCTCGATCAGGCTCCTGTAGTACTTCTTCAGAACCTCCGTCTGCCGCATCCTGATGTCGTTCACTCCCGCGTACAGCACAATAGCTCCGACGCGTCCGTGACCGTTCAGGATCTCGGGAACCTGTGCAGCGACATCTAGAACACAAGCACCAGGAAAGCAGTGAGTGCACACCTTACCTTTACCTGAGGTAGCGCGGACATGACGGACGATGGAACTGCCGATGATCACGGCGTCGTCGCATTCCGACTCGCGAAGAGGGGAGAAACGGTTCCGGGTGGAGATCTCGAAGATCGGGAGGGGCGGAGAGGTTCTTGCTCTGGTCCTGGCTTGTGTCTTCCGCTGTGGGATCATCCAGGGTCAATGGTGTTGTGTCGGTGCCGGAGTGAATGAAGCCAGGGATGATCTCGTGTCCTGGGTACACAAACATCTTAACGATTTCTATATATCGCTTATCCTGTCCGAAAAGACTATAAACATTATAAATTAAGTTTGAAGTGTCAATTAATGTACATAAATATATCTTAACTATTCATGTGCGACTGATGCAGTGCAGATTGGGTGATTTTAGGTCAGTGTTTTGGCTGTAAGTCAATGATGCCCTCTGTCAGTATAGGGAATTTTAAGATGGCTGCTCAAACACTTTCAGTAGCATCACTGCCTGCTGGCAGTTTAGAGCGCAACGAGCAATCCAGTCATTTATATAGATCAGTGGCCATTACGTTTCCTCCAATGGTAGAGCCACAGATATAGACCGTTTCTCAATATGCGTTCTTGTCTGTACTTGTGTTCTTGTGGACTTGTGAAACGTCATCAGTCGCTGCCCAAGTACTGTCTCAATACACAAGTTTGCATTTTGGCAAGAACGGTTAAAAATCTCGGAAGTGTTCTTGACCCGCCCATTTTACCGAGGATGCATCGGTTGGTAACTTGTGTGAACTTGACGGCAGAAATATCCCAGCATTCATTTCGGCATTCAAGGAAGGAGCGGGGAGCAGAAAGGCAGAACAACAGTAAGTAGTTTTCTACAATTTCGTATGCTATTTCATCACTAAATTCACTTCTGAGAGCATTTGATGCGAGAAATCTACTGTGTAGATTTCAAATATTGCCATTTTTACGAAAATTTATGGCGAATCGAAATATGCTCAAACATATTCGGTAGTGAAGAATCTCCATACGCACACGCGGGTGTAGCTAGCGAGCCAATCATGCTAAAAACCTGGCTGTTATCATCAATAATTCTTGTTATGTTTGGGTACTGAAGACGGCGCTGTGCGGGGGTATTGCGCAATACCAGCAAGAACACAACACCTCAAAGCAGCGTTCTGTGTGCTCATTACCTTGTAAGTTCATTCTTCCAAGAACAACTAGCAAGAGCGTTCTCCCCAAGAACACAAGTCCGTTCTTTGCATTCTTGGTTTTGAGAAACGGCCATAATAAGATAAGACCATCTCTGCCTCTCCCTCATCTAACACACCTGATTCAACTAATCAACTCATTAGTAGAGACTGCAAGACTGAAATGGGTGTGTGAGATGAGAGATACATACAAAATGTGCAGTGCTGGGGGGGCTCCAGGGGTCTCCACCATGAAGCTGGTTTAAGTGGATAGCCAGGTATGTTTCAGTTTAGTTTGCGCAAACCCTGGGTTTTAAGCACCATGAAAGTGGTTTGGCTTTTAACTTGCGCTCCATTAAGCACTTAAGCACTTAGTTTAAATTAACATAAACATATAAATGTAATATAAATAAGAACTATATAAGTGGATACGCGGAAGCGAGAAAAGATTCTGTATTATGAATTTTTAAGGCCAGACAATTAATTTGGTGAGGTCAATTTGTAAAGAAAGACTACACGTCTGCGCACATATAAATTCAAACGCGCATACCTATAGACTACACGCGTAATACGCATGTGCACGCCCTCAGCGTTTTCACAGATTTGCATTTTTGAAGTTTATGCGAAGAATTTTGAAAAAATTTCAACGCTTGTCACCAGGTACTGTTGTTGTGCAAATGAGCAGCCGGAACACATGAAGGGTTTTCTGTTAGAACGGTGACGTGTAAGCAGCCCATAAGTTAATAACTGATGATCTGATGATCGGACATTAACTTTATTCTAGAGTTACTGTAAAGCTAAAACTTCCTCTGTTACTTTAAGTTCATATTATCACTGTAAAGCTGCTTTGAAACAATCTATATTGTTAAAAGCGCTATATAAATGCAGGTGACTTGACTTGACTAATATAGCAAGATTTTTCAGAAGATGATCAGTGAAGCCTGACTAATAACAATTGATTACTTAATTGACTAAGAACAGATTTCAAGCTGTAGTGTAACTATCATTCAGTATAAAAATACATTTTGATTTGGTTATCTATTTATAAATGTGTTCTTAATCAATGGTCTTAATAATTGTAGTAGTGGTTTTATCTTGTGTGCTTTCTTTCCCAGGCACTGCTGCATAGTAAACTGTCACAGTGTTGGGTTTGTGTTCCCCAGGTGTCCACTAGAGGTCCTCGTTATCACGGTGTCCTTCACTATTGACTTCATTTCCCAGCATTCTGTCTGTCACTGTCACTCATCAGTTCATTGCACTCAGCTGTTCCCCGTCATCATTGTTCCCAGCTGTTCATTGTTAGTCTTGTTAGATCTGTGTATATATTCCCTGTCTGTGTTAGTATGTGTACGGATTCGTTGTTTAATGTCCCCACACTTCCGTTCCTGTTGTTGCTTCTTTCTCGTGTTTTGTTGTTTATTCTTGGACTGTCTTTGTTGGAATTTGACCCTTGCCTGGACTGGATGTGAGTACGGATTACCCCTTTTAATAAATACCTGCTATTGGATCTACGCTGTCTGTGTGTGTGTTCGTGACAGAACGAATCCGTCGTCACAAGATCCAGCGGTATGTTTTGCAACATCTCTTCCCCAGCCACCGAGCGGGAGTGAAGGGAGTTGTTTAAGGGGACCCGGTTGGTAAAGTTCCGTGGGACCCGTGGAGGTCGCCGCAGAGGAGGTGAAAGGGAGATGTATCACGTCCCGTCTCCACAGTCAGAGACTGTTCACGTCCCGTCTGCCCAGTCAGAGACCGTTCACGTCCCGTCTGCCCAGTCAGAGACCGTTCACGTCCCGTCTGCCCAGTCGGAGACTGTTCACGTCCCGTCTGCCCAGTCAGAGATTGTTCACGTCACGTCTCTCAAGTCAGAGACTGTTCACGTCGCGTCTGCCCAGCGAGAGACCGTTCACGTCGCGTCTGCCCAGCGAGAGACTGTTCAGGTCGCGTCTGCCCAGCGAGAGACTGTTCACGTCGCGTCTGCCCAGCGAGAGACTGTTCACGTCGCGTCTGCCCAGCGAGAGACTGTTCACGTCACGTCTGCCCAGCGAGAGACTGTTCACGTCACGTCTGCCCAGCGAGAGACTGTTCACGTCACGTCTGCCCAGCGAGAGACTGTTCACGTCACGTCTGCCCAGCGAGAGACTGTTCACGTCACGTCTGCCCAGCGAGAGACTGTTCACGTCACGTCTGCCCAGCGAGAGACTGTTCACGTCACGTCTGCCCAGCGAGAGACTGTTCACGTCACGTCTGCCCAGCGAGAGACTGTTCACGTCACGTCTGCCCAGCGAGAGACTGTTCACGTTCCGTCCGCCTTCCTGGACCTGGACTATCTGGAGCGTCTGGCTCGGATCCTGGACATGCCCGTGACTGCTGTTCCAGAGCCGGAACCAGTGTCTGCTGTTCCAGAGCCGGAGCCCGAGGCAGAGCCAGTGCCCGTTCCAGAGCCGGAGGCAGAGCCAGTGCCCGTTCCAGAGCCGGAGGCAGAGCCATTGCCGGTTCCAGAGCCGGAGGCAGAGCCAATGCCTGTTCCAGAGCCGGAGGCAGAGCCAGTGCCATCTGCCTTCTTGGATCTGGACTTTCTGGAGCGTCTGGTTAGGATCCTGGACATGCCCATGTCTGCTGTTCCAGAGCCGGAGGCAGAGCCCATGCCCGTTCCAGAGCCGGAGGCAGAGCCCATGCCCGTTCCAGAGCCGGAGGCAGAGCCCATGCCCGTTCCAGAGCCGGAGGCAGAGCCCATGCCCGTTCCAGAGCCGGAGGCAGAGCCCATGCCCGTTCCAGAGCCGGAGGCAGAGCCCATGCCCGTTCCAGAGCCCATGCCCGTTCCAGAGCCAGTGCCTGTTCCAGCGCCAGTGCCTGTTTATGTGTTTGTGTCTGTCCTTGTGACCATTTCTGTTCTAGTGACTGTTCCTGAGCCGGTGTTTGCAGTTCCTGAGCTGGTGGCTGCTGCTCCCGAGGCAGAGCCAGTGCCTGTTCCAGAGCCGGAGACAGAGCCCGTGCCTGTTCCAGAGCCAGTGTCTGTTCCAGAGCCGGAGGCAGAGCCAGTGTCTGTTCCAGAGCCGGAGGCAGAGCCAGTGTCTGTTCCAGAGCCGGAGGCAGAGCCAGTGTCTGTTCCAGAGCCGGAGGCAGAGCCAGTGTCTGTTCCAGAGCCGGAGGCAGAGCCAGTGTCTGTTCCAGAGCCGGAGGCAGAGCCAGTGTCTGTTCAAGAGCCGGAGGCAGAGCCAGTGCCTGTTCCAGAGCTGGAGCCAATGTCTGTTCCAAAGCCAGTGCCTGTTCCAGTGCATGAGCCGGTGTCTGTTGCTGTTCCTGTGCCATGGTCGCCCTCGCCCTGGTCTTTACCGCCCTGGCCGCCCGATGGGTCGCCTGCTTCGCCCTGGCCGCCCGATGGGTCGCCTGCTTCGCCCTGGCCGCCCGATGGGTCGCCTGCTTCGCCCTGGCCGCCCGATGGGTCGTCTGCTTCGCCCTGGCCGCCCGATGTACTGTCTGCTTCGCCCTGGCCGCCCGATGGACTGTCTGCTTCGCCCTGGCCGCCCGATGGACTGTCTGCTTCGCCCTGGCCGCCCGATGGACTGTCTGCTTCGTCCTGGCCGCCCAATGGACTGTCTGCATCCGCCCTGGCCCCCGGCTAAACCATCACCCCCTGTTTCCGTTCCCTTTCATGGACCTGGCCCCCCATCCCTCCCCCTGATCCTCCACCATTCCACCTCCCTCCTGAACTCTTGTGTTGTGTGTTTTGTCTTGGAGCGTCTGGTAGCCGCTCCGTAGAGGGGGGGTTATGTCACAGTGTTGGGTTTGTGTTCCCCAGGTGTCCACTAGAGGTCCTCGTTATCACGGTGTCCTTCACTATTGACTTCATTTCCCAGCATTCTGTCTGTCACTGTCACTCATCAGTTCATTGCACTCAGCTGTTCCCCGTCATCATTGTTCCCAGCTGTTCATTGTTAGTCTTGTTAGATCTGTGTATATATTCCCTGTCTGTGTTAGTATGTGTACGGATTCGTTGTTTAATGTCCCCACACTTCCGTTCCTGTTGTTGCTTCTTTCTCGTGTTTTGTTGTTTATTCTTGGACTGTCTTTGTTGGAATTTGACCCTTGCCTGGACTGGATGTGAGTACGGATTACCCCTTTTAATAAATACCTGCTATTGGATCTACGCTGTCTGTGTGTGTGTGTTCGTGACAGTAAACACTCCTAAGGTCAAGTAATATAAAAAATGACAGCGCCTCAGCTGCTTATCAACACTTTTACTTTGTTTACATAACTATTCAATTCATACAATAGAATTCGCAAATGTAACATTCATCGCTATAACCATTCATAAATACTCTAGTTTGTGTAATAAAATATTTATGAATACTCAAATGCATACTGAAGACGTTTTCACACCTATAGATCAATAGATTGTTCCAAAACAGGTACTTAATTTGTAACAATGTTACATTTTCTTCTTGGTACGGTTTGCTTTCACAGGGCAACCTTTCAAAGCGTACCAAAATATATTCACCCAAGTCACATGCGAGTAACTGTCTTCTTATTAAGCAGAGTTTCTTCTGCGTCATCCATCAAGATGATTGATAAGTTCGCTCCATGAGCTTATTGTGGATATTTGTAACTGTCGGGACACACGCAAACACTATACGAATGTAGCCGTCATTGCTGCTGTTAAATTATATACTACATTCGTATTAATACTGTAGCAAATTCTAACGCGCTCTCTCTGGATCTCCCAGCGCTGTCTAGGGGTTTGTCATGATCGGTAAAGGAGAACAGGAAGCAAATGCAGTATTCAACAATTTAATAAGGAACAGTAGACAGGCTCAGGATAGACACGGGTGTGGACAGGTAACGCAGGGACTTCGATGGTCAGAGTGCGGTGAATCCTCGTGCAGTGAAGTGCCAAGACGAGACGAAACGATCCAACACCAAGACGACAATCCACAGGAACACGATGACGGGAAAACCAGGAACAAGACTCAACACCCACACTCAGGACATCAAACAACGATCTGACAAAGGGAATGAGATGACGGTGAGTATTTAAGCAGTGAGGGAGATTAACAGCAGCTGGTGATGAATGATGATGATCAGCTGGAGCGGATCAAGGAATGACAACACAATCACGCCCACTACACACGTGCTTTCATACCACAACATAAACACGAGACGAGAAGGAAACATTGGATCAGTATGCCGTGACAGTACCCCTCTCCTAAGAACGCCTCCTGGCGTTCTCAGACCTCCTTACCTGTCGATTGTAATCATCGATCAAGGAGTGATCCAGAATGTCTCTGGCAGGTACCCAACTTCTCTCCTCCGGACCGTAACCTTCCCAGTCCACTAAGTACTGGAATCCGCGCCCCCTCCGCCTAGAATCCAGAATCCGATTTACCGAATAGGTGGTCTCCCCATCTACGAGACGCGGCGGGGGAGGAACCGGGACAGGCGGATTAATGTGAGCATGAAACACAGGCTTAATCTTGGAAACGTGAAATATGGGGTGAATTCTCCTGTACGCAGGAGGTAAACTAATGCGGACTGCCACCGGACTAATGATCTTGGTGACAGTGAACGGGCCAATAAATTTAGGAGCCAGCTTATTAGATACGGAGCGGAGAGGACTGTTCTTGGTAGAAAGCCACACTTTTTGACCGACGACGTAAACGGGAGGCTTCGACCGGTGGCGATCGGCCTTAGCCTTGGTGCGTGCCCCCACTTGGAGTAAAGTCTCACGGGCTTTAGTCCAAGTGCGGTGACACCTCTGGATGAAGGCGTGAGCAGAGGGGACCGCGACCTCGGATTCCAGACTGGGAAAAATTGGTGGCTGGTAACCTACACTACACTCAAACGGAGAGAGGCCCGTAGCCGACACTAGTAAGGTATTGTGGGCGTACTCCACCATGGACAGTTGTTGGCTCCATGAGGAAGGATTCTTGGATACCAAGCATCGTAACACTCTCTCCAGATCTTGGTTGGCTCTCTCGGTCTGACCATTGCTCTGAGGATGAAACCCTGAAGACAGACTAACCGTCGCCCCCAGTAATTTACTAAATTCCTGCCAAAATTTGGACACAAATTGGGGTCCTCGGTCAGAGACCACGTCCATCGGGAGGCCATGTACGCGAAAGACGTGGTCAACGACTGTCAACGCTGTCTCCTAAGCTGAGGGTAATTTGGCTAAGAGAATAAAGTGAGCCGCCTTCGAGAACTGGTCCACCACTGTCAAGACGACAGTGTTACCCTGGGAGGGTGGGAGGGCGGTGATAAAATCTAGAGCGATATGGGACCAGGGTCTCGAAGGGACTGGCAGCGGTTGGAGGAGCCCCATCTGGGGGTCGATTGGAAGTCTTACCAGTGGCACAAACCGATCAAGCCAAAACAAAACTGTGAATGTCACGAGCCATAAGTGGCCACCATAATCGTTGCTTAACTAAAAACTTAGTACGATTAACTCCTGGATGACAAGCTATGTTGGAACAATGGCCCCACCGGATAACGTCTGACCTTAATCTCTCCGGCACAAATAACCGACTCAGTGGACATTCGGGCGGAGGCATTACCCCTTCTAAGGCCTTCTTGACCTTCGATTCGATCTCCCATACGAGTGTGGAAACAAATAGGGTCTCCGGTAAAATGCACTCGGGAGTAGACGGGCGTTCGGAGCGATCAAAAATACGAGACAAAGAATCGGGTTTGATGTTTTTAGAACCCGGGCGGTATGAGAGAGAAAAATCAAAACGACCGAAAAAAAGTGCCCACCGAGCCTGCCTGGAGTTCAATCTTTTGGCGGTTCTGATGTACTCTAAGTTCTTGTGGTCGGTCCAGACGATAAAAGGTACCCCCGAACCCACACCTCTAATGTCGCCATTCTTCCAACGCTAACTTGACTGCCAACAACTCCCTGTTACCAATGTCGTAATTGCGTTCGGCTGGGGATAATCGGTGAGAAAAAAACGCGCAAGGATGCATCTTATCGTCTGTGGGAGAGCGCTGGGACAGAACTGCTCCTACCCACACCTCTGACGCATCGACCTCCACCACGAACTGCCGTGAATAGTCAGGGGCAACGAGGATGGGAGCTGAAACAAAGCGGCTCTTGAGGTTAGCAAACACAGCCTCGGCTGTGTCTGACCACCTGAACGGAGTTCCGGGGGAGGTCAAGGCAGTCAGAGGCGCGGCTAGCTGGCTGAAGTTGCGAATGAACCGCCGATAGAAATTGGCGAATCCCAGAAACCTCTGTAGGGCCTTACGGGAATCTGGACTTGGCCATTCTACCACAGCCTTAACCTTGTCAGGGTCCACACGCATTCCCTCAGACGAGATGATGTGTCCTAGAAAAGGAACAGACTGTGCATGAAATTCGCATTTCTCCGCCTTGACAAAAAGCCCATTCTCTAACAACCTCTGAAGCACTTGTCGTACGTGTTGCACGCTTTCCTGGAGAGACGAGGAAAATATCAAAATGTCGTCCAGGTAAACATATATGAATTGATCTATCATGTCTCGCAACACGTCATTGACAAGTGCCTGGAAGACTGCTGGGGAGTTGGACAGCCCGAACGGCATGACCAAATATTCAAAGTGACCTCTTTGGGTATTGAACGCAGTCTTCCATTCATCCCCCTCCCTGATGCGGACCAAATGAAAAGCATTACGTAAGTCCAATTTCGTGAAGATGGATGCTCCCTGCAACCTCTCGAAGGCTGAAGACATCAACGGCAAAGGATAAGTATTCTTTACCGTGATGTTATTCAACCCTCGGTAATAAATACAAGGTCGCAGAGATCCATCCTTCTTCCCCACAAAAAAGAACCCCGCCCCCGCTGGTGAAGAGGAAGGCCGGATGAATTTGGTTGCCAGAGAATCAGAAATATATTTCTCCATAGCCTCCCTTTCTGGAATAGAAAGCGAGTATAAGTCTCCTGCCTTTAGGCGGAGACTTACCTGGCATTAACTCTATAGCACAGTCATAGGGACGATGAGGAGGGAGAGAAGCAGCCCTAGACTTACTGAACACTTCCTTCAGGTCATGATACTCCTCAGGCACGTTAGACAGATCCCCTGCTTCCTCCTGAAACACAAAAACAGGCACAGACGAACAGGCAGACACAAGACAAGACTTATGACATTCCTTGCTCCACTCCAGTATAGCCTTGTGCTGCCAGTCCACTCGGGGGTTGTGACGGATGAGCCAGGGGTGACCAAGAACGACAGGTGCCAACGGTGAATCCAGAATATAAAAAAAAATAGTCTCGGTGTGATTGCCAGAAGTGATGAGGGTGATATCTTCAGTGGTGAATGAGATGGTGGGAAGTTCTTGGCCATTTAGTGCGTGTACAGCAATCTTCTGAGTGAGTGGTCTGAGTGGAATTTGAAACTTGTGTGCAAACATACTGTCCATGAAATTACCTTCAGCCCCAGAGTCCAGAAGTTCCTGACAATCGTGTTGGTGAGTTGACCATCTTAGTCTTACCGGGAGGAGTGTAGATGTGGATGAGGTCTTCTCGGCGGAGATCCCACCCGATAGTTGCCTCATACTTACTATCGGGCTTGGCCTTTTACCGGGCAGCTGTACGCGAAATGTCCCGAACCTCCACAATATAGGCAAAGGCCCTGGGACCTCCGCCTCTCCCTCTCCTCCCGGGAAAGCCGAGCTCGACCCACCTGCATGGGTTCGTGATCGAAGACGGGGCTGACCACGTCCCTGCCGCTGGACCGTTGTCCCTCAATCCCTCCAGGAGGATCGTTGGATGCCACTCTGCCTCCGACTCGGGAAAGTCGCGCATCCACCCGTAGTGCCAGCTCGCTGAGACCGTTTAACGACGTGGGCAGGTCCAGGGCGTAGATCTCTCGTTGGACGCGGTCAGCCAACCCATGCAGGAACATGTCCCACTGCGCCGCCTCGTTCCAATGACATTCGGCCGCCAGGGTTCGGAACTCGATGGAAAAGTCCGAGACCGACCTCTCCCCCTGACGAAGGTCGGCCAGCACCCTGGCGGCCTCTCTCCCCGCGACGGCTCTGTCAAAAACTCGTCTCATCTCTGCGGAAAGAGTTTGGAACGAGGCGCAGCAAGGGTCTTGATTCTCCCACACCGCCGTTCCCCATAACGCCGCCTTTCCGGTCAGTAACGTGATGACAAATGCCACCTTGGCTTGTTCGCTATGGAACGTTCTGGGCTGTAGAGCGAAATGCATGGAACATCTTGTCAGAAATGCACAACAGTAAGTTGACTCACCCGCATAGGGTTCCGGAACCGGTAGGCGTGGCTCAGATGGCGCGGGGAAATCCGGTGGTGTGGGGGGAACGGCTGGTGTGGGCGGCGCAGTGGGAGCACGAAGAAGTTGGACCTGCTGGGTGAGCTCGGACACCTGCGTTACCAAAGCTTGAATCGCACGACCCGTGTCGTTGATGTTCCTCTCGTGAGAGTCCAATCTTATGACGCTGTGGTGGACAAACTCATCCAGCAAGGTAGGTGTCTCTCCTGTTGCTTCCCTGGAATGGTCAGATCGTTCTGTCATGATCGGTAAAGGAGAACAGGAAGCAAATGCAGTATTCAACAATTTAATAAGGAACAGTAGACAGGCTCAGGATAGACACGGGTGTGGACAGGCAACGCAGGGACTTCGATGGTCAGAGTGCGGTGAATCCTCGTGCAGTGAAGTGCCAAGACGAGACGAAACGATCCAACACCAAGACGACAATCCACAGGAACACGATGACGGGAAAACCAGGAACAAGACTCAACACCGACACCCAGGACATCAAACAACGATCTGACAAAGGGAATGAGATGACGGTGAGTATTTAAGCAGTGAGGGAGATTAACAGCAGCTGGTGATGAATGATGATGATCAGCTGGAGCGGATCAAGGAATGACAACACAATCACGCCCACTACACATGTGCTTTCATACCACAACATAAACACGAGACGAGAAGGAAACATTGGATCAGTATACCGTGACAGGGTTATCAGTGTCAAGACACACGCAAACACTAGATGAATGTTATAATGCAGCTAAAGCAGGAATCAAGGCTTTATCGGGACAACATTCTCGCACAGAGAAGCGCAATTATACAAAATTTTAAACTTTTGGTTTTCAACTGTGGTAACTAATGTGCTCACTCAGAATCAGAGACTACTGCAATTTATATGGCACATGTCCCGTTATTAATTTTAATACCATTTGGTCCGTTGGGTCGGATTGTTTTAACACCACAAGCGAATCGCCCCAGAGTTTGTTTGCAATGGAGCCGAGACCAGCGATTGTTTTGGTGTGGATCCGAGCGCAATTGCCGTGTTCACATATGCCTAAACGAACCAAGGGAGAAAACACACCAGGTTCTGAAACTCAGGTGTGAAAGCACCTCCATCACACCACTCTTTCAATGGCTCTGCTCCATTGTTAGTTCTGACTGGTGACGCAGTACACAATGACAGTTGGGTGATTTATGCTCCACTTCCTGTGAAGTATCGATGTATCGCAGTGCCCTTCGAGCTGAACATGTTCGCTCCCTTCGGATTGGAATATCAATCTCAGGTGGTGGAATACCCTGTGAAGTCCACTTCCCAGTCCACTTACGGTCTATTGCAACGCACCTAAAGTTTGGTCAGAATACGCTAAAGCCTAGAGATGCAGCCTCAGAATCATTTTGGCATTATGCCATCTACTTTTGATAAATTGCCGGCTTGGACTGAAGATGATCTGCCATCAACTTTTGATATATTCCCGGCTTGGACTGAAGATGATCTAGGAGGAGTTTTAAAAAGTAGGTTTTCAAAGAAATTCAAAATGGCGGACAGCAAGTTCAAATGACAATGGCATAACTGGTATCATTGTTTGTGAAATGACTCAAGGAATCTATCAAGATTCATTCCAATAGGCAAAAATCAAAAACTCTTAGCATATTTTTTTAAATGGCCGACTTTGGGGTATGACTGGGTTTATTTGGGTATGACTTCATGCTTGGATGACAGCAACTTTTGTCTCAATACGCTGAAGCATTGCAGAGATGCAGCCTCACATCCATTTTGCAGGGTTCGGACAGTCATGAAAACCCTGTAAAAGTCATGAAAATGTACCCTGATGCTACACCAAATGTGGCCTTCTAATATAAATTTCTCAGAAACACACTAATGATGACTTGCATAATAATGGTGACTTGTGATCTATATCTTGTTAGGCACACCCTTGCATTGTGGCACCACAAAACATCTAGATCCCAGCCATATCTCACAAAGAACAGATCAGATCCACAACTGAACATGGGAAGAGAGGATACAGACTTCAGTGAGTGCAGCACACTTTTTCTGAAATTACATAGAAATACTGGTAGTTTAGTTTGCTTGGATTTGCCATTAAACATCTTGGACATATATTTGACTATTGCAGGTGGAAAGACAAGAAGAATTTGCAAATAGATATTTTTCCATCTTTGTTTTATAGGAATGATGATTCTCATGATCACTATGGTTGAACTGGTACTCATCTCTGTCAGACCTTGTATGGCTTATCAACTCACAGGTAGACCATGTTTAAGTGTGCGTTTTGGCAGTTCAATTGACTAGTACATACAAAAACGTACAGAATGCAAAAATAATGTCATACATTATATATTATCTGGTGTGACTGAATATCTGATGTGTATAGTTAGTAGTATTTAAAGATACCACTGGTTTCACAGACCAGGATTAAAATAGTCCCAAACTAAAATACATGTTTGAGCTGTTTTAACTGAAAGCAACTTACACTGACATATCTTAAAATATGTCACTGCCATTGGTGTGTCTCAAGATGTACACTAGTTATGTTTTGTTAAGGCATATTTATAAAAGCTTCTTAAATGTCCTAATTGAACTAAGGCTTAATCTAAACCCAACTGTGAAGCCAGGGGCAGGTTGCATAAACCTCTAGTTAGACTTTTTTTTATTATTATTTAAGACTGTTCATAGCTTTTTTTAAATCAGTTACGTAAAAGCGTAGATTGGCCTAATTTAATCCTGAAAAAGTAAGACTGACTGCCCCAGACTAACTGCTAGTCGGTCATACTAGAACTTAAGATACTGTCTTAACATAAGACAACTGCCCCAGGTCTGTATGTTCAAATCCCACAAGAGATGATGCATGAATTGCAGTCATTTGTGTCAACTTCTGGTTGCTCCAGGGAACAGTTCCTTTAATTAAAAAATCTACTGTAAATCACTTTGGATAAGAATAACAGAGAATAAAGCCTATAACTGCACGAAAAAGAAAAAGGGACAGTTATAATGATGAGTTGAAAATGATGTGTCATCTAAGTCAGCTTGGGTAAAAATTACAACATCAGACAGATGCAGACAGAGATTATTTTTGGGAACAAATGATATTGCCATAGTTTTTCTGAGACGATGCTGCTGCAGAATCTACAGTGCCACGGCAAAATCATATTTTGAGGCCTGAATGTGATTTAAAACAAAAAATAAAAAAAACAAATTGATTCAAAAACTTACAATACAACAGAAAAAGGTACAGACAGGCAGAAGGTTCACACACACTTACTACAAAATACAACAGAGTTCAGACAATGAATCAGGCAACACACAGGGCTTAAATACATATGGAAACAGATCAGAGAAACGAGACACAGCTGACAAGACTAGCGAGGTAACAAGTGAGACAGATGAACTAATGAGGGTTGGAAACAAATGAGTGGCGGGAAAACAGAACAAAGGAAGACATGTGACTAATGAAACCGAACTAATGCTGCGTTCACACCAAACGCGAATAGAGCGTCAAAGTCACGTCTATCTCGTCTAGTTGGACGCTTGAACATTTTGAATCCATTTGCGTGTCCAAAGCAAAATTGACGCGTGTAAAACGCAAAAAATTTACGTGCGTCTGAGGCAAAATCCGCTTCTTGTGGGAGGGGCAAGTGCTAGGCGGTTGTCTGTTTGCAAAATGGCTGATGATGATCGAGCATTCATCAAGAGTCACGCTCTGTATTTGCTGAGGAGAGCAGAACAGCGGTGTAGGGGTCATCGTCGCCGTACTTGGGTCCACCAGACCCTCCGGAGGCATTCCCAGTTTGGCGTGTTTCACCATTTGCTCCAGGAGCTGCGCTTGGATGACGGCCGCTTTCAGCGGTACTTCCGCCTGTCCCGCGCCCAGTTTGATGACCTGTTGTCCCGCATCGGAGCGAGGGTCACCCTCGCCCTCCCCCACCTAATCTGTCATTTATTTTTGTTTTGATGATAAATGGAGCCAGCATACTTTTTTTTTTCTCACTCAACACTGTCCAGACACGAACTATGTTCTTGCACTAAAGTATGTTGGTTGTCTTTACATTAGAATAATAATGTTTCATATAATGTAGATTAGATATGCAATAAATAGCATTCAATACAAAATTAATATGTCTCATATTGAAATCAAGTTTTTATGTGATAAAATATTTACTTCACCACGCAACAGCAGCAAGCAAGGCTCCTGATTGGTTTACGCGGCGCAAACTGAAGCCAAAGTTCAGATTTTTCAACTTGGGCGTCAGACGCAAATTTGCATCAAACGCGTGAATTCATTCAATGAGGCGAATTCGCGTCTACCGTGCTGCACTAAACGTTTCATATCGCGCCGCAGGACCTTTAGACGCACTTAAACGCTAAAAAAACATTGACTTAACATTGAAATCACTCACGCCAGACGCTCTATCCGCATTTGGTGTGAACACACCATAACAGAACACAACTGTGACACAGGGAAGCCAGTGGGCCTGTCCCAACACCCACACTTGCATGACATAAAGTAAGTGCGCAAGACTCCAAAGTTGCCAAAGCACAGTGGCCTTAACACACACTAAATCCACACAATCACTGATGCCGTTTTGCAAAGTATTTGTAGCTAAGCACATTCTGTCATTTTCACGCTTCATTCAAGAATTCATGAACCCTAAAATCATGAAAACGTTCCAGTGTAAGTGTGAGTTAATTAGATAAGAATTTAAATTGAAAATTGACCAACGGTCTAGGAGGAGTTCGAAAAAGTAGGTTTTCAAAGAAATTCAAAATGGCTGATGACAAGTACAACCGACAATGGCATAACTGGTATCATTGTCTGTGAAATGATTCAAGGAGTCTATCAAGATGTATTACAATAGGCAAAACTAATCAAAAAATCTTAGCATGTTCGTTTTTAATGGCCGACTTGGGAAATTTGGGTATGACTTCATGCTTGTGAGGATGACATAGCAACTTTTGTCTCAATAAGCTAAAGCATTGCAGAGATGTAGCCTCACATCCATTTTGCAGGGTTCGTACGGTCATGAAAAACCTGGTAAAGTCATGGAAAGTGGTTTATGTACCCTGATGCTACACCAAAACTCTGAAATGTGGCCTTGCTAATATAAATTTCTCAGAAAAACACCAATGATGATTTTCATAATAATGGTGACGTGATCTGTATCTAGTAGGCACACCCTTGCGTTGTGGCACCACAAAATATCTAGATCTCAGCCACATCTCACAGAGGAACAGATCAGATCCACAACAATTAAACAAGTGGACAGATTTCAGTGAGTTTGGCACACTTGTTCTGAAATTACAAAGAAATCTATTACTCGTAGTTTCACATTCAAGAACTCATGAGCCTGGAAATCATGAAAACTTTAATGCAAGTGTGAATTAATTAGATATTACATATACTGTAATTTGGTAGTAAACTGTAAAAATTGTGTAAATAAAGCTCTGTAAAAAAACTTTACTTGTAATTTAATTTCACAACACTATGTTGTTGTAAGTGTGTCCCATTGGGTAATCAAAACTTCAACACTTGTGGTTTTCATACACACTTAAACACTTGGGCCAAATACAGGAAATACTTCATGCAAGTAGACAAGTGGTCATGTGCAAAGCAGGCTGGTGCACAATTCAAAATTGAATTGAGATTGAGTGAATTCCTGAATTCCAATGCAGTTCTTGAATTTGAGCTAAATTTGAATTTATGTCAAAAATAGGATCTAGAATTACAATTCGAATTTGAATTAAAGGAAGCAGAATTGCAATTCATAAAAAAATTCAAAGAAATTCATAAACATATTTTAAGTGAAGTGTTTAACAATGAAGCTTTACAGTATATGTCAGATAAGATTGCATTACATATTCTATAAATTATACATATTCTATAAATTATATTAGTTTGAACTACTTGTACAGATTACATTAACAGGAAATGTTTTTCCCCAGCAATGAATGTTAAAAGCTCTAGTCACAGAACAAATAATTAAGTTTGATTTATTGTAATTGTAATTTTGTGGAACATGATGGAACATTCCCAGAATACTTTACTTTAACCAAGTATTTAAAATGGTTGCCAAACAATTTTAGGTGAACATTTGTTTGAACACTTCTTTTCTACACAATTTGATGGTCAACACTGGACTTTTTAAGTTTCAGAAGTCCTTTACAACTTCAGATTACAAACGTTTATAGATTTGACACCTGTAATAAAACCAACATGGAAAATAATAGCAGGCCTAAAAGTACTAGCTGTAAAAGTCATCTGTACTAGCTCATTTTGAAGAACCAATTCCAACAAGAACACCTGGAAACCACAGAGCCATATGCAAGCGCTGTAGTGCTCCAGTCTGTGGCTCCATAAAGGCTACGTCAAATTTCAAAGGCCATCTACAAGTAAGTTAACAGACAGACAGTCTTCTATTTTGAAAACCATCTCTTGATGGTATTATGCTACTGATATTGGTATTATGCTACTGATATTTGTATTATGCTACTGATATTATGTATTATGCTATGATATGATATTGGTATTATGCTACTGATTCAACCTGCCTCAGAACACAACACACACTCCTCCACAGGTCACCTTTCGATGGAACCCACGCTCACTTTCACCCTCTCACCTATCCTCTTTTGTCTCATCCACACTTCCTCCACCTGATCAGCTCTCAACACTAGATACTAACAGTGCAACTGATACTCTTTTCTCCACTTTAACATCCAGCTTGGACAACTTCTGCCCCCTTTCCTCCAGGCCAGCCCACGCCACACCCTCTGCCCCCTGGTTATCTGATATTCTCCGCGAACATCATTCTTAACTTAAGCGGTGCAGAGAGGAAGTGGCGCAAATCGAAAGATCCTACAGACCTGGGTCTTTATCAATCCCTCCTCTCTTCCTTCTCTGCTAATATCTCTACTGCTAAAATGGCTTACTATCACAACAAAATTATAAATTCTTCTGACTCTCGCATGCTTTTCAAAACCTTCTCCTCTCTTCTCAACCCTCCTCCTCCTTCATCAACCCTAACAGCTGACGATTTTGCCACATTCTTCATACATAAAACAACCACCATCAGTGGCCAATTTACCAATCCACAAACTGACACACACATTTTACCAGCAAACGCACACATTCTACCCTCGTTCTCTCTACTTCCAGAGGCAGAAGTCTCTAAACTCCTCCTTTCCAATCGCCCTACCACCTGTCCGCTTGATCCTATACCCACTAATCTACTTCAAGCCATTTGTTCCTCAGTTGTACCCACACACAAAACATCATAAACACCTCTCTTCACACTGGTACCTTTCCCACAGCTTTTAAGCAGGCTCGGGTAACCCCACTGCTTAAGAAACCCAATCTAAATCCAGCACATCTAGCAAGTTGCAGACCAGTATCTTTTCTTCCATTTGTCGCGAAAACACTTGAACGAGTTGTTTTCAACCAGATCTCCTCCTTTCTTACACAGAACAACCTCTTGGACAACAATCAGTCTGGTTTCAAAAGTGGACACTCAACTGAGACTGCCCTGCTCTCAGTAATTGAAGCTCTGAGACTGGCAAGAGCAGCTTCCAAATCCTCAGTTCTCATCCTGCTGGATCTGTCTGCTGCTTTTGACACAGTTAACCACCAGATCCTCCTGTAAATCCTAAAGATGAAGGGCATCTTGGGAACTGCACTCCAATGGTTCGAGTCTTACCTCTCAGGTAGGTCCTTTAGGGTGTCGTGGAGTGGTGTGGCATCTAAGACCCAACATCTAGCTACTGGGGTGCCTCAGGGCTCAGTGCTTGGACCACTCCTCTTCTCCATCTACATGACATCACTAGGATCTGTGATTGAGAAACATGGCCTTTCCTAACATTTCTACGCTGATGACACACAACTCACGGGCGTCAGTTTGGTTTGAAATGTGGGGGGGACAGAGATGCATTCGGAAGTGCATTTTCAGAAGTGCTGGGTACAAACAAAAATGTCTTAAAGAGGCTAGGCACTGAGTTGAAAGCCATATTACATGATTTATTGTTTAGGCTAATAATTCGAAATAACAGTAAACATTACGCACAAGCGCGGCATATCAAGAAATGTACAAATCAGGAATGTGTATCGTGTACTCTCTCTCTCTCTCTCTCTCTCTCTCTCTCACACACACACACACACACACACACACACACACACACACACACACACACACACACACACACACACACACACACACTCCAGCATTAGAATCCAACAACCATTCTTAATCCTTAATTGTTGCACAGGCACAGCGGCCTATTATGTTTGTCAGTCAGCAAAAGTAAAATCACACACTGCTCAATTGAATATGAAGGCAAATGGCTTGCATTAATTCAACCACATTTATCAATTCAATATTAAGTCCAAAATAGTTTTTGACTCACCAATCGGTAGATTATTTGTACATAAAATCCATCCGCCGCTCTTTCCTCGTGAAGACTTCGATCACATATTTTCTTTCATACCAGTCTGTTTGAAATGATCGGACAATTTTTGGGCCCTTTTGCTGCACTAGTCCATCTAAGGCAGGCGTAGACCTCCCTCTTGCTATTAACTCAGATTTTGAATTAAAATCGAGCTTAGAAAAATTTCTTAACTCGTGATCACGGCCGGTGCTGTCATTTTGACTTTGAATTTGGCGGGGATTATAGGCATGTAGGCTAGCTGGTGTAATGACGTTAGCTGCGCAAATGTCCAGTAGGCTAATATCTCGATTTTAATTGGTCCATGTCTGATACGTAACGGAGATGATTACTGGCATAACATATTTAGCCTACGTCCAAAGGCACAGCAGATTTGTGCTTTTTGCCGTAGGCTACCTGTTGAAGAATACAGGATCGAAGTGCGCATGCGCAACATACCGTACACAAATGCTAGTAAAAGAAAAATGTTAGTAGACAGTAAAAGTACTGCTTATTCTACCATTTGTTTTTTATTTGATTATGCGTAACTGCTACATTTGACATCATAACGTCTAAACAATTGGAATAACACACATATTGCATATATAAAAAATAAGAATAAACAGTAAAAAACTATTTTGGCAGGGTAGTGCCTAGTTTGCCTACCCAGACCGCACGTCACTGAAACTTGTCAAAGTGTACAGCCTCTCTCTGCTCAACCCGTAAGTAAATCCATCGATCTGTCTAGTGGTAGACCTTTTGCCAAGCGTGTCAGAGGTTACAGGTTCTAATCCGCATTCAGCATGTTGTGGTTTTTTCTCTCATCAAAACTAAATATGTTCATCAGTGGTTACAGTCTATATCAAGCAGGGACACGTTTGTGTGCATTTTATTTTGAGATTCCACCGGAATGTATATAGTGAGTCTCCACAACGGCGATAGATTGAAGAGCGCGTCCGAGTGAAGACTGCGCGAGCCTGACTGTATCCATGACACTGATTGCCGCGACAACGAGCGCTCAGCTTGAGTTAAAAAACAACACATTTTAGCGCCAGATCTCTTATTTAATAGAGAATTAAATGAATGTTCTGCTAGTTAACTGGATATGATTTATTTATTTGTATTAGGTACCGTGGCGCCTCAATGTTTCAAAAAGTGGTGGGTACAAAATGACTCATGACGAAATCTGGTGAGGACGCGTACCCACCATCCCCACCGTCCCCACCGTCCCCACCGAAATCGACGCCTATGACACAACTCTACCTCTCATTCCAGCCTGACGATCCGATGGTAGCTGCTCGTATCTCAGCCTGCCTGACAGACATTTCTGGCTGGATGAAGGACCACCACCTTCAACTAAACCTTGCGAAGACAGAGCTACTTGTGGTCCCGGCCAACCCAACACTTCATCATAACTTCTCCATTCAGCTAGGCTCATCATCCATAACTCCATCAAGGTCAGCTAGGAACCTTGGGGTTGTAATTGATGATCAGTTGAACTTCACAGACCACATTGCTAGAACTGCCCGGTCCTGCAGATTTGCCTTGCCTAGGATCAGGCCCTTCCTAACAGAGCATGCTAAACAACTCCTTGTCCAAGCACTTGTTCTATCCAGACTGGACTATTGTAATGCTCTCCTGGCTGGTCTTCCAGCTTGTTCTGTCAAACCTCTACAATTGATCCAGAATGCTGCAGCCAGAGTGGTCTTTAATGAGCTGAAGAGAGCACACATCACTCCTCTCCTCACAAAATTGCACTGGTTGCCAGTTGCTGCTCGCATTAAATAAAATTCACTGACGTTTGCCTACAGAAAAACCACTGGCACTGCTCCCTCTTACCTAAACTCATTACTTCAGACGTACGTACCATCCAGAAACTTGCGCTCTGCTAGCGAATGTCCTCTTGTGGTACCATCTCAAAGAGGCGCAAAATCTCTTTCTCTGACCTTTACCATGACTGTTCCCTGTTGGTGGAATGATCTCCCTAACTCCACCAGAGCTGCTGAGTCAGTAGCCACTTTCAAGAAACTGCTGAAGACGTTTCTTTTTCGGCAGCACTTGATCCAGTAATACTAACACTTTCTCTTCTCTTCTATTCTACTATTTTAAAAAAACTGCATTTCAACTACAACTACAACACTTACGTATTGTTGTCCTACTGTTAGTTTAACTGCTTCTATTGTTCTCATTTGTAAGTCGCTAAAAAAAATAAAAAAGCGTGCTAAAAGCATCTGCTAAATGAATAAATGTAAATCTAAATGATTTTTAATATCATCAGTGTTGGGGTCACTACTCAAGAACGTGTACTACACTGTAACAAGGTTTAAGATTTAGGGAAGAAGGAGGCGGGAACCGGCGACAATCAAAGACTTTAATTATAAAAATAAAGCAAAATACAAAAATAAGAAGAACCGCCGGCTGCCCCTCGCGGACGACTGCTGGCTACCAAAATAAAACACAACATAAAACACAGGCCTGTCCTCTCTCTATCTCCTCTGTCGTTGCTCCACCTTTTATGCTTCCGCTCTTCTGTGAGAGATACGAGACCGGTGCGTTGCGCAGGTGTCGCTCATCACTAATCACGCCACCAGCCTTGTGCCGCTCTCTTACGTCCCTCTGACTCGTCCTGCTCGCCACAAACACATTATTCACTTTAAAAAAAAAACATAATGCATTACCTTACTTGTTATTCTCTATGGATAGCTACATTACATTACTGTAGCGCAACCCAGCAAGAGTATGTAGCTCATAAAGGGCTTAAACACCAAATGTGATTATATTATGGCATTACTTAATAAGAAGTTACCCCCAACACTGGATATCAAATGTGATTAAAAGCATGCAAGCACACTTTTCACTTATTGTAAATCAAGAAAACAATTCTTGTTAATTGTGGAATTAATAGAAATATGTGTTCTCTTAAAGAGTGATCTACATTGAGGTACTTTTTTTCTACAGAAGAAACATCAGGAAATATTGATGGACTGTAAAACCACCGGTTACACAATCCAGCCAAACCAGAATGAAGATCATGGTAATCCTTCTGAAACAGCAAGTTCCAGCTCTAAGTGGTCACCAACTAATAGACGACAAGTTGCTCGGACTGACAGTGTTGTTACATGCATTGCAAATGGTCTCCTCCCTCTCTATACTGTTGAAAATAAGGATTTCATTAATATTTTACATTTGGCCCAACCCTCCTTCACAATGTCCTCCCGAAGAGCTCTCAGCCAGGACCTTATCCCTCAGCGCTCAGCTACTATAAAATCACATCTGATTAATCTGATGGAAAAAAAACTGAACATAATTCCCTGACAGTAGAACTTTGGTCAAAAGTTCCTCAAGATGTTGAGGTCTGTTCTCAAATGTTCCAAGTGATGTACTTGCTGAGCTCCATTGCCCCATCCAGCTGACATCATATGAGCTGAAAATAATCCAGGAGCTTTGTGAAGTATTGGAACCCTTTGAGGAAGCTACAGACAGATGCCAAGTTGAGAAAATAGTAAACTCCAGCTTCATCATCCCTTGTGTCAGGGTCTTGAGGCATGCTATCAAAAAGATGATGATGACCAATAATAAAAAGTGTGTATCAACTCTACAATCCTCACTTGAGAGCAGTTTAACAAAATTAGAAGACATGGAATGCTTTCAGGTGGCTGACATGCTCGACCCAAGGTTTAAGTTGGACTGGTGTATTGTTGAAGAGCAGGTAATAATCAAAAACCTTCTCACTGCAAAAGTTGAGTCTGCCTCCCCAAAAGGGAATGCAACCATGAATGGCAGTGCTCACCAAAGAAACGCCCAAAACTGTTTTCCTACATGGAAAGTCAATCACCTGCCATGCCAGCTGACACAGCCCCACATGAGGTCCATGTGTACTTGAGTACCCCATGTCTTACAGAGGATACTGATCCTTTGGTCTATTGGAGAGAAAACCAAAGCCATGTTCCTGCCCTAGCTCAACTTGCATGTAAATATCTTGTCATACCAGCTTCTTCTGCACTTGTTGAGAGAATCTTTAGTGTTGCAGGAAAGATATTCAGACCAGAACGGTGCAGACTCAATGATAAAACATTTGAGGAGCTATTGAGGATTAGATACAACAGTGTTGATCAGTGAGTTTTGCATTGGAAGAAATGATAACGTCTCAAGTTACGTATGCAACCCTGGTTCCCTGATAGGGAACGAGACGCTGTGTTTGAGACGCGGTGGGAACGCTCTGCGTGATTACGCCGTGAAGCACGTGTAAAATCAGTCCAATGGAAGCCCGCTACGACATAGGTGACGTCATAGACCAGGAAACTATAAAGCAACCCTGAAATCAGACCGCGATAGCTTCTGAAAAACCTGAAGCAAGTCGATCAGGGCATGCAGGAAGTATGGCAGGCAAACGCAGCGTCTCGTTCCCTATCAGGGAACCAGGGTTACATACGTAACCTGAGACGTTCCCTTTCAAGGGAACTCGAGCTGCGTTTGAGACGCGGTGGGAACCCTATACCCACTACACCATAATGACAAATGCCCGTTCTGTGTGAGGTCCTGCGCACACTAAGAAGCAAGCAACCTCGCCCCAGGAGTGGAGAGGTCAAGGTCATAAAACCTGACAAATGTATGCGGAGAGGACCATCCTGACGCATTACATACGTCAAGAAGGGAAACTCCCGAAATTAAGGACATAGAGGCCGCCATACTCCGAGTAGAATGGGCCCGCACAGCCATAGGTGAAGGCTGTCCGGCCGCTTCATAAGCCAATGAAATAGCCTCGACTATCCATTTACTCATAACCTGCTTAGATGCAGGGCATCCTCTCTTGAGTGACCCAAAACAAACAAATAGTTGCTCAGATTTACGCCACAGGGCAGCTCTGTGAACGTAGGCATCTAAAGCCCGGACTGGACATAACAGGTTAAGCTGTTCCTGGTCAGGGGTATTAAAGGGTGGAGGATAAAAGGCCTGCAGCACTATTGGGCCCCCAAAATTCAGTGGGACCTTAGGAATATAACCCGGCCTGGGGTAGAGAAATGCCTTCACCATACCAGGTGCAAATTCCAGACATGAAGGAGCAACCGACGAATCATGTAAATCACCAATTCTCTTGATAGATGAGATAGCAAGGAGAAATAAAGTCTTTAGAGTGAGGAACTTTTCAGAAACCTCTTCGATGGGCTCAAAGGGAGCTAAAGCCAGACCCTCGAGCACAATGGCCAAGTCCCAAGCCGGTGCTCTAGAGTGCAGTGCAGGTCTCAACCTCAATGTACCACGGAGAAAGCGAGTAATTAGAGGGTTTCTCCCAATAGAAGTACCTCCCAGAGGGGTGTGGTAGGCAGATATAGCCGCCACGTAAACCTTTAGGGTGGAAGGAGATAACCTGGCCGAGAAACGGTCTTGCAGAAAATCAAGAACTGAACCAACAGGGCAGTTAACAGGATCTAACTGACGTTCAACACACCACGTGGCGAAAAGTTTCCATTTTAGCGCATACAGCCAGCCTTCTCGTGGAAGGAGCTCTTGATTGAAGAATGGTTTCTACAACATCGGTCGAAAGACCGGTCTCCCTGAGCCTGGCCCCCTCAGAGGCCAGGCCCACAGTTTCCACAACTCCGGCCGAGGGTGAAATATAGTGCCCCCGGCCTGAGACAGGAGGTCCACCCTGATTGGGATCTCCAAGGGGGAGCCGTCCAGAAGAGACACCAAGTCCGAGAACCAAACTCGGGTCGGCCAATAAGGGGCTACTAGTAGCAGACGAGCCCCTTCTCGGCGAACCCTCTCCAGAACCCCCGGAAGCAAAGATATCGGGGGAAAGGCATTTAGGTGCAGCCTCGGCCACACCTGCACCATAGCATCCAGACCGAGAGGAGCTGGGTGCGTTAGAGAGAACCACATGGGACAATGGGTTGAATCTGATAATGCGAAAAGGTCTACCTGAGCACGACCAAACTTTTCCCACAGGAACTCCACCACTTCTGGGTGAAGTCTCCACTCCCCGGGCCTCAGCCCCTGTCTCGACAGAATATCTGCTCCCACATTCTGACGCCCCGGAATATATGCCTCCTTGAGCGACAGTAACTTCCCCTGGGCCCATAGGAGGATCTGATGGGCCAATTTGCAAAGGTGACGTGACCTCAGACCCCCCTGATGGTTGATATAGGAGACCACCGAAGTGTTGTCTGTGCGGACCAACACGTGATGGCCTCTCAGGTCTGGCAGGAAATATTTGAGTGCTCGAAATACCGCCATCAACTCTAAACGATTTATGTGCCAGGAACATTGATGGTCCTGCCACAGACCTTGCGCCGAGCGGCCACTCATGACCGCCCCCCATCCCGTGAGGGAAGCATCCGTCGAAAGCGTGACGCGTCGACAAGCAGCCCCCAACACTGGGCCCTGGGCGAGGAACCAAGGTTTCTTCCACAAGGCCAAGGCACGAAGGCATAGCCGCGTGACCTTGATCTTGCGGAACGGATTTCCCCTCGGAGAAAACCCCTTGGTCCTGAGCCACCACTGCAGGGGTCTCATGTACAGAAGGTCAAAAGTAATAACGTTGGACGCAGCTGCCATGAGACCCAACAGTCTCTGAAACTGTTTCACAGTGAGTGACTGGCCTAGTTTCACATTCTTTGCGGCTGTGAGAATCGCAGAAATACGAGCAGGAGACAGGCGTGCCTGCATTGTGGTCGAATCCCAAATTACACCTAGAAAAGTGGTCCTCTGAGCAGGGAGGAGCACACTCTTTTTGGTGTTTAGCCGCAACCCCAAACTCTTAATGTGGGACAGAACAGCATCTCGATGCTGAACTGCCAACTGCTCTGACTGAGCTAAAATCAACCAATCGTCGATGTAATTTAATACGCGGATGCCCTGGAGTCTCAACGGAGCCAGAGCTGCATCCACGCATTTTGTAAAAGTGCGGGGAGATAAACCTAGGCCAAATGGAAGAACCCGATATTGGTATGCTTCGCCCCCGAAAGCGAACCTCAGGAACCTCCTGTGATGAGGATGGATAGATACATGGAAGTACGCGTCCTTCAAGTCTATTGTGACAAACCAGTCCTCGGACTGAATCTGTGATAAAATCTGTTTGAGTGTAAGCATTCTGAACTTGAGTTTCTGAACCCTGCTGTTTAACTGGCGCAGGTCTAGAATAGGACGCAGCCCTCCATCCTTCTTTGGAACAATGAAGTAACGGCTGTAAAACCCTGACTCTCTGCTGGGAGGAGAAACCCTTTCTATAGCTCCCTTTCGAAGAAGTGTCAGTACTTCTTGCTCCATTACCAGAGCCTGCTGTTAGTCCACAACCGTGGGGAGGACTCCTTGAAATCTGGGCGGACGAGAACCGAACTGAATTCTGTAACCCTTTTCTATTATGTGCAGGACCCATAGAGAAATATTTGGCAGAAGTTTCCACGCTGCCAGAAATTCCGATAAGGGAACCAGTCTCTCGAGACTGGCCTCTGAAATTGATTGAACAATCATTTCGGCGCCCTGAAGCGGCGAACCGGCAGGGAACAACCGAACTGACCGTTCTACAACCCTCCTCAGAGGATTGCACGGGGACGCTGACACCTCGGTGCCCTAAAGCGGCGAACCGGCAGGGAACAACCGAAGTGGCAGCGCTGCGGCTCTCCTCGGAGAGTCGCCCCCCGGAGGGTGCCAAGGAGGGACGGTTCCTCGGAACCGTTCCTCCCTGGAGGGGACCACCCTCAGAAGCCTGATAGCCTTGGCGTCAGGACTTCTTCTTAGCCCAAGCTCTCCTAGAGATAACAGTCCTCAGATCTTGTTTACCCCTAATAGGTCTGGGCTGCGAGCGCCACTCAGGAACCGTAGATTGAGGAGGTGCCCGAGCGGCGACGCTCTGTTTTTGTTGAACTCTGTGAGCGGAGCTCGTAGACGGACGAGACTGCTCAGACTTTATACTACGAGCAGCCTCGGGGACAATAGACCGGCGAGGAAGAAACCTCTGAAACGCAGCCGCTTGTTTCTTATTTTCTTGAAACCTATCGACGACACAATTTATAGCGTCGCCGAACAGACTTGTAGGTGACAGCGGTGCGTCCAGAAGAACAGATCTATCTTTATCTTTTATTTCTGATAAATTTAACCATAAATGGCGTTCCGTGGCCACTCCAAGCGTACCAGGCTGACCTGCTGAGGGACATAGATGATAGTGAGGAAGTTAGTGCTGACGCAATTCGAGAATTGCGTCGCACGACAGATTTATCTCTCCGAGTCACCAAGGAGACGGCCAAGTCTGTTGGCCGCTCTATGGCAGCCTTGGCCGTCTCCTTGCTGGCTCGGAGAGATAAATCTGTCGTGCGACGCAATTCTCGAATTGCGTCAGCACTAACTTCCTCACTATCATCTATGTCCCTCAGCAGGTCAGCCTGGTACGCTTGGAGAATCGACATAGTGTGCAAACATGCTGCGGCCTGACCTGCTTCCGAATACGCTTTACCCACCAACAAAGATGTATTTTTTAATGGTTTGGTGGGTAACGTCGGGGCTTTCAGAGAAGAAGAAGACTCAGGGGAGAGATAGCTCGCTAGTGTGTCTTCAGCACGAGGCATAGTCAAATAACCATAATGATCAATCCCTTGAACTTTACTATAATTCTTAGTTTGTGGGTTATGCACTCTGAAAGACGCCGGTTTAATCCACGATCTCGAAACCTCGGCGTGGAGATCGGGAAAAAACGGGAGTTCCCGACGAGGAGGTCGTGATCTAGATGGTAAATAACGTTCATCTAAAAGACTCTTTCTAGATTCAACATCGAAATCATCGGCTGGCCACTCAATATATAATTTAGTAACAGCACGAGATAAAACCTCCATAAGCTCCTCATCAGCAGGGGTATGAGCTGGCGAACACTCAATATCCCCCATACTACCGACATCCAGATCCTCAGAACTGGATAGCCGTAATATTGGTGCCTCAGCCTGGGAAGGAGAAGCCGCAGAGCGGGCTCCTTCCCGGGCAAAGACACCGAATCCAGTAGGTAAGGGCTGAGAAAGGGCGGGGCCCGTCTCAAACCCCGCTACTAGATCCATCTGCGAACCCCAAGATGAAATTCGACGCTGTGCCTCGGCAGCAGCGGGACCCGCACCTCGGGGAGCGCGAACCGAACCGTCCTCCTCAAAGAACGCCCGGCGAGAGCGGAGAGTTTTCATAGACAAACTCAAGCAATGCTCACAGTCAGCCCCCTCGAGGACTGACTGGGCATGCTCCTCTCCCAAACAAGCAATACACATAGGATGTGTGTCCCCACCCGTGATATAACGAGGGCAGGGCACAACACAAGGTTTATAACTTTGCTTGCTCGCCATAGTGATATATATATATATATATATATATATATATATATATATATATATATATATATATATATATATATAAGGGGCTTGACAGACAACAATAAATAGACAAGGACAGATATACAGAGAGCGCTTGCTGAAGGTGCAGAAGCTATCGCGGTCTGATTTCAGGGTTGCTTTATAGTTTCCTGGTCTATGACGTCACCTATGTCGTAGCGTGCTTCCATTGGACTGATTTTACACGTGCTTCACGACGTAATCACGCAGAGCGTTCCAACCGCGTCTCAAACGCAGCTCGAGTTCCCTTGAAAGGGAACTGCATTTACAATGACATTGTGTTATTTGATTACTTTGAAATGAAAATAACATTGGAACAAAACTAATTAAACAACATTGAGGGGGTCATTTATTTCAAGAATTTTATCATTATCTATATTTTAGAACAAAATGTATGCAGGGTTTAGGAGTGACTAGTTACGTGTAATTGTCACGGGGTGACCTGAAATAAGCGGAACTAAAATTTCACCTTATTTCACCCAGTGTGTGGATTACAGTGTTGAAGTTGATGTGTGTCACGGAAGTTTTGTTGAAGTGAAAAGTTATTGAGTGTGGAACATAACCTTGCTGTTGCTCACAATTCTGATCCTCACGGTGCTGTCCAGTCAAAGGGGAATGGAGAGGATCAGCCCAGCTTGAGGGCGTGTCCGCTAAGGATCAGTGTAAAACCCACCTTTCATCGACCGGAGCGGGTCCATTCAACGTAAGTCTTTGTCCCGTGTTATCTTGAAGTTCGTCGAAAGAGGAACTATACTGGCCTACTCACCTCGTCTGGCTTGAGGGTGTCCATCCAGCTGTACGCCCCTGTCCTGTCACTTGAAGTTTGTCTGAAGAGGAACCATTCCGGCCTACTCACCTCGTCTGGCTTGAGTGTGTCCATCCAGCTGTACGCCCCTGTCCTGTCACTTGAAGTTCGTCTAAAGAGGAACCATACCGGCCTACTCACCTCGTCTGGCTTGAGTGTGTCCATCCAGCTGTACGCCCCTGTCCTGTCACTTGAAGTTCGTCTAAAGAGGAACCATACCAGCCTACTAACCTCGTCTGGCATGAGGGTGTCCATCCAGCTGTACGCCCCTGTCCTGTCACTTGAAGTTCGTCTGAAGCGGAACCATATCGGCCTACTCACCTCGTCTGGCATGAGTGTGTCCATCAAGCTGTACGCCCTTGTCCTGTCACTTGAAGTTCGTCTGAAGAGGAACCATACTGACCCACTCACCACGTCTGGCTTGAGTGTGTCCATCCAGCTGTACGCCCCTGTCCTGTCACTTAAAGTTCGTCTAGAGAGGAACCATACCGGCCTACTCACCTCGTCTGGCTTGAGTGTGTCCATCCAGCTGTACGCCCCTGTCCTGTCACTTGAAATTCGTCTGAAGATGAACTATACCGGCCCACTCACCACATCTGGCTTGAGTGTGTCCATCCAGCTGTACGCCCCTGTCCTGTCACTTGAAGTTCATCTAAAGAGGAACCATACCAGCCTACTCACCTCATCTGGCTTGAGTGTGTCCATCCAGCTGTACGCCCCTGTCCTGTCACTTGAAGTTTGTCTAAAAAGGAACCATACCGGCCTACTCACCTCATCTGGCTTGAGTGTGTCCATCCAGCTGTACGCCCCTGTCCTGTCACTTGAAGTTCGTCTGAAGAGGAACCATACCGGCCTATGACATAATGAATTATGTTATCATACAACAATAATATTGATCTGCCTGCATTGACACCATTAAATGAGAACTGAACTGAGCTGGATGATGACATCACTGTTTTCTCCAAAGCGGCTGTATAGAGAAATTAACTAAATTAATAACTTTTTACAACATAAATTAACCACTGCTGAACGTACTTAAGATGGACTGTGACACTATTTTCTTCTAGATTTGCTGTGCAGCCGAAATTGATCTGCTGTTATTTGATCCCCTGCTGATTTTGTAAGTTCGCCCACTTTACAAAGAAATTAAGGGTCTATAATTTTTATGGTAGGTTTATTTTAATGGATAGAGACCGAATATCAACCAAAAAATCCAGACAAAACACATTATATAAAGGTTACACGTTGATTTGCATTTCAGCAAGTGAAATAAGTATATGATCCCCAAGCAAAACATGCCTTAGTACCTGTGGAGAAACATTTGTTGGCAAGCACAGAGGTAAGACGTTTCTTGTAGTTAGTCACCAGGTTTGCACACATCTCAGGAGGGATTTTGGTCCACTCCTCTTTACAGATTCTCTCAAAATCTTAAGGTTTCTTGGCTGTTGCTTGGCAACTCAAAGTTTCGGCTCCCTCCACAGATTTTCAGTAGGATTAAGGTCTGGAGACTGGCTAGGCCACTCCATGACCTTAATGTGCTACTTTTTGGGCCACTCCTTTGGTGCCTTGGCGGTATGTTTTGGGTCATTGTCATGCTGGAAGACCTATCCACAGGCCCGGCTGCAGGATGAAATGACTGAGGGGCATGTGAAATTGTTAAGGGGGCTTAACTTTATACCATCAATGAACAATCAATTAACACCTCATTTTGAAACGACAGATTTTTAAATGCAGCGCTCCCTTAAACACTCCATATGCAACTGCATAGGTCCGCGTAATAAAAAGATAAGCAAGCGTAATTTATTATGCATATATTAACCCCTTCATGCTTCAGTTTAAAATGTTATAACTGACTCCCCAGAATGAGTTTTTTCAAGGCGACCGTAATTTTAGAACGTTCCCCCTTAATGTTTCCATGGCAACGCGTCATATTTGTCACGTGAAACACCACAGCCACAATAATGCATGACAGATGCATCATTTTTACTTCGTTTTTACTTTTTATTCACTCACTTGCTCACCATCTGATATTCAGATTCTCAAAAATGTGCGAGTTTGTTTATTTGTTTGTTTAAAACCTTTATAAATAATCTTGATCTTGATCTATAACGTGAGATGGGTATCACGATAGAAGATGCAGAAGCAGAATGCAAGTAAAACTCATTTAATTGTGTAACACACACACAGTCAGAGCACACACAACAGGCTGGTAACGCAGGGACAAGATGGTCAGTATCCCGTGTGAAGTGCCGTGGTGATGATGTGATGAATAATCCAAACGTGAGGAACCGAGGAACCAGACTGGAAACAGGACAAGACGATGACGGGAACAGGATCACACACGGGGAAACATCAAACAACGATCTAACAAAGAGAGGAAACTTCAGTGAGTATTTAAAGGTTAGATGATAGGTCGAAGCTGGGGAGGTGATTGCGACCAGCTGGATCGCTAATCGACCTGATGAGCGTGGAGCCGCCCACTCACGCACACCCACATATCTAACAACAGAAACACAAGACTAAAAGGAGACAATGAATATATAAATCGTGACAATGGGTGCCACCATGTTTCTTTGCGCCGCAGTTCAGAGTCTTTAGTCATCAGTTTCTCCCGAAATACATGTAAGAAAGTGGCCGGTGAACTGTGAGAAGAATAGAGTAAACTTTATAGTTACTTCTACTATGTTTGTCTGATATGAATAACGTCCTGGTTGCGTATGCAACCCACCGTTCCCTGAAGGAGGGAACGGAGGACGTAGTCGACGCGACTGAAATGGGATCACGCTAGGGAGCCTATCATCTTCGAGTACTATTGAACGAGCCAATGTAATTGGCGTGCGTGATTCGCATCACACACTCCGCCCCCGCGGCGCGGGTATAAATACGGAAGTGGATGCACGCACTAGTTGCTTTTCGCTGAGGAGCCGAGAGTAACCCGGGGTCAGCGGTGGTCCAGCGGTAGTGGCAAGGGGACTACGTCCTCCGTTCCCTCCTTCAGGGAACGGTGGGTTGCATACGCAACCAGGACGTTCCCTTTCAGTCGATAACGTCGGACGTAGTCGACGCGACTGAAATGGGATCAACCATTGAACACGCCACTAACGCTGCCACCTTCCAGTGCCTAAACCAAAGCCTCCTGATGCCCCCGCAAACTTAAGGCGGGGAAGGACAGGGCTTAGGCCAGGGAAGTCACTGCTGTTCCTACAGGACCACTGGGAAAGCGTTCCCCGTACGTTGGAAGGAAGGGACGCTGCGGAAGCCACATCCAACCCGAGGGAGGAAATGTGGAGAATACACATATGAACTGGGCGGAAACCGGGCAGTCTAACATATGGAATGTCACTGGGGTGGCTCCAGCCTAAGACGGGGGGAGACACACCGGACAGTGACGGCAGAGAGACTCTGCCGAGGGAAGACACGGGCTCACCGCAGGGAGCCGTATCGTGGAAGAATACACATATGGGGTCACCGAAGGGACCGCAACATATGGACCCAGCCTAACACAGGTTCCACACTGCTTACGAGTGGTAGGCCTAACACCAGACGTTCCGCACGTCCGACGTCGGAGGGGTGTGGAGGAACTCAACAGGGTTCAATTTTAAGGGAACTCAACTGGAGTAGAAAGGCGCACGTATCCAGTCCATAGGAGGGGAATGGCGCAGCAAGCCGACACTTGAACCGGGCTCACGGTGAAACTGGCTTCATGAGAAGGGAGCCCACGGGAAGCAGCGGTTCAACTAGGTGTCGTCCAGCCCCCAACTCTAGAATCTGTTTAGCAAAGTATATCGTCAACGCCCAGGCGGAGCACTTTACACTCATCATAGAGGAGCTCAACACCTAAGTGGACATGTTGCATCTCGGATCTTTGCCGAAATGAAGGCAAGCACTAAGTGCAACTTTGCATGGAAACAGCCTTCCCTCTCTGCTGAATTCCACAGATATTTGAAGAGCTGGTCTGAGGTCTATGACTTGCATTCTGTACACGTCCAAGCGAATCGGACAGAGAAGCCAGGGCTGGATCTGCCTCCTCCAGGGCAGCGCTTGCAGGCTCACCACCTGCTCCTATTACGGGAGAGGTAGGAACCTTGGGCACAATCCGAGCCGGGATCTCAGCTTGTGAGAGTTAGCCGGCCCAGACTCCAGGCACAATACGTTGACCGAAAGCGAGCAAGTCCCTATCCTCTAGTAGAGACCACGCGAGCAGGAGAACTGATATAACAGAATTTTTAACTCACTACCTGCAGTGGCTCAGGGGCGGTCTCTGCAGTGCAGTCGCACCAGGGACAAGGCCCAAGAGGATAAAGAGGGACACAAGGATTTACAAGACCTTGCTCCTCAGGAACCTGACGATCAGAACGTGCTTCTGCATACTTCTGCAACACGATGAGCGTCGTTTAAACACCGAGGCAACATCATTTTGAGGGTGATTTAGGAAAACAGCCTACTGCAACCCATTTTGCAGGAAAGAGAGCACTGAAGCGATCGAAAGCTTTCAGGATCTCCTCAGGGGAGAAGACGCACTCAACGACTAGGTTCCACTTCTAAAGGCGTAAGCACGCTACCCAATTCTAGGGGGTGCTCGCAGAAGTGATGGTAACTAACACATGTTCTTGTGATAGCCACCTGAACCTCCGCGTTCGGATGTAAGACCGCCCGGAATCTCCGGGGGAAGAACGCGTGTGCCATCGTGCCCCGTCCCCGAATCCAGGGGAAGTCAGGAAGGCTGTTGAAGGGAACCAGGTCTAGTTGGGCCAATGAGGGGCAACTATGAAGACCTGTTCCTCTCCTGACATGGCACGTAGGTGCAAGTGACGGGCGCAAAAGACAGGAGCATTGCTCAACACAACATGTGAAGATCACTGGGCTTCAGGAGCATTTTCTGCTCAGCACTTGGGTGTGACAAGTTCACTGAGCTTCAGGAGCATTCCTGCTCAACACCTGAGTGTGATAAACTCACCGAGCTTCAGGAGCATTTCTGCTCAACACTTGAGTACGAAGAACCTCACTGAGCGACAGGAGCATTTCTGCTCAGCACTTGAGTGTGACAAGTTCACTGAGCTTCAGGAGCATTACTGCTCAACACCTGAGTGTGATAAACTCACTGAGCTTCAGGAGCATTTCTGCTCAACACTTGAGTGCGAGGAACTTCACTGAGCACCAGGAGCATTTCTGCTCAGCACTGCGTGTGATGAATTCACTGAGCTACCTGTGATGGACTCACTGAGCTACAGGAGCATTGCTGCTCAACACCAGAGTGCGATGAACTTCACTGAGTTTCAGGAGCAAATCTGCTCAACATGAAGAGTGATGATTTCACTGACTTGCAGGCGCAAGGCGACCATGAGTCGCAGTCACTTTTAGAAGGCTCACTGGGGTTAAACGCATTTCTGCGGGCCCCTGGGGCCGCTGAGTCCCAGTGTTTGTCCAAGGGTAGTCCGCTCGGTTTACCCAAACACTGGCGGAAAAATAAAACCGGGGGGGGCAACTGAGCGGCCCCGGAATGGTCATGACCCAGCCGGACCCAGGGGATGGAGTCTCCACTTGCCCTGGCTATAACTGTCGTGAGGCTCGATGGCGGCACGATTGAGTAAGCAGGAGGAGTGGAATAAGGCGCCCTCAGAAGCGTCTGACTCCAAGGAGGAGGTGACGGGTGAGTTTGTGACATGCAAGGGAAGCTTGCGCAACGGTCGCAATGTCTAACAACTCGAGGCACGAATGCCCGTGTAGTCGGGGGTCGCCCAGGCCCCCGTTAAAACACGCCCTTTGTACATGGCCGCTCTGTTGAAGAGGGTTTGGCAGCAGACCGGGATGAACTATAGTCACACAGGGTGAGCTGCTCTGCCACGGTCACCTCGGGACTCGATCGTGAAGCTAGCGCTGAAGCGGTCACATATGGAGGGAGCCAAAGGCTGCGACTACCATATACCCCAGGAGCCTCTGAAAGTTCTTTCAGTGGGACCCTTTCTCACTTCAACACCAGCTGAACACATTCTCATTGGAGAGACATGTTGGACCGAGTACCTCTCCAAAACTAGAAAAGAGATACTCAGCCCGTGGGCGAGATTACTCTCTTCCAGTTGACCTGAAGACCCAACGGGCTCTGGAGCACTCGAGGGGAAGGACACTGTACTGATACTCCACCCTTAGACGCAACACACAGGATGGCCTGCGGTGCGGGAGGTAGAGATCTGAAGCACATGTCTTTCAGGTCAAAGCTGCAGACCAATCTTGGGCCAAGATGGTCACGACCCACCACCTAGTAGCACGAAGAACGAGTTTACAACTGGCCTTCGTACCGGCTGGAGGAGCGGCTATATCAAATCCTTCGCCAGCAGGATAAGATAAGCACGCACAAGTCAGGAGCACTGCTCAACACTCGGTGTGATGAATATCACTGAATTTTCAGGAGCACGTCTGCTCAACACCTAATGTGATGACTATCACTGACTTGAGCGGGGTAGCCGAGCCTGAGGTGGGGCAGCAAAGTAGAGAGAGTGGTGTTAGTGTGCTGTGCAACACTTACCTGTCTCCACAAGCGGCAGGGGGCGCGTGAGAAGGCGGATGACCGGGTCCTCGAACGCACCAAGCTGCCTGCTGGCGACCAAGGGGGAGCTGAGGGGTGTAAGGCTATACAGGGTCACACCCGCCAGACTGGCCCTCTTGGGACCCAGGAACAGATGAAATTGCTCTCTCTTTGAAGTGTGGGTACCGCTTGCTCCGCTTTTTTTTTTTTTTTTTTTTTTAGGAAGCCAGCGGCGGAACAGACACACACACAAACAAAGGCTCCACCCGGCCCTCACCCGGGGGGAGGGAGTGATCGTGCCACTCCAAGAGCATCTCATCCATTCCTGGGCGGCCCGCTCCGGAATGCTTTCGCTGTCGCTTGCCACCTGGCTTGGCAGCGCCTGGAGCGGGCTGGGCGTCTCTACTGCGGCCGGCTCCCTGCTGAGGCCTGGGTGGAGGCTGCTGCGGAGGGCCAGCAGGAGCGGCGGCCGGAGAACGCCCACGGCGACGAGCAGGCGGAGGAGCTGCCACCGGCGGCGGGTGGAGGCAGCAGCTGGCCACCGGGGCAGGATGTGCCGGATGACCTCCGTCTGCGCTTGAGCGGCAGAGAACTGTTGGATGCAGTTCTCCACCGCGTCGCCGACCAGCCCAACCTGGGAAATTGGGGAGACCAGGAACCGAACCTTGTCCGCATTCGCCATACCAACCAGGCTGAGCCAACCAAGGCGCTACTGGACCACCAAGGTGGACATCGCCAGACCGATCACGCATGCTACGACACTCATGCCCCGGAGGGTGAGGTCGGATGCAGTGGGGTGCTCACCTATGAGCGCACGGTCTGGATTACCCTCGTGCATGCCATGGGTGCCCTAGCCTGCAGCAACGCCATGGCACACAAGAGGAAGCGGCTTGCCCGCAGGCTTTGTAAGCTCTGCCCGTCGGAACGGACGAAACTCACAGGCCTTAGGGGGGAGACGAGGATCCCCCCAAAAGGCAGCGGCCGCCGGACACAGGTGCACCTGTGTCGACAGACCGCTCCAATGGAGGGACACCTCGCAACCCTTCACCGTTCCTCCATCAAGGGTAATGAGGGGGAAAAGCTATTCAGGCAGTTTCTGGCAGAGAAAGATGCTGTTCACCACCTGATAAGCTCTCCATGCATTTCGGGAAAGAAAGGCACTGGGGCGGCGAGCTGAGAACCAGCGCGGCCCGCCCCAAGATACCAAACTCCAGATTCCAACCGAGACTGAGCGGGACACGGTGGAGGTTCCACTCGAGCCCGGCAGCCTCGGCGGCCCGTTTCAGCATAGCTGATAATTCTGGATCCGGCTCGGGCAACATTGAACTCCCGGAGGGAGACAATGCAGCCGAGTCATCATCTCCAGAAGTCAGCTCACCCTCTGATGCTGCAATCGGCGTCCTGTCCTCCAGGGGAGCCCCGAGTGAAACCGCTGGCCCACCCATTACAGATGGACCAGCAGAAAACACCGGAGGCTCCAGTGGTTGCAGTGGAAGGGAGGAGTGAGGAGCCCACAGGGAATGGTTACCGGGCGGGACATCCAACACTATCCTCCGGTCACCCATCCCACACAGCACCCGAGGGTGGGGCATGGTAATGGGGACTCGCTCTCCGCGAACGAAGGCGAGTCTCGCCCTCAACACTGCGACAGTCATGTTCCCACAGTGAAAACATGAGCTGTCCACAAAAGCTGTCTCAGCGTGCTGTAAGCCAAACACGTGACACAACAGTTGTGACCATCAGAGAGAGACAGGGAACGACCGCACCCAGAAACGCACGGGCGGAATGACATCTTGAAAAAGACGCAAACGCACCCGTGTTGCTCTTTCAGAAAATAGGACCGTCACCAGTGCCGGAGCACACAGGGAAATGACCGCGGCAACACTGAACAGAGAACTGAAACAGTGAAGCACTCACTTTTCCGCCCTCTAACCAGCCATCAACACACACAAACATTTAGAAATTTGTTGCTGTTAAAACAGCAGTTGAGAGCTCAAAGCTCGCGATCACCGCTGCACTCGCGCTGTAGAACACCAGCACTGGGAGAGTCTTCCTGAAGAACACCGACACACTCGCTCGTTGTAGACAACAGCACTCTCAGAGACATCAAACGATCGGCTCCGAAGCGAAAGGCAACTAGTGCGTGCATCCACTTCCGTATTTATACCCGCGCCGCGGGGGCGGAGTGTGTGATGCGAATCACGCACGCCAATTACATTGGCTCGTTCAATAGTACTCGAAGATGATAGGCTCCCTAGCGTGATCCCATTTCAGTCGCGTCGACTACGTCCGACGTTATCGACTGAAAGGGAACACACGTTGGCAAATTATATTTGAATAGATTGTTATTGCTGCTTCCACAGACATCACAGTGTGTATTTACAAACTCCAAATGTATTGTTTTACTAGTGCTTATGTGTATTTTAATGTCTGAAACCTAAAATAAACATTATGAGGTTGAAAACACTGTATAGTTGTGATATATGACAGTGCTGAGCTCTACCGTCTCTAGCTAGCTCACTGCCAACCAACGTGCGAATCTGGCAGTTATGTCATGTCACTGAACATTCTAAATCCCATATATGGGACCGTACCGCTCAAAAGGTTAAAAATTTCATTTGTAACCATGAATACAAAAATGAAACTGAGGGGGCGCAAATCAGATCTGAGGGGGCAATGTCTCCTTTTGCCCCCTCTGTGTGGTCTGGTCTGGTGTGTTTGTGTGTGTGTGGGTCTCGTTACACTGATTGATTTATGTGGATGTTACCGCTCATTGTCCTCATCAGCGGCAGCTGCAGATCATCTACCAGCCTATTTAATGCCCTGTCTTTCCTCTCTTGTTTGTCAGATCGTTGTTTGAGGCTTCCCGTGTTCGTGCTTGTTTCCTGTGTAGCAAATCAGCTCTATTAAATATTAATAATCAATAATAACTGGTTATAATTGATTATAAATATCTGGATCAGTTAATATGATTAACTTGAGGTAGCTAAATTAACATTACAATCAAGTAAGCAGTTCGTCCAACGAACTCTTTTGATTATTCATTAAGATACCCTTAGAAAAGGGTATCTTTAATTTCTACAGAAAAATAAGTCTTTCCTAGCATGTACAGCGCTTAGAGCATGTAACAGGATCAAGATCGTAAATTAAACTCTGTATGCAAGCAGGGAGACAGAACCAGACACATATTGTGCACAAGTTTTATTAACAAAAACACGAAAACATAATTAACATACAAACAATTACACATTCATTCATGCATTCATTCATAGGTAGATGGTTAAAGTGACAGAATGAAACCGGAGGCAGGAAATGGAACTATGGAAAAGATCCTTTTAACTGCTGCCATCAGACCCGACAGTCTCTAAAACAGTTTTACAGTAAGTAGCTGGCCTAGCTTTACTTGTTTCACAGCTGAGAGAATCGAAACGATGCGGGTCGGAGCGAGTCGCGCCTGCATCGTAATCGAAACCCAAACGACACCCAGAAAAGTGGTCTTCTGAGGAGATAATACACTTTTCTTTGCGTTCAGCCTCAACCCTAACTTCCTGATATGAACGATGTCGAACTGCCATCTGCTCTGTCTGAGCTAAAATCAACCAATCGTTGATGTAATTGAGGACACGAACACCCTGAAGCCTCAGGGGCACTAGTGCTGCGTCCATGCATTTTGTGAAAGTGCGGGGAGATAAAGCTAGGCCAAACGGAAGAAGCCTGTGCTGGTACACCTCGCCCCCAAAGGCGAAGCTCAGGAACTTCCTGTTTTGTGGAAGGATGGAAATGTGGAAGTACGCGTCCCTTAGATCTATCGTGACAGACCAGTCCTCGGATCTGATTTGTGAAACGATCTGCTTGATAGTGAGCATCTTCAATTTTGGCTTCCCTACCAAGCGATTCAATACGCGCAGGTCTAAAATTGGACGCAACCCCCCATCCTATTTTGGAACGATGAAATATCGGCTGTAATAGCCTGACTCCACACTGGGAGGAGGAACCCGTTCTATAGCCTACTTTTGAACGAGTGCTTTCACCTCTTGTTCCATAACCAGAGCCTGCTCGGGGCCCACCACTGTAGGCAGAACCCCTCTGAATCTTGGTGGACGACACCTGAATTGGATAGCATAATCCCTTTCTATTGTCTGCAGGACCCAATGAGATATTTTTGGAAGGCTTTTCCACTCTGCCAGAAATTCTACTAAGGGTACCAGTCTCTCGAGACTGGCCTCTGGTGTAACTTGAGCAGCAAACACAGCGCCCTGTAACGGCACACCGGCAGGGAACAACTGGTCTAACCGCTCTGAAACCCTCCTCAGAGGGAGCGAGCGTCCCTCGGGAAATCGCTCGCTGGGACCGTCTGCGCCCCGGCATGAAGGCGGGGTTGACAGAACGGGCCCCTGAGGGCACCGAGGAAGAATGGGCACCGTAGAAAGAGGTGAACACCTTTCCGCCTCGGTGGGGACCACCCCCAGTGTCCTGCGCGCCGTGGCGCCAGGACTTCTTCTTAGCCGAAGCCTTCTTAGCTAATATAACTGTCCTCAGATCAGTTCTATTACTGGGAGATTTCGGCTGAGAGTGCCGCGGCTGAGCCCGCTGTCCAGCCGGGGGAGCATGAGACGCGACACTCTGCTTCAGCGCCCTATATGATGAGCTCTCAGACGGCCGGGGCTGCTCCCGCCCAGCAGCCCCAGGGACATGAATTTTTAAAGGGAGAAATTTCTTAAAAGCTGTTGTTTGCTTTTCCTTCTCCTGGAATTTATCGATGACAGAATTTACAGCATCGCCAAACAAACCAAGAGAGGAGTGACTAAAAGGAAAGCTTTTTCTTTTTCTTTTATATTTGTCTGATTTAACCACAGATGTCTTTCTGCGGACACCAGAGCTTGGTTGTGCGAAGGGATAAATCAGCAGCCTGACGCAGTTCGCGAACCACGTCATCACTGACCTCCTCACTCTCACTCACGTCCCTCAGCAGGTCAGCCTGGTATGCCTGCATAATAGACATAGTATGCAGACATGACGCATTCTGACCCGCCGCCGAATACGCTTTACCCACAAAAACCGAAATATTTCTAAGAGGCTTGGTGGGTAATGCCGGTGCCTAAACAGATGACGCAGCCTCGAGGGAGAGAAAACTCGCAAGCGTCTCTTCCACGCGAGGCATAGCCGAATAACCATATGATTTTGCCCCCACAATATTAGAATATGTTAAAGTCTGGGGACTAAACACTCTATATGACACCGTTTTTTTTCCACGATTTCGACACCTCAGTGTGGGAATCGGGAAAAAACGGCAAGCACCGGCGTGGAGGTTGCACTCGTGACAGCAAAAATCTCTCATCTAATTTTGATTTAGAAACAGACTCCTGTCTAGTCACTGGCCATACAATGCTGAGTTTTTCTACAGCTCTTGTTAATACCTCCACTAGCTCATCACTTTCGGGAGTGTAAGGTGGCGAATCCTCCACATCTCCCTAATTTATAACTGGTGCCTCAGCCCGAGCGGGAGAAACCGCAGCGTGAAGGGAGAGATAGGGGAGAGCCCGTCTCTAACCCCGCTGAGAGATCCATCTGCGAACCCCACGATACGCGTCGTCGCTCTGCCTCGGCAAGAGCGGGACCCGAACCGCTCTCCTCGAAGAGCGCCCGGCGGGAGCGGAGCGTCCTTACTGGCAGACGCTCGCAATGCTCACAATCAGCTTCCTCGAGAGCTGACTAGGCATGCTGCACTCCCAAACAAACAACACAAAGAACGTGTGTATCCCCACTCGTAAAATAACGCGAGCAGGGAGGGACACACTTCCTAAACTGCTGTTCGTTCGCCATATCTCTCTTAATATATAAATATATATATATATATATATATATATATATATATATATATATAAAAAATTTGTTTGTGTGGTGCAGAGTATGTAAAGACAGACAATATTCACACAGGGACAGATTCACATATAGCGCGACTGAAGGCACAAAAAGCTGTTGCGCTTGTGTTTATGGGGTGCTTTATAGTTTCCTGGTCGATGACGTCACCCGCCTATGACGTTCCATCTCTCCATTGGGCTGATTCCATACGTGCTTCATGATGCACAACGCAAGGGCGTTCCCACAGCGTTTGACGCAGCTCGAGTTCCCCTGAAAGGGAATTATATATATATATATATATATATATATATATATATTGCATTTTGCAAATGAATGCAAATAATTCCATTAATTTAATTCCTTAAATTAAATAATAATTTAATTATTAGTAATTAAAATAATTTATATTAATTCCTTTACTAACAAATAATTCCTTTACTAACAAATAATTCCTTTACTAACATAACTGCAAGAAGAGTCCCCTGGTGGAGAGTTACCCTGAAACAGCCTTACAAAATTGTCATGGTTGCCATCACCGACCGAGCTGATTGTTGTGCTCATATGATTGATGGAGCTGAGATTCGTATTGGGAACAGCCTTGACAACAACGGCAACAACAATCAGATGTGAGAGAATTGTTAAGCTGTTGCTCAAAACATTGAAAAAAGTTTATCCAGATTTTGAGATCATCAAGCATTTTTACATTTCTTTAGGGCTGCAAGAGTGTATTCCATACAGGCTGCAAACACAGAAGTTCAAGTTCAGCCCCTTAGTTGGTCAGTATGTTAATGTGCTTTTACCAGGAATGAACCGCATTCTGACAGTATGTGAGGTAGAGGTGTACGCAGTCTCTGAAGGTAAAATGTGATGACATCACATGTGATGTTTGAGTGTGTTTTACAGCACTGTCTAACTGTTCATACTTCATTATTTCTAAGACATGGTTGCAATGATGCAGTCCAAGAGGATAAACGTGGCACCAAATGGACGAGCCACCCAGTCCAGTGTGAATCAAGGTACTACAGGATGCCTGAGTCTTGCGCAAAATGCAATTGATGGGAACCGGCAATATGACCTATTCAAAGGCTCTTGCACTCAAACGACTGCTGAAAGTGATCCCTGGTGGAGACTGGATCTGATGAAGAGTTATACAATTGCGTCAGTGGCTCTTACCAATCGCGGTGACTGCTGCGCCGAGCAACTCAATGGAGTGGTCATTCACATCGGAGATTCACTGGAGTCTGAGGGCCGGACAAACCCAGTGTAAGGAGTTCTGGCATTACATGCATTTATAATAGACCTTGTAAAGCTAATGTATTTATTGTTATTATTATTATTATTATTATTATTAATAAGCAATTTTACACGAGAAAGTGTGCTGTGTGTTCAGACCAACAGCATGTGATACAACTGCTAACAACTTAATATTGTGTAGCTTCTATTTTAGGCACAATAGTGCCTGTTTTAGTCTATTAAATGGTTCCAAATGAAGTCAAATCAACTTAGTAAAGGCCTGTACACACCAAAGAGGATAAAGATAAAATAAAGTTTTAAAAATCATTCTAAATTTAATAGAATAGAGGAGTCCACACCACAACTATACGGTAATGGGTAAGGCTTAGAGGAACAATATCATTGGAATCACTTAAAAAAAAAAAAAAATTCTTTCTTTTTTTCATCTGATGAATGATCAGAACATTAACACCCAATCAGAATCCACCTGACTTTCAAAAGCTTGAACAATATATTTTTTTCATGTTTTAATATGTTGTTTAAATAAGTGTGGTAGGTAAGAAAAGTTTTTGTTTTGCAAATTAGGTTGCCTTTCAGAGTCACATACGCTTCTCTGTAAATCAAATTTGTGGACAGAAACTGTTGCATTATATACATAACGATATATGATATTTAAGGCATTGTTTTATTTCTACTCTCTTCCTTAACTTTCACTCCTACCCAGGTGTTTTAAAGTGTCCTTCATCCCTGCTGGAGGGACCGGGACATTCCGGTGTGACAGTGCTCTTCAAGGCCGTTATGTGACTGTGGCTCTTCCTGGAGAAACAGGACTCTGAGCTTGTGTGAAGTGGAAGTGTTCGGGGTTCCAACAGAGTAATGCAGCTGTTTTTTTTGTTTGTTTTTTTGCAAGAACATAGCGACCCACCTTATGCCTATATTACCACCCAATAATGTTAATAATAATTTACTATATTAATATTATGTGATACTATTTTTTATAATTCCTGTCTACACCCCTGTTTGTTATCTTCCCCCTATTACAAATATTTGCATGAGAAATAAAATCATTGTCTTCAATGCTCAGTAACACATCAAAATAATATTTCTCTCTATTACTTTACATAAAGTTAAACATATAAGTTAATATGAATGTTCAATGTAATTCTTATCAGCATGTTTTAATAAATATTGTGCAAGGAAATATTAAGCAACTTCCTTAAAGCTGAAATTGTGCAATTACAATAATACTATGCAAAGACAGCCGCTTGATTTTTTTCATCGTGAACTGAGAGTTAAACCCAGCTTCGCTGATTCCAAACTAAAGCTAACACGATAGACACCACCAATCAAAAGTGAACATTTCTTTGAAGATCAATATTGATTCAATAACGGTGCAAGATATGTGTCCAAAACCATGCTGACATCTGGGATCATTCATTGTTATATTGTAAACAGGAATCAGCCTGTTTCTTTTCCACAGTCAATTGAAAATGGCATGTTTTTATCATGTTAATTGAATTTGGAGCAGCTGTATGCTTTGAAACGAGTCTGATAGACCATCTGTGCTTAATTCTCCAAAGTACTTTGACAGATAGCTTGCAAAAAATATATTTATCCATGTACAGTTGTGTGGGCAAAAATACTGTTGTGAAAAAGCTGTAGAAGAAAATAGTGTCATAGTCCAGCTTAAATAAGTTCAGTGTTGATTAATTTGTAAAAAAAAAAAAAAAAAAACAGGATAAAACAGTGAAGACATCTTCCAGCTCAGTTCAAATTATCATACAATGGCGTCAATGCAGGCAGATCAATAATATTGTTGAATACATTAAATACACCTTTTCAGATCCACATAGACAAATTGAAGTTAGACTCTAAAGACTGAAAAAGTAAAAGGGAATAATTTAATGTGATTAAAAAAAAAATGTTACCAAGAAAAATGCTTGTGCTGTCCGTCAAAACTGTTATATTGCACTACTGGAAAATGGATTTAATATGTCTGCAAAATATTAACATCCCTGATGTTATACATTTTGACAAAAAACTTTCCAGTCACTCACAATTTTGTTAAATGCATATTCTGGACAAAATCATGCATGTTGAGTCATTAGTTATTTGCAATTTTTTCCTAGAAGAGAAATAACTTTTAACTATGTCTATCTATTAACAGTTTTTTGTTTTCACTATAGCACTAGCATATAAATGGTGTCAAAAGACATGGACTAAAAGACACAAAAATCAAATTTTGATGAGAATGTATAAGAAGAAGTGAACAGGAACATGCTAACCATCCAAACCTTGACACACACACAAACACAATCTTACAGACTATCAGGGCTTTCTGACCCCAGTGTAGGAAAATAAATCATTCAAGTATCAAAGACAGGAACCATATTGATTCGGAAAGAGCTCAAGATGTATAATTCGGCAAAATACTGAAAGAGTAATTGAGTCTCTCTTCTTCATGGCATTATCTGACTGGGTCAATTTGCACTCTGCCTGATCAGGTCAGTGCTCAGGGCAGATGAGACTTCAGCCATGCCTTCCACGCTGGCACTGAGACCAGCTCAAGTGTGCATAATGTATGTAACAGTCTATAAATTACATCTGACTTAACAAGGTGGTAGGAGGGCTGTCTGCATAAACTCTCACAAAGTAACAGCAAAATTGCAGCTGTTTAACTGTTGGAATGTACAGTTTTGGCTCCTAACTCTTGTTTCCTTAAGAAGGTTTTGCTAGGGATTAAAATAGAAAATCTGTAATTGCAAAGACATTACCACTTGAACTCTTGAAACAATCTACCTATGCGAGCAGTCTTTAGACGGTATTCATCTTGAATTAGCCAATGGCTTCAATTACAGCTTGCCCTTATGTCTTAAAAAAAAACTGGTTCTTGGAAAAAAAAACTGTCAGAGCTCCATCATTTGTCTATGCTCACTCTGTAAGTTCCAGTGCCTCAGGCTACATAGGTTGGCTTCCTGCATCTAGCTTCACTTATTTCCTCATTTTCTTTCTTTATTTGTATTTATTTATTTCCTTTTTTTCCTCTGAATTGGAACGCAGCAAGTGTCTCCTCCACTCACAGTCATATTTTCTTGACACCAGTTAACTACGGTAAGTTGTAATGGGTGGGGAAAGATAGAATAATAGAAGTGATAATGCACCAATTACAACAAAGAATCACAAGTTTCCCAAAACATAGGAATAGGTTAATGGGGAAGCTAACACGAGCGTATAGATTGTGGATATCTGAAACAGCAAAACAAGTGGGTATACAGAGTTTATACGCAAATATTGATCCTCAGAAGTTGTTACACATGCCAACAGCCCTGGAGAACTTGTGAGCACATATTATACATGTGTATGGCCAATAATTGTTCATAAATGTGGATGAGGGGTAGATTTTAAACTTGCATTTTTACAGTTTTTTTAAATAAAGTTTATTCAAAACTGGGTTTAAATTTTTTTTGTTTTTTTAATGTATTTTATATATTAACAGTACGAGTTTCAGGCCAGTTGATGGAGCTACTTGCCAATTGGGCCAGTGCTTACTTCTTCCATTCCAGCCATTGGTTGGTCATGAATTATGTATGTGTTTTATGCCTTGCAACCATTTGTACTGAATATTGTTGTTGGGCCTTAAATTTAAATCCCCACCATTATCTGGCTGACATAGAGAAGAGGTTTTGTTGAAATAGTCATAGAATCACTTGTAATAGTATTGGAAGGAAAATGGGATAACATTATAGGCCTAGATAAAAAATCTAGAAACATTACAATTGGCATTAATATAAATGTATTATATTGTGGTAAATATATTTGATAAATCATTTAAATATATTTTATAAATATTTAATATATTTTACAATTATATATATATATTTGTAAATCATGCTGCTACAAAATACATATTTTATTGTTGGACCAGTAGAAAAAATCTTTACATTCATTAAATTCCTGTTGAGCCCTGTTGTGTAAACGTAAATCTAGCAAAAAGGATTTGCCCATGTTAACATGTATTTGTCCACCAAGTTACTTTAAGTTGTTGAGCAGGTAGAAACATGATTTAGCGAGAGGACAGGTTTGGAAGTGAGTTTAAAAAGAGAAGAGAACAGGGAATAAACCTCAGTTCCTCGAAAAAACTCCACTTCTATTCAACAACAAGGTCGATACGGAGGAATCTGCTTTGCAGATGTGTCCCAGCAGGTATTTACTGTGGTGTTTTATTCCACAGCAGTAAAACAAACCAAAGAAAACAGCCTCTGGGTTGAAAATAATTCCTGTAGAGATCAGCAAGTTCCCAAGTCTGCCCCATCAGTCATAGAATCCATGCAGTGCAGGTGGACAGGCACTGGGCTATTTTCTGTTCTTTTCAGTAATGTGTGCAAGTCTATGTGTATGCCAAGTCCTTCAAATGCTCCTTTAGAGAGCTTCACTTTTTTTAAAATGGTAAAGGAATGTCATAAGAATGGTTGCAGGTACTAAGGTAAGCAGTTCCCTTTCAAGGGAACGAGACGCTGCGTTGAGACGCGGTGGGAACGCTCTGCGTGATTGCGTCGTGATGCACGTTTATAATCAGTCCAATCGAAGAGCGAGTCGTCATAAGCGGCTGACGTCATAGACCAGGAAGCTATAAAGCAGAGATGGGGACTCGAGTTTGAGACTCGGACTCGAGTGCGACTTAAGTCGCACACACAGTGACTTCAGACTCGACTTGAGACTCGTCCTCGAAAGACTTCAGACTCGACTCGGACTCGAGCTGCGGGACTCGTGAACAATGTTTATTTTTTGGAAACATCTGATGAGCACGCTGTTATTCCCCTCCCTCTGACCTGTTACCTAAAACCTGCCTACATAACACGTACTACGTGCGCGCGCGCGGCCACACATGAGAGGACAACAAACAAACATGTCGACTGCACCGGCCGTTGCTGTGCTATTCATCGTCAGCTTTGGGTTTAAAAACTTCAAACAAGACGGGCCAAACAAAAGAAGCGCTCAATGCAAAATATGGGGTATCTGCGCGTGTGCACCTCATGGTGTTCCAGAGCGCGAGAGGTGGGTGTACGAGAGAGAGAGAGAGAGACGTGCGAGAGGTAGTGCTGCGCGAATGCGCTACGGCGCTCTGCAATCAAATACGATTTTAAATAGGCTTAGTAAAAATAAAAAAATAAATCGAAAATCAATGTGTGGCGGGCCGCCACAAATATATGAACCATGTATTTCACATCATTTGGTTGCAATAGTGTTTTGCATTTAGCTACTGTGATGTTTTGCACTATGTCAATTTTAGTGCTGTGAGGTAGGCTATAACATTTTCTATATTTGGTCTAATGGCTCCACAGAGCCAGCACAATAGGAGCCAAGGCCTTTCATTATAATTCAGCAACAGACATGAGAGTCCTTTTTCTTAAGAACCTCAATTTTTACAGATACAGATATTAACTTAAAAGTAAAGTATTCTTGGTGTTTTTGTCATGTTGAAATAGCCTGTTTACACTGATTATATACCTAAATCAAAGCTGATATTGTATGCTATTAGATAAAGGAGTCATAATAACATATTACATGCTTTGAATTCCTTAATAGCTATGCAGTGTTCTAAGCAGCCTGGATGGGTCGCTGTACGTGATGCAACACTTATTATAACCACAAGAGACTTGAGACTTGACTTGGACTTTAGCTCAAAGACTTGAGACTTGACTTGGACTTTAGCTCAAAGACTTGAGACTTGACTTGGACTCTAGCTCAAAGACTTGAGACTTGACTTGGACTCTAGCTCAGAGACTTGTGAGCATCTCTGCTATAAAGCACACCTGAAAACAGACTGCGACAGCTTCTGTTGCTTTCAGCAAGCGATCTGTGTATTCTGTCCTTGTCATATTTATTGTTGTCTGTCAAGTTGCAATATATATATATATATATATATATATATATTATGGCAAAAGAGAGCAAGCAGCTTTGTGTTGTTCCCTGCCCAGGTTATATCACGGGGGGGACACACACACATCAGCTTTTTGTTACTACTTGGGAGTGGAGCATCCCACAGTCAGTTCTCGAGTGGGCTGACTGTGAGCATTGCGAGAAGCTGTCCTTGAGGCGCTCCGCTCCCGCCGGGCGTTCTTCGAGGAGGACGGTTTGGTTCGCGCTCCCCGCGCGGGTCCCGCGGTTGACGAGGCACGGCGGTGACTCGCATTTTGGGACGGATCCCACCGCGGGGTTTGGGACGGGCTCCGCCCTATCTCAGCTTTCACCTGCCAGATCCAGTGCTGGCGATTTCCAGTTCTGAGGAATTGGTATCGTTAGTGTTTTGTTAAGAAAAAAGAGAACAAAACAACAAAGATATAAAGAAAAAGGCAGATGTTTGAGTTTTCAATAAATAAATAAATATGTCAGATCATAACTCTGTTGAATAAAGAGGAGCTTTACAAGGAGGTTTATCTAGTGCTGTTGCTAGTTAAATATTTACTGGCCAGCTGAACATTATGAGAGTGAAAATAAAAAGAGTTTATTAGATGAAATATATCTAAAAACAGAAAAACTCTCAGTTCCCTTTCGTAGTCACTCCGAGTTACGTCGGATGACGACGAATGGGGGTTTCGCTTAGAACACCTATCGACTTCGAGTATTACAAAACGAGCCAATGGCGATGAAATGCCATGGGTCTGCGGAATTTGCATAGCGTATCTCCGCCCCACCGCGTGGGTATAAAGGAGGACGCCGGCAACATGCAGGTATGTTTTCGCTTCGGAGCCAAGAATATTTCTTCACTCCACAATCATCTCTGACTTCGCTCTATGAGACGAGCTTCTCTCTCCGGTGTTGGTGTGACGGCGATCTGCAGCGAGCTCACAGTGCCTGCTGATCTGTGCAGTGATCTGCCAGTGTGTGTGTGTCTCCCTGTGCGCTTCAACATCGCGGAGTTTTTTTCTCCTCTCATAAAAGAGCTCGCACGCGGCACGTCTTTTTAAAGACGGCTCGCCCGTGCATTTCTGGTTGCAGCGGACTGGTATCGGACTCTGATGGGCACGAGCGCTGTCTAGTGTGTTTGGGCTTTGATCATGCTTGAACAGCGCTCGTGGATGACTCATGTTCTCTCTGGGAACGTGATCATCGCGTTATATATAGGTCGAGACTCGGTGAACTCGCAAGAGTGAGAGTCCCCTCATCCACTACCCGATCTTCGGCTGGTGGACAGGGTGACCTGAGGGTGTTGGTCTGGAACAAGGCGCCGACTCTGTGTCCACGCCCCAGCCCCCCCTCTTTAATGACGGTGCCCGCTAGCGAACTGATGATTCCACGAGTCTACCCTCGGGTGGCCCGTGTGTTTTCATTTGAAGCTACAGAGGATGATGCTGTGTCTGTAGCAGCATCACTAGGTGGGCTTGATTCTTCTGGAAATGACGACTCTTCACAGCTGCCACCCTTTGGTGTGCATACGGCTGTGCCTGAGTCTGATCCGGAGATGATGGCCATGCTTTCCCGGGACGATTGGTTTTTGGGTGAGGCCGCCGACGCGTCCACGGCAAACCCCAATATCTTTCCTCCCGGACGTGCATGATGAGTTCACGGGTCCTCTCGTTGGTCTCATCCGCCTTTCCTCCCCTCAGGGGCCGCTGCCCATGGGTACACTGGGGTTCCCCCGGTTGAACGCTCTGTTGCCATGCTACTGTGTCCTCAGAGTGCTTCCCGGCGCAATCCTAAGCACCCGTCCAAGCCTGTAGTTCTTTTCGTCACAGTAATCTGTGGCGAAATCCTATAGTGCCACAGGACAGGCAGCTGCCTCACTGCATCCCATGACCGTTCTGCTGGTCTACCTGACCCAGACGCTCATGGACATGCAGGAGGGCGGGACTGACCCAAGGCTCTTCAGTGAGCTGCGCGCCGCCACTGACCTTGCTCTCCGAGCGACGAAAGTGGCCGTACGCTCTCGGAGTCAGGTGATGTTCACCAGTTTGGGGCTGACCGGTCTGATGTGCAAGATGTCGGGCGGACCCGTCTGCTCGACACCCCCATCTCCCAGGTCGGCCTCTTCGGCGGTGCGGTTGAGTGCTTCTGCCCACAGTTCTCAACCGTGAGCAGATTGAGGTTATTCTGCCCGACGGCCCCGCCGTCCGCTCAGATCCCTCAGTCTGCCCACCGCCGAAGGCTCCCTCCCACGGTTCCCACCCCGCCCGTTCACCCGGGCCTGGCTCTGGAAGACCGTAGGGGGATGCCTCAGCCCTCTCCAGCCCCGCACCCCGCTAAACGCCGGGTTAAGTGGCACTTTTGAGATGGGCTGCTCAGAGATGAGACTCAGTTCTTTCCAGGAGTTGGTAGCAGGGCCACTCCTTTCCCCGGTGGAGGGCTGGGGAAGAATCCTTATTCAGGAAGAACTGACTCTCTCCTCTCTGAGCATACAGAGTTCTCGGACGACACAGAGCGCCGCCCACAAGCCGTGCTCTCCTCTTCCCCCTCTGCCCCAGAGGTGGTTGACACGGCGTGCCGTCCACGGACCGTTTCGCCCCTGTCCCCCTCTGTCGCCAGACCCCTGACAGAGCAGGCCCCCGTGGAACGCTGGTCCTTCCCTGGCCTCCTCTGTCAGGGTGCGGTTATGACCTTGCCCCCACACCGGGCCGCTATGCCGCCCTCGTCTGGGCTGGTCATTTCCGCTTCGCTGCACCACCGGGGGGACGTCTGTGGTTCTTCACTCCGCTGGCACAGTTGGGAGCCTGCACTAGAGCTCCCTATCTGTTCCGCTGGGTCGTGCGAACCATCGGCTCGGCTATGCGATTCAGTTCGCACGGTCTCCTCCCGGCTTCACGGGAGTCCGCTCCACTTTCGTCGGTGGCTATGCCCCTATCATGAGAGCGGAGGTTGCTCCCTACTGGCGAAGGGTGCGATTGAGACTGTCCCTCCAGCCGAGATGAGGTCCGGGTTAACAGTCCCTACCTCATTGTCCCGGAGAAGTCTGGTGGGTTACGGCCAATCCTGGACCTATGCATCTGAACCGCTCCCTTCTCAGGCTGCCGTTCAAGATGCTCCTGGCCAAACGCATTTCTGGATGTGTGCGGCCACAGGATTGGTTTGCAGCGATCGACCTGAAGGACGCCTACTCTTATGTCTCCGTTCTCCTTCGACTCAGACCGTACCTACGTTCTGCTGTCAGGGCGCGCGCATGTCAGTACGCTGTTCTCCCATTCGGGCTAGCCCTGTCTCCTCGCGCCTTCACAAGGTTGTTGAGGCAGCCCTTGTTCCTCCATGGGAACCCGGGGTTCGCATCCTGAACTATCTCGGTGACTGGGTGTCTTAAGCTCACTCCTGAGACCAGGTTTGTGAATACAGGGACCCAGTGCTCCGGCACCTAGCTCGTCTGGGCCTTCGGGTCAACTGGGAAAGGAGTAAACTTTGCCCCGTGCTGGGGAGCTCTTTTCTCGGCATGGACTTGGTCGCCTTCTCCACTCAGCCATTTAACAAGAGTGCGGTCCCACTGAAATTGTTTCAGAGGCTCCTGGGGCATATGGCATCTGCAGCTGCGGCAACGCCGCTCGGATTGCTTCATATGAGACCGCTTCAGCTGTGGCTTCGCGATCGAGTCCCGAGGTGGGCATGGCATCATGGCACGCTCCGAGTTACAGTAACTCCGACCTGTCGTCAGACCTTCACCCCGTGGTGGAACCTCAGTTTCTACGGGCCGGTGTTCCCCTAGAACGAGTTTCCAGGCATGTTGTTGTCTCCACAGATGCCTCTTCCACGGGCTGAGGCGCCATGTGCAACGGACATTCTGCCGCGGGCTCCTGGACAGGACCCCAGCGCCTTCTGCTTGTCAATTGCCTCGAGTTGCTGGCAGTACGCCTTGCCCTGCACCGTTTCCTCACGTTGCTCAGGGGTCAACACGTACTAGTCCGTTCAGACAATACCGCGACTGTAGCGTACATCGACCGTCAGGGTGGTCTACGCTCCCGCCGTATGTCGCAACTCGCACGCCACCTCCTCTTATGGAGTCAGAAGCACCTGAGGTCCCTTCGTGCTATCTACATTCCGGGAGATCGGAACTTTGCAGCCGACGAGCTGTCACGGTTTCGGCCCATCTCCTGCGAATGGAGACTCCATCCCCAGTCGGTTCAGCTGATTTGGGACCAGTTCGGGGACGCACAGATAGATCTGTTTGCCTCTCACGACTCGACCCATTGCGCCCTGTTCTATTCCCTGACTGAGGGCTCTCTCGGCACGGATGCACTGGCGCACAGCTGGCCGCGGGGCCTACGCAAATATGCGTTTCCCCCAGTGAGCCTTCTCGCACAGACCTTGTGCAAGATCAAGGAGGACGAGGAGCAGCTCATTCTGGTTGCGCCGTATTGGCCCACCCGGACCTGGTTCTCCGAACTGGTACTCCTCGCGACAGCACCTCCTTGGCCAATTCCTCTGAGGAAGGATCTCCTTTCTCAGAGACGGGGCACCCTTTGGCACCCTCGACCCGATCTCTGGAGGCTCCACGTGTGGCTCCTGGACGGGACGAGGCAGGTTTGAGTACCCTGCCACCAGCGGTGGCGGCTACCATCACTTCCGCTAGAGCATCGTCCACGAGACATGTCTATGCGTTGAAGTGGAACCTCTTCGTCAACTGGTGCTCTTCTTGTCGAGAAGACCCCAGGAGATGCTCGATCTCTGTCGTGCTTTCCTTCCTGCAAGATGGGTTGGAGCGAAGGCTGTCTCCCTCCACCCTGAAGGTGTATGTGGCCGCTATCGCCGCATATCACGAAGCAGTTCAAGGTAAGTCTCTGGGGAAGCACGACCTGATCGTCAGGTTCCTGAGAGGAGCGAGGAGACTGAATCCTCCTCGCCCTCCTCTCGTTCCCTCTTGGGACCTCTCAGTGGTCTTAAATGCCCTGCAGAGGGCTCCCTTTGAGCCTCTGCAACCAGTTGAGCTTAAGTTCCTGTCTATGAAGACAGCGCTCCTGGTTGCATTGGCCTCCATCAAGAGGGTAGGGGACCTGCACGCATTCTCCGTTGACGAAGCGTGCCTGGAATTCGGGCCCGGTCACTCTCACGTGATCCTGAGACCCCGGCCTGGATATGTGCCCAAGGTTCCCACCACTCCCCTCCGGGACCAGGTGGTGGACCTGCAAGCGCTGCCCCGGGAGGAGGCAGACCCAGCCTTGGCACTGCTCTGTCCAGTACGCGCTCTCCGCGCTTACGTAGACAGAACGCAGTGTTTCAGGACCTCAGACCAGCTCTTTGTCTGTTATGGTGGGAGACTGAAGGGAAAGGCTCTCTCAAAGCAGAGGTTGTCTCACTGGATAGTGGACGCCATTGCTTTGGCTTACCAACAGCAAGGCCGACCGTGCCCCCTTGGTGTGACAGCCCACTCCACTCGGAGTGTGGCTTCCTCTTGGGCTCTAGCACATGGCGCCTCGCTGGCAGACATTTGTAGAGCTGCAGGCTGGGCGACACCCAACACATTCGCCAGATTCTATAATCTCCGAGTGGAGCCTGTGTCCTCTCGTGCTGGACCCGCTCAGGTGTCTTCGCTTGCTCGCCATTCCACTCCACGGACTGGATACATGCGATTATTCCTCAGGTGAGCCTTCCTCTTTGAAGCCCTGAGTTCCTCCTGCACTGTTGACGCTGGCGCCAGTGTCTATTGCCTGGGCGTCGGCTAGGTGCCTCCGTGTGCATGGTTCCTCCCTGAGTAACCCCCACATGTGTATTTCCACTGTAAGCCTCCTTGAGCATGTGTCTTTCCCTTGGCAAGCCATCTTGCCCTCCTGGAGTTGAAAGTTGCCACCCCGCGGGCTGGTCACTTCAGTGTTCCTCCATATGTAGCCCTCCGGCCATATGTGTATCTTAAGTCCTCCCTACGGGTAGGCATGCTGCGGCATATCTCCTCTGAGATATGCTTCCCAGTGTACCTTGGTATTCCTGTGTTAAGTAGGACTCCTTCGTCTGTGCCAGTATCACGACAGGGGGATCAGACTTTCGCAGGGCACTGGAAGACAGCTGTGAAGGTGGCGTGATTTCACGGGGACCCCCATTCGTCGTCATCCGACGTAACTCGGAGTGACTATGAAAGGGAACGTCTCGGTTACGTATGTAACCCTCGTTCCCTGAGTAGGGAACGGAGACGTTACGTCTCCCTGCCACTTCCGCTGTACCGCTGGGCAGACGCCTGAGTTCAGTCTCGGCTCCTCAGCGAAGACATACCTGCATGTTGCCGGCGTCCTCCTTTATACCCACGCGGTGGGGCGGAGATACGCTATGCAAATTCCGCAGACCCATGGCATTTCATCGCCATTGGCTCGTTTTGTAATACTCGAAGTCGATAGGTGTTCTAAGCGAAACCCCCATTCGTCGTCATCCGACGTAACGTCTCCGTTCCCTACTCAGGGAACGAGGGTTACATACGTAACCGAGACGTTTCTCAGCCTCCTCGTCGGGGACTGCTGTTTTTCCCTATCTCCACACTGAGGTGTCGAGATCGTGGAATAAGACAGTTTCTATTTTATGTGTTTAATGCCCAAACGTCTAACTATAGTACTGCTTTGGGTATTAAGTATCTTGGTATGACAGTGCCTCGGGTTAAAGAGACGCTTGCGAGCTTTCTCTCTCCCGAGTCGGCGTCATCGTTTTTAACCCCGACGTTACCCTACTAGCAATCTTAAATAAATAAATTTTATTAGGCAGCGCTGGTGGGTAAAGTATAAGGACATGGATGAATGTGAGGATAAGAGAAATAAGAGAAAATCAGCACTGACGCTATTCAAGAATTGCGTCGTGCAAAAACAGATAAACTATACTAGGGAGGGACGGTTTCGAGAAATCGTTTCTCCTCTGCGTCCTCTGGGGGGCGACTCTCTGAGGAGGGTCGCAGCACGGCCAGTTCGGTTGTTTTCCTGCTGGTGGCCACGGAGTGATATATATATATATATATATATATATATATATATATATATATATATACGTTTTTCTGATTTAAAAATAAAGAAAAATAAGATAAAATTATGTCTGTTCTTCTGGACGCTCCGCTTTCAAAAAACTAAGAAATAAACCATTCAGCGGCGTTCCAGAGGTTTCTTCCTCACCAATCTAATGTTCCTGAGACTGCTGGGCGGAGCAGTCTCGGTCTACTAAGCTCCTCGCAGCACAGAGTGCAAAACGAGAATCGCCATTTGGGCTCCTCCACAATCGAGGGGGACTTGGGTGGCGGTAGCAGTCTAGCCAGTTAGAGATATGCAAGATCTGAGGACTATTTTATCTCTAAAAAAGCTTGGACAAATAGGAAGCCCTGACGCCGAGGCTATCAGGCTTCTAAAGGGTGGTCCCCTCCGGGGTAGGGATGGTTTTGAGAAATCGTTTCTCCTCGACGCCCTCTGGGGTGCGACACTCTGAGGAGGGTCGCAGCGCTGCCAGTTCAGTTGTTCCCTGCCGGTTCGCCGTTCAGGGCACCGAGGTGTCAGCGTCCCCATACGATCCTCCGAGGAGGGTCGTAGAATGGTCAGTTCGGTTGTTCCCTGCCGGTTCGCCGCTTCAGGGCACCGTAGTGACTGTTCAACCAAATCCAGAGGCCAGTCTTGAGAGACTGGTTACCCTAGTAGAATTTCTGGCAGCGTGGAAACTACTTCCACATATTTCTCGGTGGGTCCTGCACACTATAGAAAAGGGTTTAGAATTCGGTTCTTGTCCGCCCAGATTTCTAGGGGTCCTCCCCACTGTGGTGGACCCCGAGCAGGCTTTGGTTACGGAGCAGGAAGTACTGACACTTCTGCAAAAGGAGCTGTGGAAGGGGTTCCTCCTCCCGGCAGACAGTCAGGGTTTTACTGCCATTACCTCATTGTTCCAAAAGAGGATGAGGGGTTGCGTCCTAATCTAGACCTGCGTCAATTAAACAGCAGGTTTCAGAATCTTAAGTTCAAAGTATGCTTACGCTAAATATGATTGTGTCACAGACTCAGTCCGAGGACTGGTTTGTCACAATAGACTTAAAGGACGCTTACTTATCTATCCATCCTCATCACAGGAGATTCCTGAGGTTTGCTTTCATGTGCGAAGCATACCAGTATCGGGTTCTTCCTTTCAGCCTAGGTTATCACCCCGCACCTTTTACAATATGCGTGGATGCAGCTCTGGCTCCTCTGAGATTTCAGGGCATTCGCGTATTAAATTATATCGACGATTGGTTGTTTTTAGCTCATTCCGAGCTTTTGGCAGTTCAACATCGAGATGTCGTTCTGTCCCACATAAGGGGGTTGGGGTTGCGACTAAACATCAAAAGAGTGTACTCCTCCCAGCTCAGAGGACCACTTTTCTAGGTGTATTATGGGATTCGACAACAATGCAAGCACGTCTGTCTCCTGCACGTATTTCTGCGATTCTCACAGCCGTAAAGAATGTAAAACTAGGTCAGTCACTCACTGAAAAACAGTCTCTGTTGGGGCTCACGGTAGTTGGGTCCAACGTAGTTACTTTTGGCCTTCTGTACATGAGACCCCTGCAGTGGTGGCTCGGGACCAAGGGGTTTTCTCCGAGGGGAAATCCGTTTTCGCATGATCAAGGTCACGCGGCTATGCCTTCGTGCCTCGGTCATGTGGAAGAAACCTTGGTTCCTCCCCCAGTGCCCAGTGCTGGGGGCTTCTTGTCGACGCGTCACGCTATCGACGGATGCCTCCCTCACAGGATGGGGGGCGGTCATGAGTGGCCGCTCGGTGAAAGGTCTTTGGTTGGGGCTCATGGCAGTTGCGTCCAACGTAGTTACTTTTGGCCTTCTGTACATGAGACCCCTGCTGTGGTGGCTCAGGACCAAGGGGTTTTCTCCGAGGAAATCCGGGGAAATCCGTTTTCACATGATCAAGGTCACGCGGCTATGCCTTCGGGCCTCGGTCATGTGGAGGAACCTTGGTTCCTCGCCCAGGCCCAGTGTTGGGTGCTTCTTGTCGACGCATAATGCTATCGACGGATATTTCCCTCACAAGTCGGGGGCAATCATGAGTGGTTGCTCGGCGAAGGGTCCGGACAACACACTGATGGTCTCGTACATCAGAGCAGATATCCTGTTGTGGCAGGGGCTGTGGCCCGGGGAATGGAGACTTCACCCCGAGGTGGTGGAGCTTCTTAGGGAGAACTTCGGTCAAACTACAAGTCGACCGTTCGCATCGCTTGTACAATGCATTGCCCTTGTGGTTCTCCCTCACGCATCCAGCTCCGCTTGGACTGGATGTGATGTAATAGGTGTGGTTGCCACCACACCTATACGCTTTTCCCGATATCTTTGCCCCTGGGAGCTCTGGAGTTGTGGATACTGTGGGCTCAGCCTCTGAGGGGGCCCAACTCATAGATTCAGGTCTCATAGAGACCAACTCATAGAGACCATACTCCAGTCTAGAGCTCCCTCCACGAGAAGACTAAATATGCTGTTCTCTGCCTGGTGCAGAGAACCCCTTCTGAATCTTGTTTCTGCCCCGTTGGTACAGTACTTGATTTCTATATGAATGTTTCTTTGATGGGTTATCTCTGAGGAGAGATCCTTAATTTCGTCTTCTCCGTGGTACATGAGGCTGAGGCCTGCACGTACTTGGGTTTGCACCTGCTATGGTGATAGTATTTCTTCACCCCAGGTCGGGTTGTATTTCTAGGTCCCTACTAAATGTGTGGGTCATTTGTGCAGCAGGCCTTCTGTCCTCCACCTTTAATACCCCAGATCAGGATAAACTTAATCTGTTACGCCCTGTCCGGGCTTTGGATGCGTATGTCCACAGAGCTGCTCAGTGGCGTATATCAGAACAATTATTTGTCTGCTTCGGGTCACCTAAGATAGGTTGCCCGGCATCAAAACAGATGATGAGCAAGTGGGTAGTTGATGCTATCTCACTTTCTTATGAAGCGGCCGGACAGCCTTCACCTATGGCTGTTCAGGCCCATTCTACAGGAGTATGGCTGCCTCTAGGCTTTAATTTTGGGTGTTGCCTTTCAGGACATTTGTAATGCGGCAGGCTGGTCCTCACCACATACATTGTCAGATTTTATGACTTACACCTCTCCACTCCTGGGGCTAGGTTGCTTGCTTCTTAGTGCGCGCAAGTACTTCACACAGAACGGGCATTTGTCTTTATGGCGTAGTGGGTATAGGGTTCCCACCATGTCTCAACGCAGCTCGAGTTCCCTTGAAAGGGAACGTCTCAGGTTACGTATGTAACCCTGGTTCCCTGATAGGGAACGAGACGCTGCGTTCTCCTGCCATACTTCCTGCATGCCCTGATCGACTTGCTTTAGGCTTTTTCAGAAGCTGTCGCGGTCTGTTTTCAGGTGTGCTTTATAGCTTCCTGGTCTATGACGTCACCCGCCTATGACGTCTCGCTCTTCCATTGGACTGATTATACACGTGCTTCACGGCGCAATCACGCAGAGCGTTCCCACCGCGTCTCAACGCAGCGTCTCCCTCTCAGGGAACCAGGGTTACATACGTAACCTGAGACGTTATTTATACTTAGAGGAGATAGGAGCTTGTTATCAAAAAAGAGATTGTTACCTCTACCGCCTAACTTTGTGCTTTGCAAACTGCACTGAAACCTGGGATGTCATCTTTAAAAAACAGCCTTTTAACCCTCTGGGGTCTAAGGTGTTTTTGGGGTCCTTGAGGTGTTTTGACATGCCCTGACATTTGTTTTTTTAGTATATATTTTTCAGTATATATATATACAATAAAATATATTATTGTTTATAACAATATTACAAATCTTTTGTTTTTAATTTTTGGAAAAATCTGTGGAATTATTTTAAATGTGTTAAAAAGAGTATTAGAAATGAAAACATTACAAAATATTCACTTAACTTATATTTGAGGTTCACAATACAACAGAAAAAACAGAACTTTTATTTTGACGGGTTTCTGAGTGTATCTGACGATGAAATGCTGGAGATGAACGCGTACTTGAGTATGTGTAGTACACGAACGTGCGGCGCTCAATTTCCCTTTCTGTTCTTGTTGCGAGCGGATTTGCTCCAGTGCCGTCTGTCGCCTCAGGTAATCAACATATTGTTGACAGTCTCTACAAAACATAGCTCCCCCATCCTCATAAAAATCATTAGCAAATTATTTTGCTCTGTCCTGTGCAGTGATTTTTGCAGACAAGTGACGTTTCCTTAATTCCTCCGCGTTCAGTTTTATTTTAGACATTTTAAACATTCACTTTCTCGGAAAAAAAGTAACATCAATCAGCGCAGCCCATAGACATCATATAGAGCTAGATGCCCTATTGGTACGCTGTGCCGCAAGAAATGCGGCCGCCATCTTAAACCGGTCATACTCCTATTTGTGTTGCATAGCAGCAGTAGATGCCAGAGCACTGTGCAGCATATTCCTGCTCAAATCGGCGGACCATCACTCGGGGATTACTTTTCACAAGTAAGATTTAACATTTAACATTACCGTACTATTGGTTGTATTTTGTGAACAAAATATTCAATGTGTCCTGTATCGTAGCTACGTGTATGACCTTTGCAGCAAAAAAAACCGTGTGAAAATCAGTTCGGTATTCAGTGAGATATGATTAATTAAATGCGCTGGCAGCTCATTGCACCTGCCAAACAGATTACACTGAGTGGAGCAGGTGACCGTTTTAAGATGGCGGCCCCACGGCTCGTCCGTGGCAATAGGCAGTAGCGGTCGATAGGGCGTCTATCTATATGATGTCTATGGCGCAGCCTACTATCCCTCACAATCGCCCACGCGCAGGTTGTATTTGTCAATGACGGTCGGGCAATACAATCTGCGGAAATCTGCGGAGGTCTACGGGCGCGTATTCCGTGCGGGCCTGCTAATGGGTGTTGTTGCCTAGAGTTTTTGCTTCAAAATGATCTGAAAATCATCCTGCCTAATCATTCAAACAAAACAATACATTGATTTAAATTTTATAAGACACCTTTTGTCTGGAAAGGCAATATGCATGGAGGCATGTTCACACCTCAGAAGACAAAGGCCGGATGATGTGCCACATAATGAGCTGCATATTAATGAGCCTTTCACACAGCTGTGTCACTGGGTACCAAAGAATGCGACCGCGGACAAAAGAAATTATATATATATATATATTTTACAATTAGAAATTGTAACCAATTACAAATAGGTTACAATTACAACAACATTTACAATTTTAACAATATTTCAAGTGTATTCTTTCTTTGTAAAAAGTATAACTTTTATCATACGTATTAAAAAAGGATTCATTAGTTTGAATATTGGAACAAACACTATAATAACATCTTAGTTGATAATTCAATACACCTACTTTATTTTTGACAAAACATCCCATAATATAGTATATTTAACATTATGAGCAGAAATTGGCGAACAACAGCTTACCTATTTAATGTGACAGTAGTCTTTACAGTCAAAAACTTTATAATCTATCCAAAACTAATCACGAATACTTGTCTAAACATTCATATTTAGTCTGTAACATATCATGTTTATGATTGCAGTTTGTTGCTCATACAGACATTTTATTTCAACATATTTCAGTCTATTTTTACTCATCTTAGTAGGCTATAGCAATATAGTTTGGATGTGTTCATGTAAAAATAACATGTTTACTAATGTAGGTGCGAGAGTGAATGAACGGGACACGCGCTGTATAACTTAAGTAAAGTAAACAACGCGCGTGCGCCTGTGTCCTACATTCATCATTTAGCCTACACACAGACACATAATTCATATTTAAACAGTCTTTTCGCAGTTTACAGACACTATTCAATATCGCGATTAGAATAAAGCACTTAAGAATAAATGACTTACTACATCAGCTGGATCCGTTGCTCCTCAAAATGAAACTACCAGCACTTCTGGTACATTTTCCAGGGTTATTAGATAGTATTATTCTTCACGGCGTAGCAAGACGAGGTAAAGTGCAAGATTCCTATTAAACATGATGTGTTTTATAATCCAGCTGGTGGGCGTTGGCATGTTTGAATGGCTTGCCTTAGATCATTTGGTTTGAATAGCGCGCGCTATCCGTGGGCGTGGCACATTAACCCGTAATCAGGTATAATGAGCTGGAAAGAAAAAGACTGACATCTCTCTCTTTTCATACAGATTACATAAACTGAGAATATTTGTTTTTTATATACATTAATTCATTTAAAAGAAGAGAGTTCAAGCTTCATTATGGAAAAACACTTGTGCCTGTAAGACAAGTATTCGCGGAATTACAGTTAATTTTTCGGACGCGTTCCAGAATGGACTTCACTGACAGAGAGAAGGCAAAACTACCATCATGTTTATTTTTCTTTATTTGACTAAACACACAATACATTGTTTATATTGTGAGTATACACAAAAAAAATAGACACTTAACAGGATCGAATGATGTATAACACTTACATGTAAGATCAAAATCAACAGAGTATTTTGAGTCTCTTTTGCACTGATAAGAAAAAAAGCGAGACTATCGTGCCGGGTCAATAGCAGACCTCAGAGGGTTAACCCAGAGTAAAGCTCAGCTTTCTTTGGGATGTGAGACTTGACCCTACATCTGCAGCCAAAAGTATAAACAGCCCATTGTTTAGCAACAACCCTCAATCATAAACGCTTTCCTCATTAAATATTCAAACATTAAAGTTGTGAAAAGCATGGATAAAAAGTATATTTTTAGTTTTAAATTAAAATAAATTTGGTGAATTTTAACCTTTAGTTTAAACTAAATTCCAGCATCACTTTTGTTACTACTCTAGTTAACATGAAATAAGAATGAACTTCTACATAATTTATTAATGTTAATTTTATAATTTACTAATACGTTAGAAAAATCCCCCCCAAAAAAATGTAACATTAGTTAATGCACTGTGGACTAGTGACGGGAATGCTAGGTATGGTAACTCATACTCAGAATTTTGTTCTCTGCACTTAACGCATCCAAGTTAGTGCACACACATTAGGGTAAGTGAGTAGTGAACACTGCAAACCATGGACACACACCCCGAAGCAGTAGGAAGACATTTTGGCTGCGGCGCCCTCACTGATCTATATAGAATGACTGGATAGCTCATGACGTCATAAACAGTGAAGCCACCGCGCCGCCATATTGGTATTCCCTAGTGAGCTCACGCGTTCTATTGAATCAATAGGAAGTTGTATGATTTGACTGAGAAAAGATTGCCTAAGGAGACACCTTTTTAAAATCTAAAGTCTCCCTGTACTTTCTTACCTCTCAAACACCCTAAGCATTTAAATTGATATTTGTTTAAAGTCGAAAATTGTTCCTGCTTATTAAAAATTGCATTACATTAAGATGTAGCTAAATCTACTGTACAACAGTAGGCAAATATAATTATTTCAGTCAATTTCTTCAAGCTAAACCGAACTTTTATTTTGACGGGTTGCTGTGAAGACCTTTGAGTTTCTGTGTGTGTTATGATATGACTATAGTTTTTCTCAAATGAAGCGGTAAAATCCTCAGGAAGTGACTCTCAGATCGGCTCTGGAGAGGAAGTTCATCATGTCCTCATATCGTGAGGCAGCAGAGACTGAAACCTGCGCGAGCGTCACGCGTGCTTCTGTGTGTGTGTGGTAAATTAAACTGCGCGTCTGCGCCATTCATTCCCACAGAGACAAGCAGAACATGCAGGGTTAATAGCCAAGTTTTTTGCGGTTTAATATTCACAGACACTAGTATAATACATCGTGGTATAGGCTACATTGGCTAAAGTTCTCCTAGTAAAAAAGTTAGTCTGGAGCCTCGTTCGCGCTTAGATAAACACTGAAGCGATTGAAAGCAGCCATTAGTGGGTACCGGGAATATAAGTTACCCGGTACTGCAGAAATGCTAGTATCGGCCCATTTTCAAAATTTCAGTACCGACTTGGTAACTTAACTTACATAAGTAACATTACCGGTTCTTTTGACAACACTAGTAGAAGAATTAAGTTACTCTTGCCTCGGAGAAAACAACACAGGAATAGGGACAATTGTAACTTACATATAAATTACTACTTATAGGGCTTGAATTACAACCTGTGCGCAGTTTTTGTACATCCTTTTGTGAACGCCGTTTTACACTTGTATGCTGCACAGCGGGTCATCTTAAAAGTACCGTCGAAGCTACCAAAATCTGTATAATGCCCGTTGGAGCCCTCTGCTGGTAGAGAAACGTAAGATGGCCGCTCGAACACTTCCGGTGGCTTCACTGCCTGATGGCAGTTTAGAACGTCTTGAGCTATCCAGTCATTATATATAGATCAGTGGGCGCCCTGGGAGCGATTGGAGGTTGGGTGCCTGGCTCAAACCTGGAACCTTCGGGTCACCAGTCTGACTCTAACCATTAGGCCACGACTTCCCCCAACTAACATAAATAAACAATGAACGACTGTATTTTTATTAACTAATATTAACAAAGATTTATAAATATTGTAACTAATGTATAGCTTATTTTTAAGTGCATATTAGTTAATACATTAACTAATGTTAACAAATGACACCGTTTACACTTTATTTTAAGGTGCCTGTTTTACAGTGTAAATATACATTTAAGTACTGAGTAATAATAATTAACTACATGTACTTACTATAGGGTAAGGGTTAGGATGACGGTTTGGTTTGGGTTAGTTGCATGTATTTTACTGTAAAACAAAGTTTTACCATGAGACCTTATTGTAAAGTGTTACTCAATTATTTAATGATAAGTTGTGACCACTTACACAACATGCTCTGTAATAAAGTGCTGCAGGGATTACGCATTTTTGTAGGGCAAAACCCGAAAACGAGTTTGCATTTTACAATTACATTACCATCGTCCTAAAGTCAATGGATTTTTTGAATGGGAAAACTCTGCAGACTACTCCACTTTCACAGCCTTGTTGTCCAGTTTCACAGCCTCATTTTTACTGGTGCCAATTCAGTTTAGGCTTCAAATTTCATCAATATTGTGTTAACTTGACAAAGATTATCATGATCTTATTTTCTGCAATAATCCAAAAGACAATAGGACATTTTTTGTTGAGGGAACCAGGGTGATGCTAAGTTCCAGTTTGCATATACGTCATCACTGCAAGACTCTATTGGGGCATGATATGATAAAATGTCAACACGTGTTCAATTAAAATCCTGGGATAACATTATAGGCCTAGATGAAAATTGACAAACATTACAATTGGCATTAATATAAATGTATTGTGGTAAATATTGCATTCCGTATTAACTTCACTGTAGTTGAGATAACAGTGTAAGCATCTCCCCTACACGGTTACACTTGGATAACATCATGTACAAATACGGGGGCTCATATAGATAAAACATCATGAATGTAGTCTGTTTTTTTTCTTTTTCTTTTTTTTAATACACTTATACTGCAGGTCACATCTGTTGTCCATCTATTACACCCCTTAGTGTCTGTGAAAGAATGTCTTGGACAAATCCAGGGACAAAGACATCAAATATTTACAAAGAGCGACATTAAAAATTCATCAGCTTAAACAGCCAAATGTCTCTCTTCAGTATTCTTCAGTGTGAAATCCTTACAAGAACATTTTTTCAGATTTACGATGTGGACAATATTTTCTGTTTTCTCTCCTGCCTCATCCCTTCACAGAAATCAGCATTAATTTATGCCAAACTCTGTCAGAATCCTTTGAAATACTTCTGCAATATGGTACGATTTCAACAAGGACAGATACCAAATATAATCAACAATTTGCTGTCCACTGGTGGAACGGGAGGAACGTTTCTAGCCAAATTAAAATATATTGAATATAACAGCAATCACAGAATACTAATCAGCATTGTGAATATAATTCCTTACAGGTGCAGCATCCACATTTCCTAAATAAATTAGGCAACAATGGAGCTGTATGTGAAGGAGTGAAGTTTGTAACATTTGAAATGCAAATAGGCTACTGGTCTCCCTCAGGCTTCTACAGAAGTTCTGAATGAAAACCCTAATTAAAGCCTGAGGGACACAGCAACACCAACTCTCTCCCGGTGACACGTCATACTGAAGAATTATGAATAAATTACCATGAGAAGTTGAAAAAAAATAGAGTTTGTTTCTCAAAAGTTGAATCTGCACTTGTTCTTTGGGGCCAGATAGAAAAAAAGATACAGTCTTTTGATGTAGGAGGGACACTTTTTTGAATTGGATAAGATCTATAGCAATGTGTTTGATTTCCATTCTAATTTGGATTTTTTGGTGGTTTGCGATGACCTAATGATGTTTAACACTCAGATCTCTGGTATACAATATTAATGCTGACTGAGCGTTAATAGGCACAATAATGGAGAAAACGGAGAACCACACCTTCGCGTACATCATATGTTCACTCTTCCAAACCAAACTCTCATCGATTTCCTCTTGTCCGCTCTTGTTAAGTGATGTTTAAATGGTTAAAAAGAGGGTTGAAAGGTCCACAGCATGAATGTGAGAGCTGATGTCTCAGAAGCCAGTAGTATTAATAAGCCTTTTCTACACAGAAATCAAGACTCTGCTGAGAAGACTGTCAGTCAGCCTCCTACACACTAATATTCCAATATTCACAACAGAAATAACCATTATTAATGTTTCAAACTTTTCAAAGCATCACCCTGTGAAGTCTTTGCTCTTGTGGGTTCATTTTATAGCTGCCCTGAGATGAAGTTTCAATAGAGGAACAGTAAAAAGAAGGTCTAAATATGTCAAGTTGATGCAAGTTAAAGTTAAACTTTTATCTGTCGCTGTCTTTCTTTCTTTCTTTCTTTCTTTCTTTCTTTCTTTCTTTCTTTCTTTCTTTCTTTCTTTCTTTCTTTCTTTCTCTCTTTCTTTCTTTCTTTCTTTCTTTCTCTCTTTCTTTCTTTCTTTCTTTCTCTTTCTATCATTCTCTCTTCTCTTTGTGTGCATGGCAGCGGTACCTTAGATGTCGTTGTTTAGGGTCCAAAGTCAATCTTTGAGAAAAGATGATAGAATGTGGGCAATACAGTCTTCGTTTTATTTTATTTTTTATTCGTTATTGACAAAACTATGGCAAGTACTATAGCGAAACGTTCAATATTTCAGACATCCATCCATTGTCATCTACCCATGCTTATTTATTTATTTCATTCATCCATCCATCCATCCATCCATCATTTATATATGTCCATCTAACTATGGAAGTGTCAAGAGCTCAGTGTGATATTTTAGATAAGTGGTTCTCAAACCTGTCCTTGAGTACCACCAGCCCTGTACATGTTTATGTCTCCCTCATCTATCACACCTGATTCAACTCATGATCTCATTAGTAGAGACTGCAAGACTTGAAATGGGTGTCAGATATAGGGTGACATTTAAAATGTACAAGGCTGGTGGTACTCCAGGACAGGTTTGAGAACCACTGTTTTAGATGATTGTACAGTATAAAGAAAACATTCAATTGTCTATGTGTAGTGGAGCTCAGGGCTAGGGCTGTCTCAGTACTTAGGTCTTGTACGTTGGTTTGAAACACAGAAAATATATGTTGTTCTCACTGAGTCACCATACCGGCGTGATGACTCCGACTTTCAACCAGATGGAACTGGATAAATATTCAGAATGTTCTGTTCCAATCTGACTTCTGACCTGTAATGCTGCCTGAATCATAATCATACACTGTTCGTTCGTTGGCCAGAGGAGAACTGGCCCCCGACTCAGCCTGGTTTCTCCCAAGGTTTTTTTTCTCCATTTTGTCACCTTATGGAGTTGTGGTTCCTTTTGGTTCAGTCACTGTGAGTTACGTCAGTGAATGACGAAATGAGGGTTTCGCTTAGAAGCCTATCACCTTCAAGTTTTATAAAACGAGCCTATGGCATGAAAATGCCTTGGGTCTGTGGAATTTGCATGGTGTGACTCCGCCCCACCGTGTGGGTATAAAAGGAGGAGCGCTGGCAATCTCCAAGAGCTTTCATCACTCCAAAAGCCATCCTGAGTTATCGTCACTTTTTGAGACAAGCTACTCTCCAGGTGTTGGTGTTACGACGTATTCCAGTGAGTTCACATTGCCTGTTGGTCTGTGCAGTGATCTGCCAGTCGTGTGTCTCCCCCTGGGCATTTCAGCACTCTGCAGAGTTTAATCATCCCACAAAAGAGCTTGCGTGTGGCACGTCTTTTTAAAGATGTCTCGCTCGTGCACTTCTGGTTGGGGTCGGACTATTTCTCAGTCTGATGGGTACAATCGCTGCCTAACGTGTTTGGGCTTAGATCATGCTCAGGCAGCGTTTGTGGATGAGTCATGTTCTCACTGTGGGAACATGACCATCGCGATGATGCGGTCGAGACTCAATGTCCCCTCTGCCACACCCCGATCTATCTCCTCTTCGAGAGGCAATACTTCGGCTAGTGGCCAGGGTGACCTGAGGGGGATAGTGTGGAACAAAGCGCCGACGATGCTTCCTCAGCCCACAAGCCTCTCTTGCGCATCGCAACCCGCGAGTGGACCAGATGAAATCGTGGGCCGGTCTTCGGACATTCCCCATGTTACATACGGCGCTACAGACGAGGAGACTATGTCCATCGCAGAATCACAAGGTGGGCTGTGCTGCCGCCTTCGAGTGCTTCAGAATTGCCCAAGTCTGATCCAGAGTTGACAGTCATGCTTGCTCAGGCAGCCACGAGCATCGGACTTGAGTGGAAGCCTCCACCAAGTCCTGAACGCTCGCGGCTGGCCGATTGGTTTTTAGGGTCTGTGAGTGCTGACACTCGTCATCGCCCGCCCCCGATACCTTTCTTCCCGGAAGTGCATGAGGAGGTCACGAGGTCCTGGAAGTCACCATTGTCTTCCCGTGATCACTCAGCGTCCTCCTCCGCCTTTTCTGCCCTTGATGGGGCCTGAGGGTACACTGGGATTCCTCTAGTTGAACACTCTGTTGCAATGCAACTGTGTCCTCAGAGTGCTTCATCATGGCGTGGTGATCCTAAGCACCCCTCCAAAGCCTGTAGGTTTACGTCTACTTTGGTGGCGAAATCCTATAGAGCTGCGGGGCAGGCTGCCGCCTCTTTGCATGTCATGGCCATCCTGCAGGTATATCAGGTACGGATGCTCGGGGACATGCACGAGGGTAGAACTGACCTAGGGCTCTTAGATGAGCTGCGTGCCGCCACCGACCTCGCTCTCCGGGCGACGAAGGTGACACGAACGGTGTATGATTATGATTCAGGCAGCATTACAGGTCAGAAGTCAGATTGGATCTGAACATTATATTATGCAGTTCCCAGGGCCCATGCAGTTCTTCTGGTTGAAGATCAGAGTCAGCACGCGTGTAGGGGGACAAGTTTGTTGAGGATCAGTGCCGATGGCTGTCGTGTCGATGAGGCCTTCACAGGCCTTCTAGTTGACATAAGCTCTGCTGACACTTCAGGGATGCGTTGTGGTCGTGTCCAGGCGCAGGTCCACCATCTGATCTTGATATGGCCGGATCCGGATGATTACATCATGTGTTTTGGTCATGTCTAGGCGCAGGTCCACCATCTGATCTGGATATGGCCCGGATCCAGCTGATTACAGTCTCCCATTTGGGTTAGCCCTGTCGTCGAGGCAGCCCTTGTTCCACTCCGGCAACACAGGGTTTGCATCCTGAACTATCTTGACGACTGGTTGATTCTAGCTCACTCTCGAGACCAGGTTTGCAAACACAGGGACCTGGTGCTCTGGCACCTCACCCGTCTGGGCCTTCGGGTCATCTGGAAAAAGAGCAAACTCTCCTCCGTGCAGAGGATCTCTTTTATCGGTATGGAGATCGACTTGGTCACCATGTGCGCGCAGCTTACGAGCACGCAAGCGCAGTCACTGCTGACTTGCCTGAGACAATTCTAGGGCAATAGTGCGGTCCCACTGAAGTTATTTCAGAGGCTCCTGGGGCATATGGCGTCCGCAGTGGCAGCTACACCACTTGGTCTGCTTCATATGAGACCGCTTCAGCACTGGCTTCGCGATCGAGTCCCCAGGTGGGCATGGCAACCAGGCACACTCCGAATACCAGTTACTCCGCCCTGCAGTCAGACCTTCACCCCGTGGACGAACCTCAGCTTTCTACGGTCCGGAATGTTATTGTGTCAACAGCTGCCTCCACCACCATTCGAGCCATTGCGGTCAGTGGAGCTTAAAGGCCATGTTGCAGGTTTAATTTTTCAATGAATTTGTGCAATTTGCTTGTTGGTAATAAACATTTAAACACTTATCCATTGTATTTTATGTTGTTGGGTATCACAAAACAGAATATAATACGAAAAAGTAGGTACTATCTTACAGGGGTTTGCAACGATTCTCCTTTCCCCCACAATGCATTGCATTACGTCACCTTGGGGAGAGAATTTACCAAAGATCGCCTTGAGAGCATTGAGAGTGACTAGAGAGAGATGAGTAGTAGACGAGATTATTCAGATCGCAGATTATAGATAAATTAAGTAGATACATTCATAGATATAGATAGATATATAGACTAGATATATAGATAGACAGACATATATATATAGATATAGATAGATAGGCTAGTATATGCGGCAACTGCACATCCAACGGCGCGCGCGCCTCTGACATGCGACCAACTCTACGTTGTCAATCTACCTACTATATATTTCTATCTATTTATCTGTCTAGCTGCTAGCTATCTATGCTAACGTTATGCTATCTGGCTGTCTGCCTATCTCTATAACGCCCACACAAGTACCTGCCAAACACAGCGACAGACACGCAGTGGCTACGTTTGCAACAACATTTTCACCGGAGGAAGAGATAAACGCTTATGGCGTTTTCACACTGAACACGAATAGAGCGTCAAATACGCGTCTAGTTAGACGCTTGAACATTCGCTCGAGTTCAAATTTTTCAACTTGCGCGGAAGACATTTGCGGCAAATGCGTAGCCCAATTCGCGTCATTCGCGACGCCCGTCTTTGCATTGACTTTGTATGTAATCTACTCGCGCAAATAATTACATTTGCGTTCGGTGTGAACACACCACGCCCATATAGCTAGCATCATGCCTTCTATTTCTAGATGACAAAGACAAAGTTTACCAGTACTACGACACTATGACAAAGGTTACCGGTACTTATCTGAACTAACGTCATAATCACTGCCACTAGATAAAAAGACAGATTTTTCACTCGGTGCTATTCAATGACAGTAAAAAAAAAAATGTGTCGTTATTGTGCACTGCTGCTCGTAGACTAGCTTCAGTGCTCATTGCTGCGTTGCTAAATGATAGCAACACACCAGGACACTTCAACAACTCTCCACTCATTCTCCTCGGACCATGCATTTAATTGGCTTTAATGGCCATCAGTTCTTGGCAATTCCTCATTTGCCCCGTCACGTCTGGCAGGTTCGAAATTATACGGCTGCAGGCGATCATACATGTTGGCTCTTGCCACTTCTTCCTCATCCCAGTCAGTCTCCATATACTAGACTGAGGCTACCTTTCCTCCACTTCTCCCCAACGTGACGTTTTCGACGTCACCGAATTGCGTAAAAAACCTGTTACTACCAAAAACGTAAAAAACTGGTCTTTAAGACCATTTTTGAGACATTTTAAAAATGATATACATATCTTGATTGATTTATGTACCCATTAATCGACAGTGGTGGTTAACCGGCAACATGGCCTTTAAGTTCCTATCTATGCAGACAGCGCTCCTGACTGCTATGCCCTCCATCATTAAGAGGGTAGGGGACCTGCAGGCCTTTTCGGTTGATGAAGCGTGCCTGCAATTCGGGCTGGCTAACTCTCACATGATCCTGAGACCCCGGCCTGGATACGTGCCCATTCAACCTTGTGATTGGCTAGGTGTTCCATATGCGTATTTCCACGGTAAGTCTCCATCGAACTTGTGTCTTTCCCTCTATCTCGAGGTTGAAAAATTTCACCCTGCGGATTGGATACCTCTGAGTCTTCCATATGCATCCCGTACGCGGGTCATGTGTGTATTTTAAGTCCTCCCTATGGGTAGGCATTGTGTTACATGTTCCTCCTGGGATATGTTATCCAGTGTACCTTGGTATTCTTGCGTGAAGCCTAGCCCTTCATCCGTGCTAGTCTCACGACAAGGAGCTCAGTCTTGCGCAGGGCACTGGAAGACAGCCGATGAGGTGTGATTAGATTGGGACCTCCATTTCGTCATTCACTGATGTAACTCGCAGTGACTGAACGAAAGGGGACATCTCGGTTGAAACCCTCGTTCCCTGAGGAGGGAACGGAGACGTTACGTCCCTCTGCCACAACCGTTGAACTGCTGGAATAGCTTGTAGTTCAGTCTCTGCTCCTCAGCAAGGAAACATAATGCGAGATTGCCAGCGCTCCTCCTTTTATACCCACGCGGTGGGGTGGAGTCGCGGCATGCAATTTCCGCTGACCCAAGGTATTTTCATGCCATTGGCTCGTTTTCTAAAAAATAAAAGGTGATAGGCTCTAAGCGAAACGTCTCGGTTACGTATGTAACCCTCGTTCCCTGAGTAGGGAACGGAGACGTTACGTCGGATGACGACGAATGGGGTTTCACTTAGAAAGCCTGTTGACTTCGAGTATACAAAACCAGCCAATGGCAAAGAAATGCCATGGGTCTGCGGAATTTGCATAGCCTATCTCCGCTTTACCTCGTGGGTATAAAAGGAGGAAGCTGGCAACATAGAGATATGTTTCTTCGCTGAGGAGCTGAGACTGAACTCAGGCGATTCCCGCGGTACAGCGGAAAGTGGCAGGGAGACGTAACGTCTCCGTCCCTACTCAGGGAACGAGGGTTACATACATAACTGAGACGTTCCCTTTAGTTGTCACCCCGAGTTACGTCGGATGACGACGAATGGGGTTACCTGTCTAATCACGCCACCTTCTCGGCTGTCTTCCAGTGCCCTGCATAAATCTGAGATTCCTGTCGTGAGACTAGCACGGACGAAGGACTCCTATTTAGCACAGGAATACCAATGTACACTGGGGAGCATATCCCATAGCTTAGAGGAAATATGCAATTATTGCCCCAGAGAGGGGGGTGGGGGGCTTAGAGAATACAGTTATGACCCGGAGGGATGCATGGGGGGTGGAGAACACTGGGGTGTCCAGCCGGAGGTGTAATATTCCAACCCCAGGGGAGGCAGGGTAGCTTGCCAAGGGAAAGACACATGCTCATAGAGGCTTAGAGTGGAAATACACATGTGGGGGTCGCTCAGAGGAGAGACCATGCACACAGGAGGCACCTAGCCGATGAGCAGGCAATAGACACTGGTGCCGACGTCAGGAGTGCTGGAATAACTCAGGGCTTTCGGGGAAGCTCACCTGAGGAGAATATCGCACATATCCAGTCCGTGGAGTGGAATGGCGAGCAAGTGGAGACAGCTGAGCGGGTCCAGTACTAGCTGGTTAAATCGAGTACATGAGAGGACACTGGCTCCACCTGGAGATTGTAGAATCTGGCGAATGTGTAAGTGTCGCCCAGCCTGCAGCTCTGCAGATGTCTGTTAGCGAGGCGCCATGCACTAGAGCCCAAAAGGACGCCGCACTTCGGGTGGAGTGGGCAGTCACACCAAGGGGGCATGGTCGACCTTGCTGCTGGTATGCCGAAGCAATTGCGTCCACTATCCAGTGAGACAACCTTTGCTTGGAGAGAGCCTTTCCCTTCAGCTTTCCACCATAACAGACAAAGAGCTGGTCTGAGGTCCTGAACACTGCGTTCTGTCTACATAGGCGCGGAGAGCACATACTGGACAGAGCAGCAGGTCCAGGATCGGCCGTAACCCACCGGATTTCTCCAGGACAATGAGGTAGGGGCTGTAAAACCCGGACCTCATTCCGGTTGGAGGGACAGTCTGGATCGTACCCTTTGCCAGTAGGGTAGCAACCTCCGCTCTCATGATAGGGGCATAGCCACCGAACATAGTGGAGCGGACTCCCCTAAAGCGGGCAGGAGACCGTTCGAACTAAATTGCATAGCCGAGCCGATGGTTCGCGCGACCCAGCGGAACAGATTGAGAAGCTCTAGCCAGGCTCCCAAGAACTGTGCCAGCAGAGTCATGCAAACCACAGACATCCCCTCGGTGGTGCAGCGAAGCGGAATGACTGGCCCGGAGATGGACGGCATAGCGGCCCGGTGTGGGCGCACGGCCATAAACGCACCCTGACAGAGGAGGCCAGGTAAGGACCAGCGTTCCGCAGGGGCCTGCTCTGCCATGGGTCTTACAACAGAGGGGGATGAGAGCGGTATGGTCCGGGGACAGCAAGAACTGTCATCCGACTCTGAGACAGAGGGGGCTGAGGGGTGCACTGCTCGGCCAAGGGAACACACCGTTTCGTCCAAGAACTCTGTTTGCTCAGAGATGGGAGAGTCAGTTCTTTCTGAGAATAAGGATTCTTCCCCGACACTCCACAAGGGAAAGGAGTGGCCCTGCTAACAGCTCTTGGAAAGAACTGAGTCCCATCTCTGAGCAGCCCGTCTCAAGAGTGCCGCTTAACCCGGCGTATAGCGGGGGGCGGGACTGGATAGGGCTGTGGCGCCCCCCTGTGGCTTCCAGAGCCAGCCTGGGTGAACGGGTGGGGTAGGAGCTGCAGGAGGGTGCCTTCAACGGTGGGCAGACTGAGGGATCTGAGCGGATGGCGGGGCTATAATCTGCTACCTACCAGATTATACTGTGGTCTGCCTTTGTTTTACTCTCCTTTAAAATTTTAATTACGATGTAGCCTGTGTAGAGCTGTGTACAGCCGCCATCAGTCCCTGTCTTCTGATGTCCTCAGAGCTTTGTCCTGCACTAATGCGGTCAGAACATTTAGTATGGTCTGAACCCGCTCCATCGACAAACGTGCGATAACAATCGCGAAGGATATATGCAGAGATGACAGAAAAATGTTACAAATGCCATAGCATGCCGCCTCACCCAGTTCGGATACCGGACCTGGTTGAAACAATCGTGCATTTAGCTGGCAGAGTGCCAAAACTTCACCGGCGCCTTCAGCACCGCCCTGAACACGGTCGGGCCAACGCGGGACTAATATATCACAGGGAGTGATAATTATGAAGCAACAAGGGTATATCGGTGCATACAACATAAGGAAGCAAGAAGTGGGGTTGCATACAACATCAGACCAGCTTTTACAAGCAGGTTATACAAATACAATCACAGCGTCCGGAATAAATCCGCAGGACGAGCGAAGTGCACAAGCACAATAATAGGGCAGACAGCTGAAACCACTGCATACTGAAAAGACGCGGAACACAGAAGGTTGTGCTATAAATGCATGAGTCGTCTAGGTAGTCCAGAAAGCACTCCCTATCTGAGTCTCAAGGGGGAAAGCACTGCGTAGGCAACTTTTCGTGAACGGACGAGGAGCGTGACATCTTCGAACACGAATCTCGGTAAGTGCCTGTGAAAGTATGCGTCTTTCAGATCTACCGCTATAAACCAGTCTCCGGGTCGAATGTGCGCGAGGATCTGTTTTATCGGGATGATTTTGAAACGCATGTTTAGCAAGTCTTATGCCACGCGGTACCACTTGAAATACCTTTTTACCCCATGGAGGTATTTTGTCATGTCTAATGTAGGTTATTAATATAGGGCAACCAGAATGCAACCAAAGCACAGGATAGCAATAAGTAGATGGCTATAATTGTAAATCATACAAAATAAATGCCATAATCACTAGATTTTATACAGGTGTTGTTATAATGATTTTGTTAATGGTGATCAGCAACCAAATATTGATAATGTGGAAGTTACTGCCTTTTGCCTTGGCATGACTTCTCACTTTTTGCTGACAATACAAAGGCAGAGTACAGTAACTTTAAAATAGTGGTCAAAAGTCAAGTTTGAGCTCAAGATTTTTTTATGTAGATAATTTTCATTACTTAAACATCTAATTGCCAGATTTTCAGTGTCCTACCTATAATTAATTTGGCGGGACAACTAAAAATCTTTAAAGTAATTTTTCTCAGTTCCACTCTCTAGCGAGTTAAGGTCTTTTGCCTTTGTAGGGCAGAGCAGAATGGCCATGGCATGTGGTGAGGCGGTTGCCTGTCCTGTGGTGCTATAGAATTTCGCCACAACTTGTGTAGACGAAAAACTACAGGCTTCGGACGGGTGATTAGGATCGCGCCGAGAAGAAGGACACAGTAGCATCGCAACAGAGCGTTCAACCGGGGGACCCCAGTGTACCCATGGGCAGCGGCCCCGTCGTTGCTTCAATGAAGAGGGGGTGTGGGGCACGGACGGATAGTTGGCGCCTTTGTTCCACACCATCACCTTCAGGTCTCCCTGGCCACAACCCGAGTCGACCGCAACCAGAAATGCACGGGCGAGCTGTGTTTAAAAAGACGTGCCGTGTGCGAGCTCTTTTGTGAGAGGAGAAAAAAACGGATGCGATGTTGAAGCGAGCAGGGAGAAACACACTCACTGGCAGATCACTGCACAGATCAGCAGGCAATGTGAACTCGATGCAGATCGCCGTCACACCAAGAGAGTGGCTTGTCTCGTAGAGCGAAGATGGCTGTGGAGTGAAGAGATACTCTTGGCTCCGAAGCGGAAACATATCTGCATGTTGCCAGCGACCTCCTTTTATACCCATGAGGTAAGGCGGAGATACGCTATGCAAATTCCACAGACCCATGGCATTTCTTTGCCATTGGCTCGTTTTGTATACTCAAAGTCGATAGGCTTTCTAAGCGAAACCCCATTCGTCGTCATCCGACGTAACTCGGAGTGACAACGAAAGGGTACCCCCATTTCATCATTCACTGATGTAACATATCCGTTCCCTCCTCAGGGAATGAGGGTTACATAACCGAGACGTTCCTTGCCACTGTTGCCTTGGCTTTTGGCTTGCTTAGTTGGGGACATTTAATATTCAACAATATTACTGATCTGCCTTACTTAAGGTGGACGATTTTCTTCTAGAAACAAACTTTGTTGTATTATGACGTTAGACATGACGTGAAGAACTGGCTCAGCATACGTGACGTGAAGAGTCTCTGGCTGGGCAGACGTGACGTGAACAGTCTCTGGCTGGGTAAGCGTGACGTGAACAGTCTCTGGCTGGGCAGACATGACGTGAACAGTCCCTGGCTGGGCAGACGTGACGTGAACAGTCTCTGGCTGGGGAGACGTGACGTGAACAGTCTCTGGCTGGGCAGACGTGACGTGAACAGTCTCTGGCTGGGCAAACGTGACGAGACGAAACTCCGGAAGGGCGGCCTCCAGGAGCCTGAGCGGAGCCAGCATGACAGGCAGCATGGGCGGAGCCGACAGGGCAAGACACTCGGGCTGCTTTGGGACGGCCTTCATAGCCGTTTCTGTGAGAGGGGGCGGCTCAGGGACGGCAGCGGGCTGCTCAGGGACGACAGCAGGCTGCTCAGGGACGACAGCGGGCTGCTCAGGGACGACAGCGGGCTGCTCAGGGACGACAGCGGGCTGCTCACGGACGACAGCGGGCTGCTCAGGGACGACAGACGGCTGCTCAGGGACGACAGGCGGCTGCTCAGGGACGACAGACGGCTGCTCAGGGACGACAGACTGTGTGCTTCCTCCATACATGCAGAACGGCCAATGCATAGAAAGTGAAGACAGCCCTCTTGGCCATGGCAGGACTGATGGTGAAAGCAGTTGGCTCAGGAGAGGATGGAGCTGAGGTAGACAACAGGGAGGCATGTGCGGCCCAGACACACATAACAGCGGCAACGTAAAGGGAAAGTGTAGCCTCTTCGACCGCGACATGAGCAGGCTGCTCAGGGATGGCCTCCATGGCCATAACAGGGAGCTCTGGGACCACCGGACATGGGGGCTCTGGGACCACCAGACCAGGTGAAAAAGCCTTCCTCCTCCTCCGCTTGCGAGGGCGAGGCAGTGCGAAGGAGCTTACCGCTTCTGGGGGCGCTGCAGCCTCTTCGGTCGTCTCTGGGGGGTGCTTTAGCCTCTTCGGCCACTACTGGGGGCGCTGCAGCACTTACCTCAGTAGAGGTAGCGGATGAAGCGGAGCCATTCTTCCTTCTCCATTTGCAGGTCATTGGAGAGCTGGCGCTTCCACTGACTGCAGGTGGAAGGGGAAAACAGTCAGTGTGGTGAGAATTCATGCTGCGAAGGGACTCCGCCTTCCCACGCTGATGTAACTCGCACACAAACCTCCAAAACGGCAGGTTCCCCACCCTTCCCATCTCCCAAGGGCTGAGGGGCTTTGTGAGACCGGTGTTAAAAACCTCTTTAAGATCAGCATTATCGGTGTAGTTCAGGTCATCCACTACAGCTAGAAAGTCAAACGCGAAGTCTTTGATGTTGTGACCTTCCTGACGAAGAGAGATGTGCCTGACGAGCTGGACCATCTGATCCTTCACCGAGGCCCCATTGGAGGGAGATGGGAAGAGGAAGGATGCCATTGTCTGCTGAGTCCTCTGATGGCTGTTTTGTTCTGTTGGGTGCGGTGGAGGTGAAAGGAGCGAGGACTTGACTTGACTTGACTTGACTTGACACAAGTCATTCAACATACATACAACGACGAAACAGCACAGGACTGAAAACACAAGGAGAATAAATAGGGAGAACAAACAAAGGAGGTAATGAGGGAGGACAGGTGGGGCAAATTAATCAATCAAGTAACAAGGGAGGACAGGTGGGGCAAATGAATCAATCAGGTAACAAGATGGGAGGGACTAGACAATCAACAGGAGAGCACATGGCACAAGGAAACATACATGAAAAGCCATGTGCTCACACCAAACATGACTAAAACACAAGCACATGGCCAGTAAAACAAATAACAAGCCATGTGCTCACGCAAAACAAGACATGAACACGCAGCCAATAAGAACACTCATAAGCCATGTGTTCACACAAAACATGACAACATGATAGCACACAGCTAGTAAAAACACAAGCCGTGTGCTACACAACACAAGACAAGTGTCAGGGCTCTGTCACAAAACCAAGAAATAGACTAGACAGAAGTGACAGAACCCTGACATCAAATCAAATTGTATTTTTAGTGTGAACAGCGCTGAGTTAGCTCACAATTTTAATTAATAAAAAAAGTAACCCATATGAGTAGTATTTCAGCAAATCTATTTTATTCAAATGAAATAAACTAATGGGATTTTAAGTGATCAAACTTAACTGTAACAAAGTTCAAGTTAAGGGAGCAAGGATGAGGGAACTGGCAAACTTTAAATGTAGCTTTAATTATAGAATGAACATAATTAACTACACGAAAGGAGCGGTAGTGGACGACTGCAGCAGATAAGCATAATAAATGCTCCGGAGCTCCTCCATAGGACTCGAGACAGGTGTGTCACACAGGTGTCTCTCATTAGCATTTGCTCCACTGGCCTCAATCCGGTCTCACGGCTCTTGGCCCCCGGCCAGAATCATACTGCAGTAACAATAATAAAACTTTAATACATTAGCTCATCCATGAACACGATTTCTGCCTGAGTCCCGTCCAATTGCTTTCCATCAGCTGTGAAGGTAGGAATCTGAAAAGTGCATGAACATAGGAATAAAATACTGAACCTGAGCATTATTATGTTTTTTTTTAAAAATTTTATGAGCAATAGCAGTGGAAATGTTTCATAGTTTTATTTATTTTTTTGGCGCCAACAAAAAGGTTGTCTATTAAAAACCAACCAAAAACGGAGAAATATTCACTGGAGTATACAGTGTGACAACTAATATTCCCCATTCATATTATGTCTCATTGATTATCATGAACAGCAGCAGACTGCTGTATATCTAAGTACCAAGCAAATATGTGGTCTTTGTTTTTATTTTTTATTTTATCCAAGTAACTTTAATCTTACGAACAGATCAACGGTGTGTTCTTACATCTGTTACTAATACTATGAAATGTCACCATCTACTAATGAATGACATGTTCACTCATGTCTTCCTGTTTCCTGTGTGTTTAATGATTATTCAGTTAACCAACCCTCTGTATATTACAGGTGATTAATGACTAACAGCTACTTCAAATGTTGACTTTACCTGATAGGGTTGAGTTTTTACACCAGCGTAAAAACATCTTCAACCTATGCTCAATACTGTTCTATGACAGAAGCTCTGGCGGTTAAGTTCACCTATTGAGCCAATCAGAATCCACTTGTGCTCCAAATCCAATAACCAAATGTGAGTCAATCCGCGACTGCTTATTGATTATTCCATTTCTACATTTGCTTTTCTGATCATTAATCTAATTTGTTGGCATAGAAATTGCGGACAGGAAGATGGTGGGGATGGAAAAGAGGACATTTCACTAAAAATGCTGAAAGATGGAAAGATTAAGGGAATTTCAGATGTTCCAGGCATGGCTTAGTTAAATATGTGTGGTGAGGGTACAGGTGCACATTAAGAAGGCAAGAGACAAGCCATCTGCTGTTACTCAAGACATGCCAGGGATGAAATATTCATAAGCACACAGACACACACACACACACACACACACACACACACACACACACACACACACACACACACACACACACACACACACACACACACACACACACACATAATGCACTTGAATATGGGTAGACAGTCTTACATCCACTTACACACTTAAACAGTGTATATATTGCACACACTCACGGTTGATTTTACAAAGCCTCAAAACAATTGGTGTCTTTGGCAAAGTGTTTTTGACTTGTTTATATGCACTTCAACATAAGTCCCTGCTGTGGCCAGAGATTTATTTCATTTACATTTTAGTCGACAACCAAGAATATCTGCCTCATAGCCTCTTTCAATTACACTCCAGTTGTGACATCAATAAGTTGAACCCTTCATTCGCAGGTGACTGAACCTGAAGCTACACCTGAAACGAATTCAGAAGGAAAACCTTGATGTAACCTGGGGTGCTTCTCAATGCTCATATAGATGCTTTCTCGTTTCCTTGTTCTTTTGCACTGTAAAAAAAAATCCCGTAAAAAAACGGTAAATCTCTGGCAGCAAAGTTTTCAGACGGATTCCGTTAAATTACAGCAAATAACCATTTCACAAAATTACATGCAAAAAACGTAAAAATACAGAATTTACTTTACAGTCAAAATTGATTAAATAACAGTATATCACTGTTGATAATGGCTTATTAAACCGTGAAAAACTGGACAAATTATGTCAAATTACAGTATATTACTGTTGATAATGACTTATTAAACCGTGGAAAAACAGATAAATTATGTCAAATTACATTAAAAAGACATTTAACTTTCAGGTTAAACTGTAAATTTAGGGTTTTATAAAGTTAATTTATTATCATGTTGTCTATCTACCGTAATTCACCTCTAATATTTAGTTTTTCTGTGTAAAATAACAATGAAATTATGTATAAAAATGCAATAAGTACATCAATTCAAATACAAATGTTTGTATATTTACATTTTTAATTTTTACAGATCCAATTTCACAACTTTGACCGCAATCTCTCATTAAGTACTTAATAATAGCACATTTACAGTCAATTTCTGTTAAATTAACTAAATGTATAAGTACAGAATACCTGCACATTTACAGTATTTAGTAATTGAACATAAACACTGAACGTCAAGATAAGTGATGGATAGGAAATAAAATCTTAGTATATAATTTAGAACATGTAAAAATATCCACATTAAAAAGCAATTGCTGTAAACCTTTATACTCTAATATAACTTTTTTTAAAACATTTACAATTACATTTTATCCAAAGGTACTTACCAATTACGATAACAATAGAAGCAACAAGTGCAGTGACAAGTCCCAGTGAGCCTAGCACAGTACACATAGCAAGTTTTTTTTTAAAACAAAGATTTAGTATTATTGGGTCAAGTGTTTACGAAAAAGATGGATCTTTAACAATTTCTTGAAAATGTGTTGGGCAGGTCATTCTACCAACAGGAAACAGTCCAAGTAAAGGTCAGTGAAAGTGATTTTGTGTGTCTTTGGGATGATGGCACCACAAGGCGCCGTTCTCTTGCAGAACACAAGCTTCTGGAGGACACAGATCTAAAGTAGTGAGTTTAGGTATAGGGCTACCTTTAAAGACCACTCTTGCTGCAGCATCTGGATCAGTTGCAGAGGTTTGACTGATGCTGGAAGAGCTGCCAAGAGAGCATTACAATAGTCCAGTCTGGATAGAACAAGAGCTTAGACCAGGAGTTGTGAAGCTCCGGTAGTATAATGATGTCAAGTCAAGTCAAGTCATCCTCATTTATATAGCGCTTTTAACAATGTAGATTGTTTCAAAGCAGCTTTACAGAGATAAACATATAATTTAAGGGTAGCAGAGATGGAAGTTTTGAGCTGCCATGTGATTATAGCTACATTTATAGAAAGTAAAAATGGATTATGATTTACTGTGACCTATCTGCATCAGTTACACCTAGGGGTTCATCATGTTATATTCATATTCTAGTCTTCCTGTTCTAGGCTTTGCTGTATCTTTTCTCAACAAGTACAGAACTGAATTTGATGTCTTAATGGTTTTGATAGTTACGAAAATTAGCCATGGTTTAACTACAAAGAAAAAACAAACAAAAAAACACGGTAACGTTAGGTCTATTTTTAGTAAAACTGTGGTTATCAAAATGGTAAGTAATCCGCCAAAAAACGTGGTTACTACAATTTTACTATAATAAAATCAAGGATGTTTTTTTTAAGAAAAGAGTTTTCAGCTTCCAGACAGTGTTTCAAAATGTCCCGCCATTTAAGAGATTGATTGACTGACTATCTTAACTATATCGTTCACATGTAACTTAGTATGAGAATCTTACCTCAGCCGGTGATCGGTTGGCATGATGTCCGCTGTGACGAACCAGGCTCACTGAAAAAAGGCGCGTTATTTCCTAACGGACTGACTGATACTCGCTCCTGCTCACGGCTGCTCCTGACGAATACGATTATAGCTTAGGACCAGTGTTGCCAGATTGGAAATGTCCAATTATCGTACCAGAAGTTCAAAATCATCGTATTTGGAAGAAAATGATCGTACGCTACGTAAACGTGCAGAATACAGTTATTTATACCCCACATGTAGGTTGGATTGTTTGGTTGTGTTGATGGGGGGGGGGGGGTTGTGTTGACGTGCGGGCCGAGCAACACCGTGTGGTGCCTCTGTGTGTGTGTGTGTGTGTGTGTGTGTGTGTATACGTGCTTGCGTGCAGGCAGGTGAGCCTGCGAAATTATTCTGGGTCAGAGAGAGATGCGATAGGATGTGTGTTTGGACGAACGACTGAAATTATCGTACATTATGGGATTTTTTTCATTATTGATAGTAACGTACAGGGGTCAAAATTATCGTACAAATACGATAATTATCGTACATCTGGCAACACTGCTTAGGACCACCACCGTGTTCACAATCCACTTCACGAGCGTAGACTCAATTCAAATCTCCTGCTTGCCATTGACACAGATCTGACCAGCTAATCGTTGTGGGCGGGACTAAGCAACGGAATCTGCGACATCCTGCGCGCGCGAGCACACACACACACACACACACACACACACAGTAACAGGCACACAAAGCCACGCAATGTGCAGCAACGCATATTTGGAAAATTATTCATAAAAGACATTAAATATTCATGAAATTAGGGGAGAATCATACAAATGATGATCAAAATGAGCATCTATTTGCAAGACAAAATTAAAAGAATAAAACGATTCAATAGGCCTGCCTACTGTATGTAGCCTACTGTATGTACAAATACTAACCTATTATTTAACCTTAAAACAAACTTTCACTGCCACATGCTTAATGATCTTCAATAAAAACATGTTAAATGACTGCTGATTTCGGCAGTTATACCTTCTTTTCTTTGTTTTCTAATTTCACAGAAAAAATCTGTAAAATATTACTTAATATTTTATGTAAAATTACACACAACTCTGTAAAAAATACAGACAATTTCCTTTAAAAAACGTAAAATTGATGTAAAACCAAAATATAAGCAATTACCTGTAAATTTAATAGTGGACCTTTAAATTACAGCAAATAACAGGCATTAACTATATAATGACAAAACTCCAAAATTCTGTAAAAAAATACAAACCATTACCTGTAAATTAACTTTTTTTTACAGTGTGTCCTCCAATCTGTGACCCAAAAACCAATCACAATTAGCCATCTTGAAGGACATCACAATTCTCTAATTGCACGGCGAGGAGGCGAGGAACTAGGAGTGAGGAAGCTTCCAGAGAAACTGTGAGCGAAGATGCACAGGCATATCCTATGCTGAAGTAAATTCTCCTTCCCCTTCACATCTGTCAAAATAACCTAATAAACATAATACAATTATGTTTTACCTTTGCAGTTTCAGTAAAGCATATATATATCTCAAATATTTCTATGTATTATGAATTTTATTATTTCCTTTATTATGAATTTCTTAACAACATATGGGTATATCCCTTGACCGCAGCTGATGATGCTGTGAAGTGATGCTTGAGTGATTAAGAATATTCCAATGTACAAAAAAGGCTCCTTCGATTCCTCCATCCTCAGTTTCATTCCTTGCATCCTAAGGTAGTGAAGATTGGAAGCAAGGAAAGCAAGCAAGGGTCTACAACACAAATCTTTCAGTGGGACTTTTGAATCATAAGAAATGTGAAACACCACTTGACTTATATAAGGTTAGAAAACATCTCAGGTTACGACTGTAACCTATGTTCCCTGAGAACAGGGAACGAGACAATACGTCATCGACGCTATGGGGAACGCCTCAGGTGTGACAGGTGTCTGAAATCACTATCAAATCACGGCAATCACATCGACTGGCGACAGGCGCAGGAAAACCTTCATAAAGATGGTTAAATGAAAGGCCTACCTGGGCCTGCTCCGGGCCTGGAACCACAACTTCCAATTAGAAGGGGTCCCTTCTGTGGCTAGGGAACCCGAGAGAACCCCAGCCAGTCACTATTCAGGGGAACATACTCACCCCGAAAAACCACCAGGACGGCCTGACCTGGCATCAGAACATAGACATTAGTCTGGCCACTTCCTGTCTGTCTGAAGACAGAGCCTCTGGACAAATGCCTTAAGTAAGGCATCCAACCCGAGGGACTGCGAAGCTGGCAGTGAACCACTCGGCCCGGATCTCAGAGACGGGATATCCCGGCGAGTATGACTCAGCATAGTGCTTTCCGACCCTTGCTAGTGAGGGGAGTTTCTCTACTCGATCCACGGATCAACCCAGTGTCTGTGTTTCAAAACACTGAGGAGGCCTGTGAAGACCTAAGAGCTGATCTAACTGGGAGGCCTCACGAGAGGCCTACGACCGTCTGACCAGACTCAGGAGGCCGCATACTCATAGTGACCCTCGGTGAGGGGAGCATAAGGTCCGCCTGGTAGGCAAACCAGGCTGTAGGCAGGAAAGGTTCTGGGAGGGAACCAATAGCAGAGAATGAACACTTTAGCGAGCCAGGGCGCAAGCTCGCCTTCAGCAGCTGCCTATTAAGGCTAGCTGAGACTGATAGCAAGAGGCCACTAGCTTCATAAACCCAGCACCATTAGGGAAACGTTACAGGGAGGCCCAGAGAGGCCTACTACCTAATAGCCAACGTAAGTGGGAATTCATCTTCAGGTAGGCCCGTGAGGCCTACTACCTGATAACCACAGTTTGTGGGGTACTCACCTTCAGGGAGGCCCAGAGAGGTCTACTACCTGATAGCCAACGTAAGTGGAAATTCACCTTCAGGGATACTCGTGAGGCCTACTACCTGATAACCACAGTATGTGGGGTGCTCACCTTCAGGGAGGCCCAGTGAGGCCTACTACCTGATAACCACAGTATGTGGGAACTCACCTTCAGGGAGGCCCGGTGAGGCCTACTACCTTACAACCACAGTATATGGCGAGCTCACCTTCAGGGAGGCCTGGTGAGGCCTACTACCTGATTGCTACAGTCTGTGGGAACTCACCTTCAGGGAGGCCTGGTGAGGCCTACCACCTGACCGTACTCAACTACCCAATAACCACAATCTGTGGGAACTCACCCTCAGGGAGACCTGGCGAGGCCTATTACCTGACCGTTCTCATTCAAGGAGGCCTGGAGGAGCCTACTACCTGATAATCACAGCATGTGGGAACTCACCTTCAGGGAGGCCTGGTGAGGCCTACTACCTGACAGCCACAATATTTGGGAGCTCACATCCAGGGAGGCCCAGAGAGGCCTACTACCTGACAGCCACAACATTTGGGAGCTCACATTCAGGGAGGCCAAGAGTGGCCTTCTACCTGACAGAAGTCCGGGTGACAGTACAAGTTGGCCTGCTAAGGCCAGCCAGCTGGGGACTCGCCTATCAAGGAGGCCTGGTCGGGCCTACTAGCTGATAGCAAGTCATATGCTGCTAACATACACTGTTGGGAACCATACCACAAGCATATTTTACTATTGGAATTCCAGTAGCACTATAAGGTATGTCCCACAATGTTGGGACTCAACTCCGAGGAGGCCTGTTTAAGGCCTACTACCCATCAGCGAGTCAACTGCCCAAACCACCAAGGCCAACCACGTAAAGTGAGCTGGCCTCCAACGCACTCTTGGGGGCTGCCCAATCAAGGAGGCCTGCTGAGGCCTACTACTCAATGGCAAGAAAGCTAGCACCCTTAAAACAAGGGGAGTACAACATACGCCACTCTGCCTAAACGGAGGCCCAAGTTAGTCAGGGGCCTACCATCTATGCATGGGCGTCAGCTCAGGGCAATGCTCTGGCTTCAGGGGAGCGTACTTTAACCAAAGAAGAAGTGAAGGCTTACTTCATACTCGACCCGAGTCATAGTGATGCGAGGTGGGAAAATACAGAACTGGGAGTGAAGTGCTCAGACCTACCCTGTATCACAGGGGAATACTCACACCTCACCCTGAGGTTACCAGGTTGCGGGCCTGCCAGCGGCTCTAGGGGTGACAGAAATGTATCTGTGCCCAACCTAGGGGAGTGGGGCTTGACTTGAAAGCCACCAACTACAACCCAACACTCGAGCAGTAGCTCAGTGAGATAAGTAAAGTCTATACTGGCGGCCTAATCCGTATGCCAGTTCTGCACGGCAGGGTCGGGCAGACAAACCCAGTCTTCTTCGTGAAGCGAAAGACGGCTAACCCTGCTCAATAAAGACATAAATACCACGGAGGCCTGTTTGAGGCCTACCACGTCCTTATAAACCAACCTCTGCACCAAGCTGCATTACTCTAGTCGCCCCAGAATGCAGAGAAGGGGGCGGGCCTTGGCCTAATGACTCCCATGGGAGGAGGCTGTTATACAGGGATGCTAGAAACCTACATTCACAAAGTGAAGAGTCAGAGCAAGAAATGCTATTCTAAGCAGAGCGCCTCATTATCCCTGGCACAGCCTAGGCCAGCTACAGAGGCGGCCCTGGTGAGGGCCAGCCTGCAAGCATAGATCTATCCGAGGGCTCTGAGGAGCCACAGCCTCTAAAGAATATAGTCTGTATCATTCTATACAAAGGGCTGCAGAATCGCTCAGCCTATTGAAAACCTAAACAGAGCTCAATGGGCAAAAACTCAGAGAAGTCAAACGGACCCGTGGGCCGAACATAAGATCTATCTGAAGCTCTAGCGTCAGTCAACACTCCAAGTAAAAATTCTAAGAGAGAGACCGACTACTCTACCCTAAGGTGGCTAACAGCCCGAAGGCTAACACAGTTACCGTTCTGGCCACCTAGTGGGGAACTTCAGGGCCCTGATATATCCAATAAAGTTCTCTTACCTTATTACCTTGACCTGACCCCATAACTCTATACAGGGAACGAGGTCTGTAAAGAGAAACATATCATTTTTTAATCACAAAAAACACTCTTCAAAGACCAGTCAGCTCACCTGCGGTGTGCGAAGTGAAGACCCGCCAGATAGTTCTTTTAAGAACCTGGGGTCCGCCACTTTACATGCCTGAAAGGGGCGTTTCCACTAACCAAGCCTAGGTGGGCCATCAGAACGTAGTTCTCATCATATGCCCATCCCCAGGCCTTATGTATTGAACGCCTGGGGGGTCAGGAGAGAGGAGAGGGCAGATTTCGTGATCCTCCGGGGAGGTTATCCATTACCGACACTCTGTGCGTTTGTGCTTGATAACCTCCCTCAAATCTCTCCTGTTGCGGGAGTCACGCCTCCTCTGCGACCTGCTCCTTGACAGAGGGGGCGCATGAGAGGCGACACTGGCTCGCTGGCCCTGCCTACGGTCCTCAGACCGTGAAGGGCCAGGCCCTCCCGCCTGCCTGGGCGTGGAACCGGATCTCAGCGGTATGCAGGTCCTAAAAGCAGATGAGCGCACCTTCGCCTCCCTGTACTTCCCAAGCACCGCCTCCACGCAGATGCCAAGAGTTCAGAGGGCGAAACCGGCGAATCGAGGAAAAAGGCCCTCTCTTTCTCCCCGACGTCAGCCAGGTTTAACCACAGAAGTCTCTCCGTGGCCACCATGGCTTCCATCGACCGACTGATCGCGGCAGCAGCGCAAGATCCGTGGTTCGGCGCGGCTCAATAACCGCCACAGGGGACATCCCTGCCCCCTGGTTGAGATCCTGCAGCAGGTCGGCCTGGTATGCCTGCAGCACCACCATCTACCTGTATATAAACCTCCTAAGCCATCTCATACTCGTCCTGAGGAGCAGCAACTGCAAGAAACCGTCGGTGAAAAATACTCATCATTGACCGGTAGTTCGCCCTCGTCAGCCGTCGAACCATCTGAGAGGTTAACAGCCATCTCAAAATGATCGACGAGCTCTATCTGGAAGCCCATGATGCAAGTCGCTGCTCTGCCTCGGCACAAGCGGGACCACGAGGACCAGACGTTGAACCCCCTTCACTCGAGAAAAGGGCCAGATGAGAGCGGAGTGTTTCAAAAGAAAAACGCTCACAGTTCGCACAGAGGGTTCCCTCGAGAACCTCCTGTGCGCACTCTTCTCCCAGGCAGGAAACGCACAGCTCTCTGTACATTTCATTTTCTTTCTCTTACCGTTTATTTGAGTAGCATTTTCAAACAGCAGTCCCTGAAGACGATGAGATGGTTTGTCATGTTTGCAAGGCGCCCTTATATACTTCCAGGTCGCATGTTAATCATTCACGGTGTGATCAATTAATGATTCACGGGCTGTCGCCGGTCAATGTGATTGCCGTGATTTGATAGTGATTTCAGACACCTGTCACGCCTAAGGCGTTCCCCATAGCGTCGATGACGTATTGTTGAGTTCCCTTCGAAATGGAGCAAGTATAATCCTTATTGTTATGTCCTGAATATCAATTAAATGTTTTTTGACTGAGATGCATTTGTTTCATCCCACCTCGAAATCATAAAGGAATGTGTGCAAGATTCCTTTTTGAATTTATATCCATTTAGAACTAATCCTAAGTATCCTAAGGAGATTTTTTTTCAACATAAGAAAAAACAAAAAATAAATATTTTAGAAGTTTAATACATAATTTCAAGAAATTCTTTAAGGATTCTCCTACAGCTCCTATGCTTTAATTCCTGTTTACTGTCCAGTAGAAAACCATTATTCCAATATAACAAGTACATTCTGATGAAAATCACACAATATCAAATAGGACAAAAAAATCCTGAAGCAATTTAATGTGCTCAGTTTAATATGACTTTTAAAGGATCTCATATATGTTACCATTAAGATCCTTTAAAATTGGTCCCAAATTCTGATAAAAACACATTATTAGTAATTTTTGGCAAGGGGTTTCCCCAATAAAAGCAATATTGAAATGTCTTGAGGACATCTTGCAGCCTGATCTCATGAAATGTGTCTCTCTAGCATGCATTGCTTTTATCATGCAATTTGTACACAAAAATTAGTTTTTACGTGCATATGATACGCAGTTTTCGCGTGCATATGATATGCACTTTATTGCATGTAATACACACCTACCCCACACCACTAACCAAGGGGTTTACAGTGTGTATCATATGCACATAAAAACTAATTTCAGCGTATATATTGCACGATAAATACAATGCGTGCTATTGGATCGGGTTTCATCATGACATATAATGTGCCTTTTGTCAAACTGATTACATAATTACCCTCTAAAAACAGTAAATACAACTCCCCAAGGGATGACACTTCCCAATCAACTTCTGTCCCAACCACAAACTTCCACCCCGATGAACCTCAAGAGACATCGCACTCTGAGAGCACCATTAGAGGTTCTATACAAGAAGATCCTGGTCAATAAGCTGCCTGAGAAAAGTACCTTGTGAAATTAGAGACAGAGAGGAATTTGAAAACCAGCTGTAAAGGATTCGGCTACATTATTGAGTGAATTTAAAACTATAAAATATTTTAACTCTAATACAAATTCAATTGTATTAGGTTTTTTTTTTCATGTAATTTGCATTTACTAGTGTGAAGTTCTCTTACGAGAGTATCTCTCGTACTTCGTAATATAAAGAGGGAGAAAACCTCTTTTCCACGAGATATTGAAGCCAAAAATTATCCTTAATTTTGAATTAATGTAAAACGCTGTGCGGCAGCATGCAGACATAGGCAAGACGGCTCGCGCGCCTATTGGCTGCCCTGCGGCAACAACAGCAGCCTATCGAGAGAGACCCTGCGTGACGTGATACCCAATGGGGGCGCTTCGCGCCCATTTCGTCACGTCCCGCCAGAATAGGTGTGGCCTTGGCCTATTAATACGCTCGACAGGCTGATACAAACTGATTTTCATCTCTTCAGCGAAGCACTACTGCATCGCTGGATCCGGAGTGAGAAGCCGCTGCTGTTGACAGAAAGCCTTCTGAGGGACGAGCCTTCGAGCCTGAAGCCGCTGGCCTTCAACTCGCCGCCTTCAGCCGCCGTACCTGCTACGCTTTCCGGCGTCTATATCCTTTCACTGCTAAGAGTGTGTGTTCGCCGCTGCGACTCACACTCTCACTGTATATCTCTCTCTCCTAAAAGAGCTGCGTCTTTTTAAAGATGAAAAGATCCTGCGGCTCGTGCCGAGCCACACTCAGCGACGGGGACCGTCATCTGCACTTCCTGCCTGGGTGAGGATAACGCGGCTCTCGTGCTCGCTGACGGCAAATGCCCTCATTACGAGCTGATGGCCATGGTGACTCTGAGGACTCGCCTGGCATCCTTCCAGAGCCTGCTCTTCCGCCCGCTGTAGTGCCGCGCCGTAAATGCGTCGTACTCAGCAGGTCCCCGAGCCTTTTCCAGCCCGTGAAAGCTCGCTGGTTCGCCCGCCAGCTTCACCAGCTTCACTCGAGTCGCTCGCTGACGGACAGCGCGGCGCCGCTTCCGCCATTAATGACGATGAGATAGCTGCATCTGTAGGGAAGGCCAGCTGCTCTATCCTGGCATCGGACAGTGAGGATTGGGCAAGCTCTGTGCACCTCTCCCCCTCTGCCCGCGAGTCGTCAGGGAAACGGGCCAGCACCAAATCCGCATCGCGGCTGGCTTTCTTTACGTTATAGGAAAGCTACCCTGCCCCCCGTGGACATGCGTCACCGGCGATACGAGGAAAGAGTGTGTTTTGGTCCCGCCGAGGCCGGACCAATCTCCATTTCGCAAACATTTCTCAGCTTTTCGTAGTCTGAGCGGCTGAAAATGTCAATATTGCTGCAATGAGCCTGTTGTATAACACGCACCACTGATCTATATAATGACTGGATAGCTCATGACGTTCTAAACTGCCATCAGGCATTGAAGCCACCGGAAGTATTCGAGCAGCCATCTTACGATTCCCTACCAGCAGAGGGCTCCAACGCCCGTTATACAGAGATTGGAAGGCCCGACGGCACTTTTAAGATGAACCGCTGAGCAGCATACAAGTGTAAAACGACGTTTCCCTTTCAAGGGAACTCGAGCTGCGTCAAGCTGTGGGAACGCATCTGCGTGTGTGCGTCATGAAGCACGTATGGAATCAGTCCAATGGAGAGACGGAACGTCATAGGCGGGTGACGTCATCGACCAGGAAACTATAAAGCACCCCCAAAACACAAGCGCGACAGCTTCTTTGCCTTCAGTAAGCGCTATATGTGGATCTGTCTCAAGTGTTTTTGTCTGTCACTAAGCAGGAGTTTCACTATTTCAAAAAACTATATATATATATATATATATATGTATATTGAGAGACAATGGCGAGCGAACAACAATTTAAGAAGTGTGTTCCTCCTTGCTCGCGCTATTTAACGAGCGGGGATACACACAGCTTATGTGTTGTTTGTTTGGGAGTGCAGCATGCCCAGTCAGCTCTCGAGGGGGCTGATTGTGAGCATTGCGAGCGTTTGCCTCTGAGAACGCTCCGCTCCCGCCGATCACTCGATGATTCGCCATCTCGCTCTCCCGAAAGTGAGGAGCTTAAGGAGGTGCTCACTCGTGCTGTTTCTAAATTAAGCATCGAGTGGCCAGCTGTTAGGCAGGAGTCTAGAGAAAAATCTAAATTAGATGAAAGATTTTTGCCTTCCCGTTCTCAACCTCCACGCCGGTGCTTGCCCTTCTTCCCTGATCTCCACACAGAGGTTTCGAGATTGTGGAAAAAGCCAGTCTCTTATCGTGTTTTTAGCCCTCAAACTTCCACTTATTCAAACATTGTGGGGGCTAAATCTCATGGTTATGGGGCGATGCCCAAAGCAGAAGAGGCGCTTGCTAGTCATCTTTCTGCTGAAGCAGCATCTTCTTTTAAAGCACCACTTTTACCCTCTAAGCCTCTTAGAAGTACGTCAGCTTTAGTGGGTAAGGCGTATTCGGCGGCTGGTCAAGCCTCGGCGTGCCTGCACACAATGTCCATCTTGCAGGCATACCAGGCTGACTTATTAAAGGATGTGAGTGACACTCAAGAGGTCAGCACTGACGTAGTTCGCGAACTGCGTCAGGCTGCAGATTTATCTCTGCGCGCCACCAAGGAGTCGGCCAAGCTAATGGGCCGTACTATGGCAGCCCTGGTGGCCGCAGAGAGGCATCTATGGTTAAATCTCTCTGGTATGAAAGAAAAAGACAAAGATTTTCTTTTGTACGCTCCGCTCTCTCCTCATGGTCTTTTTGGTGATTCTGTAAATACTGTCATAGATAGATTTCAGGAAGAGAAGAAACAGTCGGCAGCGTTTCAGAAATGTATGCCTCTTAAAATTCATGTCCCCGGTACTGCTGGGTGGGAGCAGTCCAGGCCGTCAGTCAGCTCCTCACATAGGGCGCAACAGAAGCAGAGTGTCGCGTCTGGCGCTCCCCCTTCCAAACAGTGGGACCAGACGCGGCACTCTCAGCCGAAGTCTTCTGGCAAAACTGATCTGAGGACAGTTATTATGGCTAAGAAGGCTTCGGCAAAGAGGAAGTCCTGACGCCAGTGGCTGAGGGTGGTCCCTGCCGTGGGAGAGTGGTGTTCACCGCATTACACGGTGCCCGCTCTTCTTCGGTGCCCTCATGGGCCCATTCTGCCAACCCCGCCTTCATGCCGGGGCACAGACGGTCCCAGGGAGCGCTTTCCCGAGGGACGCTCGCCCCCTCTGAGGAGGGTCTCAGAGCAGTTAAGCCAGTCGTTCCCTGCCGGTGCGCCGTTACAGGGCGCTGTGTTTGCTGCTCAAGTTACACCAGAGGCCAGTCTCGAGAGACTGGTACCCTTAGTAGTATTTCTGGCAGAGTGGAAAAGCCTTCCAAAAATATCTCAGTGGGTTCTGCACACAGTAAAAAAGGATGTGGGGTTGCTTCCAATTTTAGATCTGCGCCTGTTGAATCGCTCGGTAGGGAAGCTAAAATTCAAGATGCTCACTATCAAGCAGATCGTGTCACAAATCAGATCCAAGGACTGGGTTGTCACGATAGATCTGAAGGACGCGTACTTCCATATTTCCATCCTTCTACAACACAGGAAGTTCCTGAGGTTCGCCTTCGGGGGCGAGGCGTACCAGTACAAGGTTCTTCCATTTGGCCTAGCTTTATCTCCCCGCACTTTCACGAAATGCATGGATGCAGCTTTAGCGCCCCTGAGGTTTCAGGGCATTCGTATCCTCAATTACATCGACGATTGGTTGATTTTAGCTCAGACAGAGCAGATGGCGGTTCAGCATCGAGATGTTGCTCATATGAGAAAGTTGGGGTTGAGGCTGAACGCAAAGAAAAGTGTATTATCTCCTTCTCAGAAGACCACTTTTCTGGGTGTAGTTTGGGATTTGATCTCGATGCGGGCGCAACTTTCTCCGACCCGCATCGCTTCGATTCTTTCAGCTATGAAACAAGTAAAGCTAGGCCAGCTACTCATGTAAAACAGTTTCAGAGACTGATGGCAGCAGCGTCCAACGTTATACCTTGCGGCCTGTTGTACATGAGACCACTGCAGTGGTGGCTCCGGACCAAGGGATTCTCCCCGAGGGGAAATCCCCTCCGCACGAGCAAAGTCACGCGGCGCTGCCTTCGTGCTCTGGTCATGTGGAAAGAAACCTGGTTCCTATCCAAAGGGCCTGTGTTGGGGGCTCTTTGTCGTCGCGTAACGCTAACGACAGATGCTTCCCTCACAGGGTGGGGGGCGGTCATGAGTGGTCGTCCAGCCCAAGGTCTGTGGCAGGACCATCATCTGTCATGGTATATAAATTGTCTAGAGATGTTGGCGGTGTTCCAAGCTTTGAAACACTTCCTAGCAGACCTCTGAGGTCATCATGTGTTAGTTCAGTCTGACAACATGTCGGTGGTCTCGTATATAAATCGCCTGCGGTCGCGTCCACTTTACAAGTTGGCCCGTCAGATCCTCCTGTGGTCCCAGGGGAAGTTACGGTCTCTGAGAGCTATGTATCTTCCTGGTTATTTGAATGTGGTAGCAGACTCCCTGTCGAGGCAGGGGCCGAGGCCGGGGGAATGGAGGCTCCACCCCGAGGTGGTGGAGCTCCTTTGGCTGAGTTTCGGTCGCGCCGAGGTGGACCTATTCGCTTCCAAGGAGACATCACACTGTCCACTGTGGTTCTCCCTAAGCCAGCCAGCCCCACTGGGGTTAGACGCTCTGGTACATCCGTGGCCGAGGTCACGTTTGTACGCTTTTCCCCCGATCGCTCTGCTCCCGGGAGTTCTGGAGAGGGTTCGCCGGGACGGGCTCAGTCTTCTGCTAATAGCCCCGTTCTGGCCGGCCCGAGTATGGTTTGTGGACCTAATGTCTCTCCTAGATGGCTCTCCCCTGGAGATACCGATCAGGAGAGATCTACTCTCTCAGGCGAGTGGGTCGATCCTTCACCCCCGCCCAGAACTATGGAGGTTGTGGGCTTGGCCTCTGAGGGGGCCCAGCTCATAGATTCTGGTCTCTCGACTGAGGTCGTTGAGACCATCCTCCAATCCAGAGCTCCCGCCACGAGGAAGTTGTATGCCGCGAGGTGGAAACTTTTCACCTCTTGGTGTGGAGAGCGCCAGCAGGACCCAGTTAACTGCCCGGTTGGTACAGTGCTGGATTTCCTACAGGACCGTCTCTCCACAGGGTTATCCCACTCCACACTGAAGGTGTACGTGGCGGCCTTAGCTGCTTACCACGCCCCTTCGAGCGGAGGTTCTCTCGGGAGACACCCACTTATATCTCGCTTCCTTCGTGGCGCCTTGAGGCTGAGGCCTCCAGTTCGCACGAGGGTACCAGCTTGGGATCTGGCCATCGTCTTAGAAGGTCTCTCCCTAGCTCCTTTCGAGCCCATCGAGGAAGTTTCGGAAAAGTTTCTTACACTAAAGACTATCCTTCTTCTCGCTATCTCATCTCTAAAAAGAATTAGAGATATTCAAGCACTTTCGGTGGCTCCCTCGTGCCTGGAATTTGCTCCTGGTATGGTTAAGGCCTTTCTCTGTCCGAGACCAGGTTATGTTCCTAAGGTGCCAACTACTTTTGCTAGACCTATAGTTCTGCAGGCTTACTGTCTTCCGATTTTTCTGATGTCAGACCAGAAGAAACTTAATTTGCTGTGCCCCGTTAGGGCTTTAGATGCTTATGTCCACAGAGCTGCCCTGTGGAGGAGATCGGAACAACTGTTTGTCTGTTTTGGGTCACCTAAGAAAGGGTGTCCTGCATCTAAGCAAAGGATGAGCAAGTGGGTGGTCGAGGCCATCTCGCTTGCTTACGGTTCGGCCCATCAGCCTTCACCTTTGGCTGTAAGGGCTCATTCCACCAGGAGTATGGCTGCCTCTACAGCTCTTCTTTCAGGAGCTTCTCTTCAGGACGTTTGTGATGCGGCAGGCTGGTCCTCACCTCTCACTTTCGTTAGATTTTATTCCCTTGATCTTAGCTCCACTCCCGGGGCTCAGGTTCTCTCGTCGGTTTTTGTCTCCTAATGACACACGACAGGGATTTGGTCGTATGGAGATGTGGGTATTGCGTACCCACTGCGATTTCACGCAGCGGTAGTCCCTGAAGGGGAACGTCCCGGGTTACGTATGTAACCCTATTTCCCCGAAGGGACGTACGCTGCGTGTCCTGCCATACTCCCGGCATCCCCTTGGGTCGCTTGGTTCAGTAACATTAGAAGCTGGCGGCTTGTGTATTCAGGGGATATTTATAGCTTCCTGGTCAATGACGTCACTTGCTGTGACGCTCCATCTCTCCATTGACTGATTTCATTCATGCTTCAGACGCGTTACGCTGGGGGGCGTTCCCACTGCGATTTCACGCAGCGTCCGTCCCTTAGGGACACTAGGGTTACATACGTAACCCGGGACGTTTTACAGACACTAGACACGTGACTTTCAAATGAAAGATTGGTATCAAAGAGCACACCCAGGTTCCTAACTGACGACGAAGACTTAACAGAGCAGCCATCAAGTGTTAGACGGTATTCTAGGTTATTACGTGTGGAAGTTTTTTGTCCAATAATTAGAGTCTCTGTTTTTTCAGAATTTAGTAGTAGGAAATAATAGTCATCCAATTTTTGATATCAACTATGCATTCCGATAATTTTGTGAATTGGTGAGTTTTGTTAGAGTTGGAAGAAATATAGAGCTGAGTGTCATCAGCATAACAGTGAAAGCTAATTCCATGTTTCCTAATGATATCTCCTAAAGGTAGCATGTACAGAGTGAACAGCAGCGGTCCTAGTACTGAGCCTTGTGGTACGCCATACTGAACTTGTGATCGATAAGACATCTCTTCATTTACTGCTACAAACTGATAGCGGTCAGCTAAATATGATTTAAACCATGCTAATGCAATTCCACTAATGCCAAAATAGTTTTCTAGTCTATTTAAGAGAATGTTGTGGTCAATGGTGTCAAATGCAGCACTAAGATCAAGTAACACTAATAGAGAGATACAACCACGATCGAATGATTAGAGCAAATCAATTGTGACTCTAATGAGAGCTGTCTCAGTGCTATGGTGCGGTCTAAATCCTGACTGGAAATCCTCGCAGATAGCATTTCTTTCAAGAAAGGAACACAGTTGTGAGGATACTGCCTTTTCTAGTATCTTTGACAGAAAAGGTAGATTTGAGATCAGCCTGTAATTGACTAATTCTGTAGGATCAAGTTGCGTTTTTTTAACAAGCGGTTTAATCATAGCCAGCTTAAAGGTTTTTGGTACGTATCCTGGAGACAAAGACGAATTAATGATGTTAAGAAGAGGATCTATGACTTCTGGAAGCATCTCTTTCAGTAGTTTAGTCGGTATAGGGTCTAACATACATGTTGTCGATTTAGATGAATTAACGATTTTGCAAAATTCTTCCTCTCATATGGCAACAAAGGAATCAAATTTTACCTCAGGGAGACTATAATGCACTCCCTGATGTAATGCTGTAGTAGACGGTTGCATAGTTATAATTTTGTCCCTAATATAATCAATCTTATAAGTGAAGAAGTTCATAAAGTCATTACTGCTGTGTTTCTTGGAAACTGCTGGGCTTGAAGCTTTCTTTTTCGTTAGTGTAGCCACTTTTTCAAATAAATACCTTGGATTATGTTTATTTTCTTTTAATAGGGTTGAAATATAAGCAGATATAGCAGCTTTTAAAGCCTCTTTGTAAGCAATCGAGCTCTCCTTCCATGAAATCCGAAATACCTCTAGTTTTGTTTTCTTCCAGTTGCGCTCCATTTTTCTGGCTGCTCTCTTAAGGGCCTGGGTGTGCTCGTTGTACCACGGCGTTGGACTATTTTCTTTAATCTTCTTTAAGCGCAACAGAGCAACTGTGTCTAAAGTGCTGGAAAGGAGAGAGTTAAAATGCAATATCAAGTTCTTCTAAGCTATCTGGGATGCTGAGACGATGAAACTGATTAGGAAGATTATTGATAAAGCAATCTTTAGAGGCAGAAGTGATAGGTCTAACATACTTGTAACACGGAGTTGGCTTTGCACCCTTGGCTAAATGTTATTTACATGAGACTAGATAATGATCTGAGATGTCGTCGCTCTGCTGCAGAATTTCAACAGCATCAACATTGATTCCATGTGATAATATTAGATCTAGAGTATGATTACGACAATGAGTAGGTCCTGACACGTGTTGTCTAACTGCAATAGAGTTAAAAATGTCTTTAAATGCCAATCCCATTGCATCTTTTCCATTATCTACATGTATATTAAAATCACCAACAATTAGGACTTTATCTGCAGTCAATACTAATTCTGATAGAAAGTCAGCAAATACTTTGATAAAATCTTTATGGTGCCCTGGTGGCCTGTATACAGTTGCCAGCAGAATTCTCAAACTTGATTTATCGTTTACATTATATATTTTTACATTAAGCACCAACACTTCAAAAGAAGTATATTTAAAACTAGATTTTTTAGTGGTTTTGAAAATATTACTATAAATTACAGCAACACCTCCCCCTTTGCCTTTCAGGCGAGGTTCATGTTTATAACAGTAATCATGGGGGGTGGACTCATTTAAAGTAATGTAATCGTCTGGTTTTAGCCAGGTTTCTGTCATACACAGCACATCTAGGTTATAATCTGAAATCATATCATTAACTATGAGCGCTTTTGAAGTAAGGAATCGAATATTCAGCAACCCAAGCTTTATCGTTTGCTCAGCTGTATTATATCTATTTTTTATTTGTTGAATATCAATTACATTTTTAACCTTAGATCGGTTTGGACGTTTTATGAATTTCCAAATTCGGGGAACAGACACAGTCTCTATATGATGTTATCTAGGTGAAAGAGGCTCTATGTGATGGGATTTATCTGACCTTGGTGACGCGAGGCCGCTAGCAGACGGTTGGTTTAGCCAGTTTGTCTGCTTCCTGAGCTGAGCCCCAGATTGTCATGTTTTGTCTCTAAGACTATGAGCCAAATTACTAGAGAGAAGAGCAGCACCATCCCAGGAGGGATGAATACCATCTCTTTTCAACAGGTCAGGTATAGCGTATCTCCGCCCCACCTCGTGGGTATAAAAGGAGGACGCCGGCAACATGCAGATATGCTTCTTCACTGAGGAGCCAAGACTGAGCTCAGGCGATCCCCGCAGTACAGCGGAATGTGGCAGGCAGACGGAACTCCGAGTTCTGTCGGATGACGACACCTTCTCGACTGTCTTCCAGTGCCCTGCGTAAATCTGAGATCCCTGTCGTGAGACTGGCACGGACGAAGGACTCCTATTTAGCACAGGAATACCAAGGTACACTGGGGGGGTGGGGGGGGGGGGCTTAGAGAATACACATATGACCCGGAGGGATGCATTTGGAGAACACTGGGGTGTCCAGCCTCAGGTGGAATATTTAAACCCCAGGGGTGGCAAGGTGGCCTGCCAAGGGAAAGACACATGCTCTGAGAGGCTTACAGTGGAAATACACATGTGGGGGTTGCTCGGAGGAGGGACCATGCACATGGGAGGCACCTAGCCGACGCGCAGGAAATAGACAATGGCGCCGACGTCAGGAGTGCTGGAGGAACTCAGGGCTTTCGGAGAAGCTCAACTGAGGAGATATCGCACGTATCCAATCCGTGGAGTGGAATGGCGAGCAAGCGAAGACACCTGAGCGAGTCCAGTACTAGCTGGTTGAAGCGAGTACATGAGAGGACACTGGCTCCACTCGGAGATTGTAGAATCTGGCGAATGTGTTCGGTGTCGCCCACCCTGCAGCTCTGCAGATGTCTGTTAGCGAGGCGCCATGCGCTAGAGCCCAAGAGGACACCACACTCCGGGTGGAGTGGGCAGTCACACCAAGGGGGCACAGTCGACCTTGCTGCTGGTATGCCAAAGCAATGGCATCCACTATCCAGTGAGACAACCTTTGCTTAGAGAGAGCCTTTCCCTTCAGCTTCCCACCATAACAGACAAAGAGCTGGTCTGAGGTCCTGAAACACTGCGTCCTTTCTACATAGGCGTGGGGAGCGCGTACTGGACAGAGCAGTGCCAAGGCTGGGTCTGCCCGAATTCCAGGCACGCTTCGTCAACGGAGAATGCGTGCAGGTCCCCTACCCTCTTGATGGAGGCCAATGCAACCAGGAGCGCTGTCTTCATTGACAGGAAATTAAGCTCCACTGATTGCAAAGGCTCAAAGGAAGCACTCTGCCGGGCAGTTAGAACCACTGAGAGGTCCCAAGAGGGAACGAGAGGAGGGCGAGGAGGATTCAGTCTCCTCGCTCCTATCAGGAACCTGACGATCAGGTCGTGCTTCACAACAGACTTACTTTCGACCGGGTCATAGTGTGCGGCAATAGCGGCAACATAGACTTTCAGGGTGGAGGGAGACAGCCTTCGCTCCAACCCTTCTTGAAGGAAGGAAAGCACGACAATGATCTCCGGGGGTCTTCTCGGTGAGAAGAGCAACAGTTGACGAAGAGGTTCCACTTCAACGCATAGATGTGTCTCGTGGACGACGCTCTAGCGGAAGTGATGGTAGCCACCACCGCTGGTGATAGGGTACTCAAATCTGCCTCGTCACGTCCAGGAGCCACACGTGGAGGTTCCAGAGATCGGGACGAGGGTGCCACAGGGTGCCCCGTCCCTGAGAAAGGAGGTCTTTCCTCAGGGGAATCGGCCAAGGAGGTGCTGTCTCGTCTGCCTCGTCAGGAGCCAGGAGCCCGGAGTACGAGTTCGGAGAACCAGGTCCGGGTGGGCCAGTACGGCGCGACCAGAAAGACCTGCTCCTTGTCCTCCCTGACCTTGTGCAGGGTCTGCGCAAGAAGACTCACTGGGGGAAACGCATATTTGCGGCCCCGTGGCCAGCTGTGCGCCAGTGCATCCGTGCCGAGCGTGCCCTCGGTCATGGAATAATGCAGGGCGCAATGGGTCGAGTCGTGAGTGGCAAACAGATCTATCTGTGCGTCCCTGACCTGGTCCCAAATCAGCGGAACCGACTGAGGATGGAGTCGCCAATCTCCCGGGAGGGGCTGAAGCCGTGAGAGCTCGTCGGCTGCACAGTTCAGGGCTCCAGGGATATAAATGGCATGAAGCGACCTCAGATGCTTCTGACTCCATATGAGGAGGTGGCGTGCGAGTTGCGACATACGGCGAGAGCGTAGACCACCTTTATGGTTGATGTACGCTACAGTGGCGGTATTGTCTGAACGGACTAGTACGTGTTGATTCTTTAGCACGGCCCGGAAGCGGCACAGAGCAAGACGTACAGCCAGCAACTCAAGGCAATAGACGTGCAGAAGGCGCTGGAGTCTTGTCCAGGAGCCCGTGGCAGCACACCATTGCACATGGCGCCCCACCCTGTGGTGGAGGCATCTGTCGTTACGACAACATGCCGAGAAGCTCGTTCCAGGAGCACTCCTGCCCGTAGAAAACTGAGGTTCGACCACGGGGTGAAGGTCTGACGGCAGGTCAGAGTAACTGGTACTCAGAGGGTGCCGTGTTGCCATGCCCACCTCGGGACTCGTCGCGAAGCCAAAGCTGAAGCGGTCTCATATGAAGCAATCCGAGCGGCGTTGCCGCGGCTGCAGATGCCATATGACCCAGAAGCCTCTGAAAAGGTTTCAGTGGAACTGCACTCTTGCCCTCGAACTGTCTCAGGCAAGTCAGCAGTGACTGCGCGCGCTCGCTCGTAAGCTGCGCCTTTTACATGGCGACCGAGTCGATTTCCATACCGAGAAAAAGAGATCCTCTGCACAGGGCAAAGTTTGCTCTTTTCCCAGTTGACCCGAAGGCCCAGACGGGCTAGGTGCCGGAGCACTAGGTCCCTGTGTTCGCAAACCTGGTCTCGAGAGTGAGCTAGGATCAGCCAGTCGTCGAGATAGTTCAGGAGAGCTGCCTCGACGACCTTCGTGAGGACACGAGGAGACAGGGCTAGCCCAAATGGGAGAACCGCGTACTGATATGCCTGCCCCTCGAACGCAAACCGAACGGTCTGTGTCGAGGGAGAATGGAGACATGAAAGTAGGCGTCCTTCAGGTCGATTGCTGCAAACCAATTCTGGGGCCGCACACATTCTAAAATGCGTTTGGCCGTGAGCATCTTAAACGGCAGCCTGTGAAGGGAGCGGTTCAGAACGCGCAGGTCCAGGATTGGCCGTAACCCAATGGTTTTCTTCGGGACAATGAAGTACGGGCTGTAGAAGCCGGACCTCATTTCGGCTGGAGGGACAGTCTCGATCGCAACCTCCGCAACCTCCGCTCTCATGATAGGGGCATTGCCAGTGACCATAGTGGAGCGGACTCCCCTGAAGCGGGGAGGAGACCGCGTGAACTGAATCGCGTAGCCAAGCCTGATCGACCGCGCGACCCAGCGGGACAGGTTGGGAAGCTCTAGCCAGGCTCCCGAGAACTGTACCAGCGGGGTCATACGAACCACAGACTTCCCAACGGTGGTGCAGGAAGGCGGAATGACTGGCCCAGACGTGGACGGCATAGCGGCCCGGTGTGGGGGCACAGTCATTAAACGCGCTCTGACAGAGGAGACCAGGGAAGGATGAACGTTCCACGGGGGTCTGCTCTGCCAGGGGGCTGGCGACAGAGGCGGATCAGAGCGGCACGGTCCGGGGACGGCACGCACTGTCAAGAAGCTCTGGGACAGAGGAGGACGAGGGGGTGCACGGCTCGGGGGCGGCACACCGTGTCGTCCGAGAACTCTGCTCAGGGATGAACATGTCACTTCTTGCTTTAACCACATTAGGGTGCTGCCCACCCGGGGGTGAGCAGCAGGGAGTGGAAAACAAAGGATTCTCCCCCGGTGGAGGGAGTGGTCCTGCTACCATCTCCTGAGAAGTGAACATCATCCCTGAGCAGCCCGTCTCAAAAGCGCCGCTTGGCCCGGTCTTTAGCGGGGGGCGGGGCAGGAGAGGACTGTGGCGTCCCCCTGCGGCCTCCAGAGCCAGCCTGGGTAAACGGGCGGGATGGAAGCCGCGGGAGGGCGCCTTCGGCAGTGGGCAGACTGAGGGATCTGAGCGGACGGCGGGGCCGTCGGGTCAGAATATGCCTAATTTTCCTCATAGGCGGTTAAGAACTATTGTACAGCCCTGAACCGCACCGCCGAAGGGCTGACCTGGGATATGAGGGTGTCGGGCAGACGGGACCGCCGGACATCCTGCACATCGTACAGGTTAAGCCACAGGCTTGAATGGTGTACATCACCTGACACAGGGAGCGTGCGCCCACTTTCGTCGCTCGGGGAGCAAGGTCAGTGGCGGCGCGCAGCTCAATGAAAAGCCCTGGGTCAATCCTGCCCTCCTGCATGTCGATGAACACCTGGGCCAGGAAGACCAGCAGAATGGCCATGGCATGCAGTGAGGCGGCTGCCTGTCCTGGGCGCTATAGGATTTCGCCACAAGTGTAGACGAAAAACTACAGGCTTCGGACAGGTGCTTAGGATCGCGCCGAGAAGAAGCACTCTGAGGGACACAGTTCTTTTAGTATCCCAGCAGAGCGTTCAACCGGGAACCCCAGTGTACCCATGAGCAGTGGCCATGGGAAGGAAGGGCGGAAGAGATCAGCGAGGGATCGCTGGAAGACATGGGGGTCTTCGAGGATTTCGAGATCTCCTTATGCACATCAGCGCCTTGTTCGACACCAACACCCTCAGGTCACCCTGGCCACCAGCCGAAGTAGCACCGCACGTGGAGAGTGTTAGATCGGGGTGTGGATGAGGGGACTCTCTCTCAAACAAGATCATTGAGTCTCGACCGTAATGACGCGATGGTTATGTTCCCGCAGGGAGAACGTGAGTCATCCACAAACGCTGCTCTAGCGTGATCAAGCCCAAGCACGCAGAGCAGAGAATGTGCCCATCAATATCAGAAATGATTCAACCGCCACCAGAAATGCACGGGCGAGCGGTCTTTAAAAAGACATAAAAAAAGCATGCGAGCTCTTTTGTGAGAGAAAAGAAACTCTGAAGGTGTTGAAGCGCCCGGGGAGAAACACACTCACTGGCAAACCACTGCACAGATAAGCAGGAAGCGCGCACTCGCTGGGAGATCGCCGTCACACCAACATCAGAGAATCTCACTCGTCTGTAAGAAGCTGACAGTTCAGAGATGGCTTGTGGAGTGAAGAATTAACTTGGCTCCGAAGCAAAAACATATCTGCATGTTGCCGGCGTCCTCCTTTTATACACACAAGGTGGGGCGGAGATACGCTATGCAAATTCCGCAGACCCATGGCATTTCTTTGCCATTGGCTCGTTTTGTAATACTCGAAGTTGATAGGCTTTCTAAGCGAAACCCCATTCGTCGTCATCCGACGGAACTCGGAGTGACAACGAAAGCGAACCGAGGTTACGAACCGAGGTTACGTTAGTAAGCTGTTCATTAAGCTTATTTGATTATATACTGTAGTATCTTGATCCACTTTATGTTGAGCAGTATTTACTAAACTGTTTTGTAACAAGTCAACACATGTCTTTTTGTGACAGGGTCAATACCTTTTTTTTTGTAAGAAATATCATAGGAAGTTAGAATGAACAGACATATGTCTGGGGGATTTGAAAGATAGATTTTTAATGTGACCCATTCCAACAACAGAAAGAGACTGTATTTTTATTTACTTGTCCAAGTCTTTTGTATGTGCTTCTTTAAAGTCCCTCTGCGGTAAAAATCAAGTTTTTAATGTTGTTTATATGTCTATGTGGTGTTTTTATGCTTTAAGACAAACCATGTGCAAATTCATAAGTCAGCACCATTGCTAAGTATTTTCTCCATGAACCAAAGTCTTGAAAACGCGGTTTGAAATCGCTGGTGTTTCTGACGTCCCAAACTACCTTGTCACCAGTCACGTCAACGTTTGATTGTCAACGAGTGGATCTCTGAACTGGTGTGCATGAGTAGAAGTGGGGCTAATATATATATTCATAGAACCACATATAATAACTGAGGCAAGGATCTAGAGTTACATTCACGCTAAGGCATGAAAAAAAATTTTTCAAGGAAAAAAACATTTAAATATGTAATTTTGGTGATCAAAGATAAGTTTAAGTGATAAAATTATTGACTACAGGGGGACTTAATAGAACTGTTTTTCTCAAGACGCTGTCAAAGGAGCTTACAAAGATGAGCATAATCAATGTCTATCGTTTATGCAGACTGATATCTATAAGTTTTTTTTTCCTTCTTTTTCTTACTAACATTCTGGTATTAAAACAGAATAAAAAATAATTAGCTAGGTTAGCTGATTACCTTAAAATACATGATATCACCGTCAGTTCGTTGCCTACTGCTGTTAACACTTTCTCCAACAAGCAGATGCAATGTTTTCCTATGTGAAGTTAGACATAAAGCATATTTCATACCTTAATATGCAAGGTTTCTGAGATTTGTTCATCTAAGGTAAGATATGTATTTGATTAACTCTTTTTTTTTACAACTTGTATTGCATTGTCAATTTTATTTTATTCAACAGTCATATCAAAAGATCTTATTTTCTGCTGAATATTCAGTGTTACAGCAAATGGAAATAAACAACCCAAGAGTTGTGAATTCACGTTTACATTATAAATGTACGTTATAAAATAAAAAGACTGTGTACAGTCAAATAATGACAAGAAATGTCTTTATTGAGTTTGTGTACTCTAATTTACAAACAAATGACTCAATGAACCAGTTATTTTTATTGAATCAAAACCATTCCAAAACTATTCAGTCTGATCCCAAATGAATTAACCTGTTCATTTCTGTGAATTGTTCAAAAAGATGAGTTGCAATCTCTGACGTTGAATTCAAAATAGATTTGGCTTAAAATGACCATGACACTTATGTTTCTTGCCAACCCCCTTTTTATTTTATTTTTATTTTTTTATTTTTTATGGAGCCAAGATACATTCATAATTCAGCATATGCAGTTTGTATCTTTCTTACATATCTGAACTGCTCTCACTTAACAGAGCCCCTGGAATGAAGCCATTACTGTGATGACATTTACACCAGGGGTGGGTGTTTCCTTCAATCAGATCAATACACCATAGAGAATGTAGGTCTTCAAGGGTATTTTTAAAGGTAAATTAAACATTTTGATGAAGCTGGAGACATTGATCAATTGATCACTGCATGAATGCATAAGATGAATAAAAACAATGTAATGCCTTATACCTTTACTCCTTTCTGAACCAACTGATTATTGACATCTAAGGTAAATGAGTTTTCTCACCTTGTGTTTCGCTCTTGAGATCTCTGTTAGCTGCTTGTGGAAAGATATTGGCATGAGAATGAGTCATGATTGTGTCCACTTCACACCCTCCTCTGGAGATTTCACTCAAGCATTCCCTTTGTGTATGCAGCCGCTTCCCTTTATTATTATATCAAAAGCCTGATTAATTGAAGGCCCTTTGGAAACTCAAGCACAATTGACTGTCATTTATTTTATTAAAAACAAGCACCAGCCTTTGATTGTTGCCCAAATCCTACGCAAGCCCTTTAGCTGCCTGTCAGGTCAAACTTATTCAAGTTAGGGGGTAATTTATCATAATGACACCGTGGTTGTGATTTGGGAATCAACCTATTCAGTGATGGTAATGGCAAGCTGAAGGCTTTAAAGGCAATGTTATATCCTGAAACTGTACTATTACATGGAATCCCTATCTGAAACATCTATAGAATTTTAATGCTGTTATATGTTACCTGACAGGATTAGACACACATTAGAAGCCAGAAGCATTTCTATTAAATTGTTATTGTTCTTTGTGTGCAGTTATCCCCCAAATTCACAGCTATTTCTGGGGTCTGGGTGCCCATATATTTTTTTTCTTTGTATATTTTATGCCATTACGTTTGTGCCATATAGCAATAGAAGCAATCAAACCAACAAGGCAACAAGGGCAAGTGCTGTGACTATTCCCATTATTGTAGCAATGTCTTTTTTAATAGATTAGAATAGTAATTGTATATAACTGCATTGTATATACAGCAAATTTTCCAAACACACAAGAAAGACATAAATGAGGTTACATTAACATCAAATGGAGATTTTTGCTTGAGTCTCCTGCTTCTCACACTTGTATCCTGAGACAAAAACTCAAATACTCTCTCAACGGTCTCCTTTACAGTTTCAGAAGAGATCTCAACAACATCACTGTGCTCAAATTTTGCTCCTTAGCTAGAGACACTTGAGCTCTGACATTTGTCTCCTCTAAAGTCTAGAAGAGATATCAACAACTTTACAAATCAAATGTCTCAATATGAACATTTCTACCATATGATGTGTATTAATAATCAAGGATTAAGTCATAAGCCTTTAATGTGCCTTTCAGCAAAGAAAGCTCCAGGGTTACAGTTCCTGTTTTAAGATCTCTGTAAGCCAGTTTTGATAAAGGAACCAGGTACATTACTTTGTCCAAGAACAAATGATGTACTCTCTGCACATAAACTGTACAGCTCTATTCTCTAATTGTCAGCATTCTCTTTTGTGTTTTGTTGCAATTAAGAGTAACGTTTACCTTATTTCTGCATAACTTTAACTTTGAATTTATGGATTGTTTTTTACTTTAGTACCTTTCAAGTACTTGAATTGGTGCACAATTTGTAAAGATGTTGATGTCTCTTCTAAACTTTAAAACAGATAAATGTGAGAGCTCCTCTAGCTGAGATAAATCTGAGCCTATTTGTGATGTTGTTGAGATCTTGTCTGAAACTTTTGAGGAGACAAATATGAAACCATAGGGGTCTTTAGTTTAGGATAGAAATCTGAGCACGGTGTATGATGTTGTTGAGATATCTTCTAAATCTTTAGAGAAGACAAATATGAGTGATCCAGTGTCTCTAGGTAAGGAGAAACATATGAGAACAGTGTGTGATGGTCTCTTCTGGATCTTTGAGGTCTCTTCTGAATCTTTAGAGGACATAATGTGAGCAATCCAGTGTCTCTATGTAAGGAGAAAAACATGAGGATACCATGCTCTTCTAAGAAGTGATTCAGACGGTGCAGTTTTTTTTAATACAGTTGTTGGATTTAGTCTCCTTTTGTTGCTTAAATCTCTGTATCTCATCACAAAAGGCTGATTGTTTAACCATTTTGATAAAGATGAGCTCTGATTCCTTCTCTCTTCAATGCTGGTTGCTTCATTGACCCTTGGATGGAGACCTTTGAGTTCCTTAGCACGTCACTTAAGTCTCGCAATAGCTTTCACTGCTCTTGTCCAATCAGAAAACTTGAATTGATCAAGTAATGATCTTTCTTCATTTGTGTGGGTATTATGACCTTGTTCTTTTTTTAAGCTCTGTGTCATTGACTTGGAACTCTCCCACCTTAACATCTTTGGACAGTTCATTTTACCACAGAAACTGTGGTCCTGTAAACCAATTGGGATATTAGGCTTTTCTGCTGTAAGGCCTCTGGATCCATAATCAGCTGGGTTCTCTTCAGAGGTCACGTCACATATTGCCATTGCTCGACAGTTTTCAGCATCCCTCCACCACCCCGACTCCTCACTCTTGGCTTGTTCATACCACAGCCAGGAATATGGGGCGGGGGGAACTCTGGGTTCAGGCCAAATTCCGAGCTCGGAGCCCTCTCCTTGGACAGCAAGCCCAAATATGCATACCATGTATTCTATCTGACTTATTTGTAAATGTGAATGCATGAACTAAGGAACAGTGAACCTTTACTGTCAATGGCTCTGAGATATGCGCATTCTCCATATCTTGATGCATTATCTCATAACGCTGAATTTACATAAAGATTGACAGGAGATAACATCACTGAATCTTCACATCAGCAAAGTTTTGCAGAACTGTAAAGCCAAGCTTTCCACTTTGGCCGCAAGTCATCTTTAATTGGTCCATCCCAACCAAGTAAGTAAGTAAGTAAGTAAGTAAGTAAAAGTTTATTTATATAGCACCTTTCACAGGTATAAGGCCACAAAGTGCTTCACAACAAAAACATCTATATCATAAAATGCACACGATAAAAGCATATGCAGTGGGTTGATATGATTGTACACGATCATATCAACCTACAAGCAGCTAATTAAAAGCCAGAACAAATAAATGAGTCTTTAGTCTGCATTTGAAGGCATCAACAGAGTCAAGAGAGCGCATACACGGTGGGAGGTCATTCCACAACCTAGAGGCAACAGCCTGAAAAGATCGGTCACCTCTAGTACGATAGCGAGTGCGTGGAACCGTCAACAGGTTCTGATTGACAGACCTCAGAGCACGCACAGGGGTATAACGCTGAATCAGGTCACTAATATAGGGGGGTGCCTGACCATGCAATGCTCTGAAAACTAAAACCAAAATTTTAAAATTTATCCTATAAGACACTGGCAGCCAGTGAAGTTCTTTTAGGGCAGGGGATATGTGAGAACTCTAGCTGCAGAGTTTTGTACTAATTGCAGTCGAGAGAGCTCCATCTGGTTTAGGCATGAAAATAAACTATTACAATAGTCTAAACGCGAAGACACAAAGGAATGAATGATAAACTCCAAATCATTTCGTGAAACCATATTTCTAAATTTCGAGATTTTCCTTAATTGAAAGAAGCAGTTTCTCGTCAGCTGCTTGCAGTGCTGCACTAATGACATGTCTTTGTCCAGGATAACTCCCAAATTTCTAAGACTTGGCTTAGCAGACTGGCCTAAATCACCCAAGCATTGTTTAATCCCATAGATTTCATCCTCCGGGGCAATGATCAGTGTTTCTGTTTTGTCTGCATTTAGCTGCAGGGAGTTATCGCTTAGCCATTTTTTAATTTCCACAAGACAAAGGAGCAAGGAATTTAACTTACAGATCTCTGACGGCTTAAAGCAGCAGTAAAGTTGGGTATCATCAGCAAATAAGTGAAAAGAAACATAACTAAACCTTTGTATAATCTTTCCCAAAGGGATCAAATACAACAAAAATAAAACAGGGCCCAGAACAGAGCCTTGAGGCACTCCACAGAGCAAGTCCGCAGTCTCAGATCTTATTTGGTTAGTTGGAACACTGAAACTACGCCCAGATAAATATGAAGTGAACCACTGCAGAACTGACCCTGACAGCCCTACTTGATCCCTTAATCTTTTCAGCAAAACCTGGTGGACGACGGTGTCAAAGGCTGAGGACAGATCCAAAAGAACTAGAACGGTGTGTTTTCCAGAATCAGCAGACATATTAGCTAAGAAGGCTTCGGCTAAGAAGAAGTCCTGGCGCCACGGCGCGCAGGACACTGAGGGTGGTCCCCACCGAGGCGGAAAGGTGTGCAACTCTTTCTACGGTGCCCATTCTTCATCGGTGCCCTCAGGGGCCTGTTCTGCCAACCCCGCCTTCATGCCGGGGCGCAGACGGTCCCAGCGAGCGATTTCCAGAGGGACGCTCGCTCCCTCTGAGGAGGGTTTCAGAGCGGTTAGACCAGTTGTTCCCTGCCGGTGTGCCGTTACAGGGCGCTGCGTTTGCTGCTCAAGTTACACCAGAGGCCAGTCTCGAGAGACTGGTAACCTTAGTAGAATTTCTGGCAGAGTGGAAAAACCTTCCAAAAATATCTCATTGGGTCCTGCAGACAATAGAAAGGGATTATGCTATCCGATTCAGGTGTCGTCCACCAAGATTCAGAGGGGTTCTGCCTACAGTGGTGGGCCCCGAGCAGGCTCTGGTTATGGAACAAGAGGTGAAAGCACTCCTTCAAAAGAAGGCTATAGAACGGGTTCCTCCTCCCAGTGTGGAGTCAGGCTATTACAGCCGATATTTCATCGTTCCGAAATAGGATGGGGGGTTGAGTCCAATTTTAGACCTGCGCCTATTGAATCGCTCGGTAGGGAAGCCAAAATTCAAGATGCTCACTATCATGCAGATCGTGTCACAAATCATATCCGAGGACTGGTCTGTCACGATAGATCTAAGGGACGCGTACATCCACATTTCCATCCTTCCACAACACAGGAAGTTCCTGAGGTTCGCCTTCGGGGGCGAGGTGTACCAGCACAGGGTTCTTCTGTTTGGCCTAGCTTTATCTCCCCGCACTTTCACGAAATGCATGGACGCAGCACTAGTGCCCCTGAGGCTTCAGGGTGTTCGTGTCCTCAGTTACATCAACGATTGGTTGATTTTAGTTCAGACAGAGCAGATGGCGGTTCTACAATGAGATGTCGTTCTCGTTCATATCAGGAAGTTGGGGTTGAGGCTGAACCCAAAGAAAAGTGTATTATCTCCTCAGAAGACCACTTTTCTGGGTGTCGTTTGGGTTTCGGTTTCGATGCAGGCACGACTCGCTCCGACCCGCATCGTTTCGATTCTCTCAGCTGTGAAACAAGTAAAGCTAGCCCAGCTACTTACTGTAAAACAGTTTTAGAGACTGTCGGGTCTGATGACAGCAGCGTCCGACGTTATACATGAGATATACATGTTGTACATGAGATCGCTACAGTGGTGGCTCAGGACCAAGGGATTCTCCCCGAGGGGGAATCCGCTCCGCACGGTCAAAGTCACGCGGCGCTGCCTTCGTGCTCTGGTCATGTGGAAAGAAACTTGGTTCCTATTCAAAGGGCCTGTGTTGGGGGCTCTTTGTCGTCGCGTAACGCTAACAACGGATGCTTCCCTCACAGGGTGGGGGGCGGTCACGAGTGGTCGTCCAGCCCAAGGGCTGTCGCAGGGCCATCATCTATCACGGCTTATAAATTGTCTAGAGATGTTGGCGGTGTTCCAGGCTCTGAAACACTTCCTAGCAGACCTGAGAGGTCATCATGTGTTAGTTCAGTCAGACAACACGTCGGTGGTCTCTTATATAAATCATCAGGGGGGCCTGCGGTTTCGCCGGCTTTACAAGTTGGCCCGTCAGATCCTCCTGTGGTCCCAAGGGAGGTTACTATTTCTGAGAGCAATGTATCTTCCTGGGTATTTGAATGTGGTAGCAGACTCCCTGTCGAGACAGGGGCCGAGGCCGGGGGATTGGAGACTCCATGCGGGTGTTGGAGCTCCTTTGGTTGAGTTTCGGTTGCGCCGAGGTGGACCTATTCGCTTCCAAGGAGACCACGCATTGTGGTTTTCCAATCAACGCTCCTCCCACCTGGACATTGTTTACCTTTTCCGGCTACAGCACGGGACTGCAGCGCGAGACTACAGCTTGCCGTCTAAAAGACTATTTAGGTGAGTTGAAACAATTGCTAAGTTGCTAAACCCATATTGTTCACATGTAGGGTCCCTGTTCATGTTGGACAGACATTTTAATTGCATTTTTTGTCTGTTAAGAGGTTCAAAAACGCTCTTTATGTCGATGCCCCCATAGCTGCCGTTTTAGCTGGGTGGGAGCTCTGGGCATTCGCGGTCGCAGCTCCACGTAGCAAGCACCAATCCGGTTCATTTTTTTTTCTATAGTCAGTACTCACAAAGGTCTAATGATCAAGATTAACTTAAAAATTGCCCGGAGTTCTCCTTTAATGTTTCCATGGTGACGCGTCATTGCTTGTCACGTGACACAGCGCAACCACAACACAGCGCTGAATGAATGATGATCTGCTTTTATGTCATTTTCCCTTTTTTATTAAAAATATTCACAAATTTGTTAGCTATAGCATGAAACACTGATATTCCGATTGTCCAATATGTGCAAGTGGATGTGTTTTGTTGTTTAAACACCTTTATTTATAGCGATCGCGTTAGTTGAGCTGTATGTGCGATGGGCGGCGCCATGTTAGTTTGTTTCACAGTTCAGAGAATCGGATCTGTTGGATTTACAACACGTCAATTCCTCCACTTCTCACGAAATACATGACAGTAAGTGGCCGGTGAACTGAGAGAAGAATAGGGTAAAATGTAAAGCTACTTACACAATGTGTATCTGATATGAATAAAACATGTCATCTTATTATAATGGAAAGGATTATTATTGCCGCTTCCATAGACATCAGTGTGTATTTTACAAACTCAAAATCATTATTTTGCTAGTACTTGTGTGTATTTAAATATCTGAAACCTAAAATAAACATTATGTGGTTGAAAACACTCAATAGTTGTGATATATGACAGCACTGAGTGCGTCCGACTCTGGCTCAGCACCAGCAAACGCGCGAAAGCACATTTGAATTTAGCAGTTGATCATGTGATGCACTGACCGTTCTAATCACACCGGTGTGATCGTACGCTCCAGGGACCAGCCAAGACTGATCACACCGGTGTGATCGTACGTGTGAAAGGGTTAAAGACTCTCTTTTTAAATATCAAAAAGAGTTGAAAGTGGCCAAAGCAAACTATTTTTCTACTCTCATAGATAAGAACCACAATAATCCTAGAGTTCTTTTTAATATCATTAACACTGTTACAAATCCAGCTGTGTCCATCTATCCAAATTAGTCAGTGGCCATGTGTGAGCGATTCTACACGTTCTTCATAGATAAGATAGCTGGTATTAGAAATAACTTGCAGCTGACCACTGGTAATCCCGCAGGTCAGTTAAAGTATACCGGAAGACTCAGTAAGTTTACACCAATCACAATGACTTTTTTTAAATGACACGGTCAAGCAGCTAAAACCTACAGGATCACCGTTAGACACTATCCCTGCACGACTAGTGAAAAAAGTGTTTAATGTAGTAAGTACGACACTCTTACACTTCGTAAATAAATGCTTTGAGCTGGGAGTGGTCCCTGAGCGTTTAAAACATGCATCTGTGCAACCCATACTAAAGAGGCCAAATTTAGACCCATCCAATCTATCAAACTTTAGACCTATTTCACATCTCCCATTTTTAACTAAAATTTTAGATAAAATAGTTCTGTCACCTTGAAACGTTTTTGAATGAAAACAAAATTTATGATATATTTCAATCTGGCTTCAAAAAATTTCATTCGACAGAAACGGCCCTTGTAAAGGTGCTTAATGACATTTTTTTGGCCACTGACTCTGGCGATTCGGTAGTACTGATACTCCTGGATTTAAGTGCTGCATTTGATACAATAGACCACAATGTCCTGATTTCACGGTTAGAACATATAGTGGGCATTAGAGGCCCAGTCCTACAGTGGTTCCAGTCTTACCTTACTAAAAGGAGTTTTTCAGTTAATATTAATAACTACCGATCTGCACCAGTAAAGTTAACATGTGGAATTCCTCAAGGCTCCACACTAGCTCCAATATCGTTCTCTTTATACATGCTTCCGCTGAGTACTATCTTTAGAAAATATGATTTGAACTATCACTGCTATGCAGATGACACTCAAATGTATTTTCCTCTTAACCGCGGAATGACTTTAGAAAAGATGGCCAACTGCCTTGGGGATGTGAAAGCATGGATGTCGCAAATTTTTTTACGTTTGAATGAGGACAAGACTGAGGTTATAGTGTTTACACCTTCCAGTGTACATGACACAACAAACATAAATCTGGGTATCCAGATGAAACCATATGTTAAGCCTTTTGTCAAAAACCTAGGAGTGGTACTGGACAGTGGCTTAAAGTTGGATAGACAGGTCAATCAAGTGGTGAAATCAAGCTTTTACCAGCTTCGAACCCTGGCAAAAATTAAGTCTATTCTCTCAGTTTCGAAGTTAGAGCAAAGTTATACATGCTTTCATCTCTACCAGGCTGGACTATTGTAATTCAATCTATATGGGGATCAGGGAGTCATCCATTAATCGCCTCCAAATAGTCCAGAATGCCGCTGCAAGAGTCCTGACAGGAACTCGGAAAAGAGAACACATAACTCCTGTGCTCAAGTCTTTGCACTGGCTACCAGTGCGCCATAGAATTACTTTTAAAGTTTTATTATTAGTATATAAGTCGTTAAACGGGATGGCTCCATCGTACCTCACGGACCTATTGACTGTCCATCAACCACCTAGAGCTCTTAGGTCTGCGAACCTAGGCCTTCTGGTGGCTCCGAGAACAAAACTTAAGACTAGAAGAGACAGGGCTTTCTCTAGTGCTGCTCCTAGAATCTGGAACAGGCTCTCTCCAGAAATCAGAGCTGCACCAACCCTGCTTATCTTTAAAGTGAGATTAAAGACATTTTTATTTGACCTGTCGTATGCAAACTAAATGTTGAAGCAATTGCCCTGTGGTTGTTTTTTATTTTTAATTTACTATTTTCTGTGTACAGCACTTTGGTCAACGGAAGTTGTGTTTATGTGTGCTTTATAAATAAATTGAAATTGAAATTGAAAATTGAAAACCTCATACAGTAGTGTGATTCACACATTTTGCCTGTGCATGGCACTTCATCTTTTATAACACAAGAGTTTGGCCAAATATATTAAATGACAGGAAAAACTGAGCACCCGAATAGCTACAATTAACTTTGTAACCTGAAAGTTGATGAAAAAGTAATGCTGAACTGCCTCAGATGAGGCCATTAATGACTGACGAAACACAAATCTCTGACACTTGCTGGCGAAAAACCTTGCTGGTGAAAAAAAATGACTCCATTTGAGCTTGATTTTGGGAAAATGATAATAATATCATAACACACGCAGGTGCCACAATACCAACATGGTGTTTAATTTTTTCCTGAATAGCAGTTCTAACCTGCCAGTTTCAAAACACACACCATACTGGATATTAGTCTGCATAGATTAGGTCAGCTGGAACCGGGGACACTTGATGTACTTGTTACATCATACGAAGAATGGCATCTAAGAGTGCTTTCACACCTGTAGTTCGGTTCATTTGGTCCGGACTAAGGGAGAAAATTATACTTTGTATCATTTTCAGGCATTTTGGTTCCTTTTCACACCACACTGATTGCTCCAGTCCGAATCAGTTGATGAAACGAACCAAAATGCAGTCACGTGACAACATCCACATCACTCGTTGGCCAGATGTGTCTTGAACATATTTCCAAAACTGCACTTAAATTGGTCAGAATTAACGTGCGGGAAAATTCCAACAGAACTCCCGGAAGTAAACAAAGAGGAAACAGACATGCAGAGAATTTGCTCACAATGTAGCCTATGTTCAGAATCAGCACAAGCTTTATCCTTTCGCAAAATCCCCCCATAAACAACAAAGTCTAGACGCGATATAAATAAGAAATTCACTGTGCAGTGCGGACAACTTCAGTGTTTATGATGAGATTTTAGTGAGAGTGCAGAACATGGTAAGTCAGTCATGGCTTAAAGGGAGCGCAATTGACAATCTAAATAATAATTTTGTTTGACTACGGCAGCTGGTTTAGTCCAAAAATGCGCAGTTATTCGGCCGTTGGGTCTGTTCGAGGTCGGATCACGTTCTCACCACAAACAAACCGCTACATAGTTTGCTTGTACGCTTATTTGGTCTGCTTTTGGTGCGCACCCGAGTGCGATTGCTGCTTTCACACCTGCCCAAACGAACCCCACCAAGGGGGAAAAAGAACTCTAGTGCGATTCAACCAAACTAAATGAGGCAGGTGTGAAAGCACCC